>NC_140940.1:34913851-35503851 GCF_014529385.1 Adiantum capillus-veneris
ACATACAGTCACAAACACAACACACACACACACACACACACACACACACACACACACACACTCACAAACACACAGACACACAAATAAAACATACACACACATACACATACAGACACACACAATCACAAACCCAGAGACACACAAATCTAACATACACACACAAACACACACAGATACAGACAAATATAACATACACACAAACACACAGAGACACAAATATAACATACACACACACAGACACACACACACATACAGAGACACACACACACTCACAAACACACACACACACACACACAAATACAGACACACACACACACACACACACAGAGCCTCTCTCTCTCTCTCTCTCTCTCTCTCTCTCTCTCTCTCTCTCTCTCTCTCTCTCTCTCTCTCTCTCTCTCTATACTAAAGGCGCGCGTAGAGAGGCATAACCGGTGTGCATGTCTCTATGCGCGCCGTTAGTACTGTGCATCGACCACTGTATGTAAGAGTGTTATAGAGAGAGGATGTAAGGCGGGGGAAAGAGAGAGAGAGAGAGAGTGAGTCTTTCTTTTACCTTATACTAACGGCGCGCGGAGGTGTTTTTTGAGGTCAAAACATGCTCCACGCGCGCCTTTAGTAATGGGAGTCTCTCACTCTCTCTCTATTAAAATATGCTAAGCTACAGAAAGGAGAGAGAGAGAGAGAGAGAGAGAGAGAGAGAGAGAGAGAGGGAGAGAGAGAGAGAGACTCCTTTTTTTGTATACAGTGAAATGGCTAGAACAAAAGCCACTGCAAGGAAGGCAGGCAAGGGACCAGGATTAGCAGCTAAAGCAAGTAGCAGATCTGCAACCCCCAAGAAAAGACCTGGAAAACCCAATAAAATTCTGAAAGGTCCAAGGGTGAAGAAGTTACAAACCTGCATGGGACTTTTCAGAGAAATCAGAAAGGCACAGAAATGTGTAGATTTATGCATACCAAAGCTGCCCTTTCAGAGGATGGTGAGGTCCATATGTGAAGAAGCTACCTGGGGCACCAAAAGGTGGAAGGTGGTGGCATTAATGGCTCTACAAGAAGCAGCAGAGGACTTCCTACTGGAGTACTTCAGTGACATCACCATTGTTGCAGCCCATGCCCACAGGGTTACTATAATGGACAAAGATAGTGAGACACTGAAAAGAATAAGGTGGAGGTATGACAAACTACTGGTCCCCAATGTCTACAGGGATAAGAAAATGAGGGAAATTTTGTTATACCCCCCTGAGCTAGTGCCACAACTCACAGTTGTAGATGTCACACATGATGTGAATACAAGGGCAAGGGCAGAGACTATTGCTCGCCAAACAGAGGACATGAGGGAAGCAGAGCTTAAGAAGAAAGCAAAAGTAGCGGTGGAGTCCCAGAGGCAAACAGAATGCAATGTGACCCTGTCCATAGAGGCAAGCAATCAAGAAACTCTACTTTCAATGAAGGATGGTTTGCTTGCAGAGATACCATTTGTAGATGGAGTCAGAAAGCTAGCTCTGGAAAAAGTGGACATTAATTTATTGCAGAATCCAGATGCTCAGATTTCAGACAAAATTATCTATGCTTGTCTTAAGTAAGTGTTACTATCTTGCTAGCTTTGAAAACTCAGATAATAGGTTTGCTAACTCAGGTAAAGTCTCTGCAACCTGATCAAAAGTCAACTCCCACTGCACAGCCACACAGAGGTGTTTCTTCTTGATCCACAAATGTCAGTGATTATTAGACAAAAGAACAGTCCATCTGGGACCTTTGAGAGTTGGTTTCTCCACTGTGCTATGCTAGAAGTTACTGTCATCATCTTTCCATATGAGAACAACCATCACTGGAGTCTCATATGCCTTGATGTTGACCAACCAGCAGTGTGGGTGTTCAATTCAATAAAAGGAACCCACCCTGAAATTAGGCTGTAATTGTTTTGTATCAGAAAGTGTTTCTTATAGATATCCATGTAAATTTGAAGCCTCATGCTAACATCTTGACATTGCTTTGTGAAGTTGTATAAAGAGGTTGTTGCTTGCCTATGGCAAGCTATGTGGAAGGTATGAACTATACAAGGCCCCAATAAAAGATGTACCTGTCCCAAATCAAACCGATGGAAATTCTTGCGGCTGGAGATGTCTTCTCCATGCAGAATATGTCCTGCAAAGCTACTTTGAATTAAAACCTTTCATGACTAAGGTAACCATTTGGCAATGCATTCAGTGAGTTTTGGTTTAGTTTATAAAAGAATTCTCACCATGTGGTCTTTCAATTTTGCAGAGTGCTTTAAAAAACTACACATATGATTATTTGCAAAGATACCGGGTAAGTTTAATACAACACCTGCTTACTATGTCTAGCCCTAGAGAGCTTGAAGATAGCGGCTTGGATGACCGCACTATTGATCTAACAATACATGACATGCCACCACGACAAACCCCTACATCCGATATAGTGGAATCACAACGGGCCGAGGGGGTCATATCAGCAGAAGATGAAAGAGCCGAGGATGAGGAGAATATGGAAGGTGCTAGTGTACAACCAGAGGAGACAATGAAAGAGCCAAGTCAGCCAGTGGAGGAGCCAAAAGAGCCTATGGCTGAAACCCAAGATGAGGAAAGCAGGCCTATTGATGAGCAAAAGGATATGGATGAGGAAAGCAGGCCTAGGGATGAGCAAACTGATATGGATCAGGCAAGGATGTATGAGGCAAGCCGGTCAACCGAGGGAGAGGAAAAGACCTTGGAGGAAACCTTGAATGAGGCAGAAAGAGCCATGGGGGAGACCCCTGATGAAGTTGTGAATGATGACTATGAAGATGTGACTGATGAAGCTAAAGCAGAGGAGAGCAACAACGACATCAACACTACAGAGACCGAGTATGGACCCTTGCTACCTGTAGATACGGTTGTTCCGGTAATGTCTATTCAAGTATGGAAAAATATGTTCAGCTTCTAACTACTTATATGTACTTGTCAACTTTTACAGAGGTTGATTATCTTGGACGTCAATGTATTACTGCTGATGCGCGTGCCTCTCGGTGACACAGAACCCTTTGAGGATTTGCAAATGTTTCGGATGGGAACTTGTCGAGTCGTGGTTTGTCCAGGAACCAAGGAATTTATTCAGTTTCTTCTTCCGCGCTTCAGAGTTTCCATATGGTCTTCAATGCAAAGGCAAAACTTGTCGCCACTAGTTACAATAGTTTGCAGTGTATGCGACGCTCACACGTCAGATTTTTCCTTTTTGTATGATCAAAGAAAATGCATTACCGTTGAGGGCCACTACCACCCTAAAAAACCACACTTACCTCTTTTGTACAAACTGTTTAGCCAAATCGGTGTACCCTTTGATGCAACTAATACACTACTGATTGATGATACTCTTGAAAAGGGAGAACTAAATCCGCCGGGAACAACTATCTCACCACCTTCTTTCGAGGGTCATTCCATTGATTTTTACCTTGAAGACATTCTGATTCCATACTTACAGAAATTGTATCTCAGTCCATTGTTCACGGACGAGTTTGTACTTTCTAATGAATTAAGATGACTCTTCTATCATGTCTTTGTCTTGTCTAACATTGAGAGAGAGAGAGAGAGAGAGAGAGAGAGAGAGAGAGAGAGAGAGAGAGAGAGAGAGAGAGAGAGAGAGAGAGAGAGAGAGATTTGACATGGTAAAGAAATGTATTTCAAGCACACTTTTTCATAGGGCACAATTGACAAATGAGCTCAATAAACTTCATGTATTGAAAGTCATTTGTATACACTTGGGTTCACAAGAATATCTGTTACATTGACACTACTTCAACCCGACCATCCAACTCTTTGCACAAAATATCTTGTTCCCTTCGCCGCATCACCTCACGGCTAGCTAGGAAAAAGGAAAAATCTGATAGGTCCCTGTCCATTGACTCTTCAATTATGTCATGCCGCAAATGCTGAAGACTGCATAGCTCCCTTATTGTAACCACCAACAGTAGGCCATGCTCTTTATCAATCACTTCCACATCCACAGCAGGATTATCTTCCAAACCTGCAGAAACCTGGTCCATAGGAATGTACTTACCATTGAGCATTTGTGATCGCATATACCAAAACGAGAGTAATAGTGATTGGCTTGCAATCATGTACTTGACAACTAGAGTATCAAGCGCGACCTCGCACCGTAAAACAATCTCTTCCTTTACATACCATCCTCTGTCAAGAAGTTTGTCACAGGATGACTGCTGAAATGACTTACACATGAACATAGTTTTCGTAACACGGATGTTGTAGCTATGAAACAACTCTATGAAGAGTGCAACAAGACAAAAGTTTGCAATTCTAACCAGTTTGGTGGGAATAGAGCTACATAGAGACCTCTGTATATCCTTGTAGAGCTTACTTCGCATTGCCTCCACCATTGTTTCCTCGGGAACTGGCCAGTCCACAGTGTTCCAATCGGTTGGTAGAGGCACTTTCACCAACATGCCATTCTTATTCCTTGAGCTGAGTTGGTAGAAGTGGTCATAAAAAAATATTCCCTCATCAGCCAGTCTTTTGCTGCTCCTCCCTGAATACTGTAGAGAACCAATGTGGGCATGAACAACATGGAAGAGGCCTATTATGCACTCCACACGCTCCCATTGCTCATAAGAAGAGGGATAAACATCTGCAATATATATAAGAAGAGTTAAACTAAGAGTATCAATAAGTAAAAATGACAAATCTAATGTAATTGAGCTGTGAAGAATGGAGACATTGCTCATAACAAGCAGGAGAAACATTGCAAAATATATAAGAAAAGTTATAATGAGAGTATTAGTAAGTTCACATGTCAAGAGTACTTACAACTGCAACGTGGTTGATGTATATCTGATACATTTCCACCGTTTGCTATCACCTCTGGATGGGTAAACACATGCTGAACAAGAACTTCCTTTACAGATCTTTTGCCGATTTCAACTTTGAAATCCAACACTCTGGCCTTCCATGCTGAGAGGTAAACGTTGATACCACTAGACCTCTTGGGTCTTCTTGGTTGCATGAGGACCCATGAACCTTTGTTTATCCTTTGTCCAACCCATTGGTTCTCTGCACTTATTGAAGTTGATATTGTAATTGAGAATATGCTACTACTTGGCCTTCTAGGCAAAGTGCAGCTGTTGGTTGTTGGTGTGAGAGACAGTAAATACCTGGAGCTTCTTGGGCAAGAAGACGTGGAAACCATAGCTCTCAGAGAAAAGCTTTAGTGGAGGGAGATTCACTTTGAAAGCATTCTAATGGAGGGAAAGTGTTTTAGAATTCCAATATCTTGTGCGGGCTTAATGGTCACCCTCCAGTGCGTTAATGACCATAGGAGAATATCAGAAGTGGGACCACATGCAAGCACCTAAAAGCTCGATAAAAGGAAGGAAATTACGATGCTACAATCCTAGATTCGTGAAAGTTTTATGCTATTTTCCTATTTTTTGAGTCTTTCCACGTACTTTCCTACGTAACGTAGCCTTCGTGCTCATTGGACGCGCTCTATTTTTCTCTCTCTTCATATGGCCCTCCAAATGACCTCTGAAATTTCCTAATGAATGCTTCAAGCCACTTATAAAGTCTCTCACCGACTCTCCTTCCTCTCATTGGGCTTTCTGGAGTTGAGAGGCTACACCCCAAAGCACTCCCTCTCATATGTATTCTTTTAAGAACAGTCTCCTAAGAGTAGGGTAAATCGTTTTTTCTTCCACCCTTAGGGTTCTATACCAATCCCCAGCCTTTCCACTTAAGGTTAGGCTTAAAGCATTGCTCTTATGTAGGTCATTGTGTTCTCCTAGAGAATCGCATATTTGTTCAAACACTTCGATATGCTTTCTCACATCCACGTCTCCACTAAATTTTTGTGTGAGCTTGGCTATTTGTACTGCCTTACTTCTAGGCTCTCTATCAGGCGTGTTACGCATATTCTCAACAATAGATCGACCAATAGCTTGAGCAAATGTTGCCAAGTCACCTAAGTGTGTAGGCACCGTGGGTGAAGGCGCTCCAGAGACTACATGTGGAGTAGGTATTGGCATTGGGCTTGGCGCATAGGAAGCCCTTGGGCTTCACGTTGGGTACGATGTTCAGCCAAGTGGTGGTCCATAGTTCATATGAGTGGCCCTAGGCATAGCAGACGCCGGATGTGACATGCTAATGCTAGTCGGTATAGTCCCATGGGAATAATAACTTGTGTATTGTGGTTGTGGAGCATAGGTAGTTGAAACAATGGGAGGGGTAGGGACTACATGAGTGTGAGCCATAGGTGCATACGATTGGTACACACTTGTAGGTACTGTTGCAGGCATTGAGCTACCATGTAGTGGTGCTTTACTAACAAATGAGGTCCATGGCGTGTTTCTTGGCATGCCCATCATTGGGGTAGGCATGGTAGCCATGGTGTCATCAAGGGAAAGATGAGCTAGACTTGGAAAAGTAAAGCTATCACTTGTGGGCTCAGATTGCATTGAGACCCCTGGCGAAACAACATATGGGGGATCGATGGGACTCACTAGGGGAGTCTCCATTTGTGATAGAGTGGGTTGTTTCCCTTTGCTCGTGTCTAAAAATCGCATAGGACCTGTAGAAGGTATGTTTATTCCTCGATTTTGCCTCTCGGACTGGATAATCCTATGGATGACATTGCAGATCATGTGTTGTTGTTCCTCTAGAATAATGGCACTAGATGTGGATTGTACAACTTCTAACCAACCCACATGGTATGTGTAGCCCGTGTATAGGTCGGTCAAAGTCTTTGTGTGTAGGTCGTATTCCCAATTTTCATTGAGAAATACCCCGTCCAAACTTGGTGTACTAGAGGGTTGCCGTGAGGTGGATACAATGTTGCTTCCCGTGTTTTGACTTTTAGTCACCGCTACCTTAGAAGCACAGAAGCACCCATCGGGCCAATCTTCCTGTCAAATTCTGTTGCCTTACCAGGTATAATAGAGCCAAATGGTCCACATGGAAGAAAAACCATCGGCCCAACAGATAGTGCCGGAATTTCTTCACTGAATAAATCATCCCTAAACATTCCCTTTCCGTTATTGAATAATTTCGTTCTGCAGATGATAATCGTCTACTGGCATAATAGACCGGTCGGAACCATCCTTGACTTTGTTCCTGCATCAACACACTACCAATAGCGCGATCCGAAGCATCCATGAACACATGAAAATCTTGCCCCTAATTTGGTGCCAGCATAATCGGAGCTTTGGAGAGCTGCAGTTTTAATCTTCGAAAAGCCAAATCACATTCCTGTGTCCATTCAAAATCTATAGCATGAGCTGCCTGAGTAATCGCGATTGCCAAATGCACGACGAACCGCAAATGCCTCCCATGCCATCGGGCTTGACCCAGGAAAATCTGGCACTGTTTCTGATTCCGCGGTGCATGCGCTTCCATAATTGCGGCAATTTTATCCGGATCCACAGAAATTCCGTCTTCAGAGATGATATGCCCCAAGAGCCTGCCACTGCGAACAGCAAATGCACACTTAAAGGATTCAAACTGAATTTTACCTCTGCATTTCGTAAAGCATAACCGTAATTGTTGCAAATGCTCCAATTGTGCTCCAAAAACACTGAGATCATCCAGAAAAATCCGCATAAAATCCGTGAAGTAAGGCCCAAAGATTTGAAACATATCCCGTTGAAAAGTGGAAGGTGCATTCCGCAATCCAAACCACATTACTGTGCAGGCAAATACTCCCCATGCGGTAATAAAAGCTATTTTTGGTTGATCCCGCAATTCCATTTTGATTTGATTATATCCACTAAAGCCATCCAGAAAAGTATACATCTCATGTCTTGCTACATCATCCAAAATGGAATCCAAAAACGAGAGAGGAAAAGGATCTGGAACAGTAGCGGCATTCAATTTCCGGTAATCCACACAAATTCAGATTTGCTTATTTTTCTTTGGTACTACCACAATTGGAGAAATCCATTCCGGATTATCAATAGGGGTAATAAAACCCACTTCCAATAGGCGATCAATTTCCAATTTAACTTGCTTTGCCACATTCGGATTCATCCTGTACGAATGCTGCTTCACAGGCATCACATCCGGTTTCAGATTGATCGTATGCTGATAAAACTTAGGATCCAATCCCTGCATATCCGCATATTCCCATGCGAAAACATCCTTAAACTCTGTCAGTAATTTGATCAAATCATCTCTAAAACTTGCTTCCAACTGCTTATTAATGTATATGGGCTGCGACTCCGCTTGCTCCCCAAGAAAAACCTTCTCTAATTCATCTTCCTTAACCCTTGTAATTTTTTCCATTTGCTCCTCAAACGCTCGTTCTTGCTGAATCACGTCCTCCAGTGACTCAAGACTTGGAAGCACCTGTTATTGGGGCTCCCCTATTCCTCCTGGAGTTCCTGAAACCCCCATCGAATGCCCTTTCAGAATCAGAGAAATATCCGCAAGGTATAGAGAAACCAAATCCGGATTTGCTTTGAGAAATTGTTCCTCTTCATCCTCTTCTAATCCTTCCACCATATTAACTATTTTTGCTATCACCGGCCATGCTGCCTGAACTGGTTGTCGGCATGATCCCAACATCACACGAACTTTTCTTTTACCCTTCTTTACTGTAAGCATATTTGCTTCCCAATTATTTTTTACCCTCGCTTGTCGTAACCAGGGTCTCCCCAAGATAATGTGATAATTCTGATTATGATCTTCAATATTCAAAACTACTAAGGAAACAGCAAAGGACAAGCCCGCTACATCCAAAACAATACCCCGAAGTAAACCCATTGGTTGCACTCTTCGCTGATCTGCCATGCGGACTACAAATGGTGCAGGCTCCCAATCACTGAGACCAAAACGCTCACACGCTGCTTGGGTGATAATGTTTACCCCCGCTCCTCCATCCAAGAGTACCTTGTCAATGTATGTGCCATGGTATCGAACTGAAAGTTCCGGAATACGGGTATCCGTGATCCTATTCGCCGGCAACGGGGCTGAATCATCATCCTCGCTTTCAACCTTCCCAATGGAGACTTCCCTCAGCTCAGTGGCCATTTGTCACAGCAATGCATTATGGAAATTCGGGACCAATTTCAGCAATGAACCCAGAGGTACTTGAATTGGTGACGTGAGAACCTCTTTCCAAACTGAATTCCACTCCTCCTGTTCTTTAATATCACCCTTAATTCCAGCTTTCCCTTCCCTTATTTCCAGGCCTACAGTGGTTGGCATAGTCGATGGTCCTGCTATCTTTACTAGTGGTGCGGATTGTGGCAACTAGGACACAGTCTTTTTCCGCACCTCTTCCTAAGCCGTCCAATCCGGAATTTTCACATCGAGAATTGGAACCACATTTTTACCCGATCACGTGATTAATGAAACCGTTGGGTCAGACTCCTCCAATCCTTCAATCTAAACCATAGCCACACTAGGTTGTTTCCCTGCAGCGCATTTCTGCTTTTTCCGATCATATTCCATAGCTTCAGTACACTCAGGTCGCCAATGACCATCCCCCAAACAGAAAAGGCATGTCTTGGGGCGATTAGGATCTCGACTACCTCTTTCGCGGCCTCGTCCTCCCCCTTGAACCCGTCCTCCTGCTTGACCTTGCAGAGGTGGCTCTGGTGTATGAGCATGAGCCATCGCCACAGCAGGCTCTTGTCCCTGCCCTATCTGTGGTTGTTGCCAAGTAGAAGAGTCCCCTCGTCTCCGACGACCCCGGCCATTGAAATAACATTCTACTGTATTATGAGTATTGGTCGTGCAAATCGCACACCACTTCTGATTCATTGCACATTCCTGAGCAGCATGGCCCGGATTCCGACATTGGGTACACCAGATCTCCTTCAGACTTTTAGCCACTGCAGCCGATTCCGTCGATCCGGAGGATACACCTTTCCCGTGACGCTAGGATTTTTTCTGTGGTGTCTCTTCCGATTCTTTTCCCGAATCGCTATTGCCTGAGTCTGAGGAATCAGATCCTACGGATTTCGACTCCGAACTATCACTGCCACTGTCTTGTGACTTCCGATGAGATTTCTTTCTATCTTTCTTCTTTGAATTATTTGGATGTTCCGTATCCTCTAAAGCCTCTCCTGCTACTACAACCCTAGCAATTACAGTATCCAGTGGAGTAGTTACCTTATCCACTGTTGCCATAGCCGTTCTGAGATCCTTGTTGAGCCCCCGCAAAAAATAGTCATTCAGTACTTTGGTTGCCGGTCTTTGTGCCTGAGGTACCCTTTGCAAAAGCATCCAAAATTTTGCAATGTAATCCTCCACTGGCAATGACTTCTGCCGGAGCGTTCGAAGCTTCTCCAAATATTGAGGGACTGTCTTTTCTGTTCGAAACCTTCGTAGAAACGCTATGGATTCGTCAGCATACGTCTGGAAATGATCATCAGGATATTCGGACAACCATTTTGCAGCTTTCACTGAGATTGTAGATTCAAATACTGACTGTTGATGGAGAGAAATGACCACCCCAGAATGATTCAATCCATAAGCTTTATTGAATTGGCGTAAATGTACATCCGGGTCTTCACTCAAAAAACCTCAAAACTGACTATACTTAATCTGAGGATGAGCCATCACTCCGTGCGCAACTGTTCCTCCTCCCCCCGGAAAAAGCTGATGAGCACTAAGAGGTGGGGACAGTGGCGGAGATACTCCCGGACTGCTTACCGGAGACGGTTGTGGAGCAACCTATGTGGGTGAGGGTGAACGTATGACAGGAGGACATGACTAACTGCGCGGAGTATGTCTCGCTCGTCGCAACCTCCTACCACGCACTGAGCTTGGTGATGGAGATACAGATTCCTCAATCTGCGGTGAAGAAAAAAAAAATTCATCTGAACCGTCTCTCCTCCGACGTCTTCCTACAATTGGAACCACAGGGTCAGGCAGACCCTACGACCTAGTGCGCATGCATATTCATCACAGGCCGTACATCACGCATCGTGGTCGCCAGATGTAATGGCTATTGCCCACATAAGAGCAATAGGCATTACGGGAATGATTACCTGCAACTACATTATATGAACATTAACGCACAGAATGACAAGAGAAGGAAGTACAAAGTACACAGACACATAACAACCCTTGCTTCATTCATCTGTAATGCAGACACAGAGTACAATAGATGATGCCATGAATATCATAGAGATTGGTTAAGTTACATCAAAAGACAGGTATGCCTCTCCATATACAACCGTTGCTCCAATGCAAATCGAAAACGGTGCACACACTCCTGTACCATGATATCCTATCAAGAACTTCCTCTCCGGCCGCCGCTTACCGCATGACTCCTGACTCCTGATCCGCAGTGTCCAGATCTCCGCAGGACCGCAGGACCGCAGGACCGCAGGACCGCATGTGCGGCTAATTCCGTAACAACTGCTTCCCAAGTGGTGATACCTCTAATGACTAGGCCATTGTAGATATCCTCATGTCGTAATCCCCTAATGAATCTATCAAGCAATTGGTTATTGTTGAAGCACTCATTTGGATTACAACAAGAATTCAAATGCTTCAAGACTCTCCTTCCTCTCATTGGGCTTTCTAGAGCTGAGAGGATACACCCCAAAGCACTCCCTCTCATATGTATTCTTTTAAGAACAGTCTCCTAAGAGTAGGGTAAATCATTTTTTCTTCCACCCTTAGGGTTCTATACCAATCCCCAGCCTTTCCACTTAAGGTTATGCTTAAAGCATTGCTCTTATGTAGGTCATTGTGTTCTCCTAGAGAATCGCATATTTGTTCAAACACTTCGATATGCTTTCTCACATCCCCGTCTACAAGACTCTCCTTCCTCTCGTTGGGCTTTCTGGAGCTGAGAGGCTACACCGCAAAGCACTCCCTCTCATATGTATTCTTTTAAGAACAGTCTCCTAAGAGTAGGGTAAATCATTTTTTCTTCCACCCTTAGGGTTCTATACCAATCCCCAGCCTTTCCACTTAAGGTTAGGCTTAAAGCATTGCTCTTATGTAGGTCATTGTGTTCTCCTAGAGAATCGCATATTTGTTCAAACACTTCGATATGCTTTCTCACATCCCCGTCTCCACTAAATTTTTGTGTGAGCTTGGCTATTTGTATTGCCTTACTTCTAGGCTCTCTATCAGGCGTGTTACGCATATTCTCAACAATAGATCGACCAATAGCTTGAGCAAATGTTGCCAAGTCACCTAAGTGAGCAGGCATCGTGGGTGAAGGCGCTCCAGAGACTACATGTGGAGTAGGTATTGGCATTGGGCTTGGCGCATAGGAAGCCCTTGGGTTTCACGTTGGGTACGATGTTGTGCCAAGTGGTGGTCCATAGTTCATATGAGTGGCCCTAGGCATAGCAGACGTCGAATGTGACATGCTAATGCTAGTCAGTATAGTCCCATGGGAATAATAACTTGTGTATTGTGGTTGTGGAGCATAGGTAGTTGAAACAATGGGAGAGGTAGGGACTACATGAGTGTGAGCCATAGGTGCATACGATTGGTACACACTTGTAGGTATTGTTGCAGGCATTGAGCTACCATGTAGTGGTGCTTTACTAACAAATGAGGTCCATGGAGTGTTTCTTGGCATGCCCATCATTGGGGTAGGCATGGTAGCCATGGTGTCATCAAGGGAAAGATGAGCTAGACTTGGAAAAGTAAAGCTATCACTTGCGGGCTCAGATTGCATTGAGACCCCTGGCAAAACAACATATGGGGGATCGATGGGACTCACTGGGGGAGTCTCCATTTGTGATAGAGTGGGTTGTTTCCCTTTGCTCGTGTCTAAAAATCGCATAGGACCCGTAGAAGGTATGTTTATTCCTCAATTTTGCCTCTCGGATTGGATAATCCTATGGATGACATTGCAGATCATGTGTTGTTGTTCCTCTAGACTAATGGCACTAGATGTGGATTGTACAACTTCTAACCAACCCACATGGTATGTGTAGCCCATGTATAGGTCGGTCAAAGTCTCTGTGTGTAGGTCATATTCCCAATTTTCATTGAGAAATACCCCGTCCAAACTTGGTGTACTAGAGGGTTTCCGTGAGGTGGATGCAATGTTGCTTCCCGTGTTTTGACTTTTAGTCACCGCTACCTTAGAGCCGACTTTGGAAGGTGGTAGCTCGGTAGGGCCCTCATTAAATGAGGTAGGTAGAATGTCCACGTGGACACTCTCAGGGAGTGTGGGGTCCACAGGAGATGTGAATGGTGATTCTACTTCCCCACCCTCTTCGTTTACTTCACTAGCCGTAGGTTCAGAGCGCGTAGCTCTACTAAAAGTTTCCATCAGACGGCTAAACACACTAGTTCCGGGTTGTTGGGCCCAGCTAGGCACGATTTCATTTGTTCCCCCGGGGCTTTGTATAAGATGCTCTTCCATAATATCGTAGTCAGAGGAAGAGTCGCTAGCCGCTATATTTGGGTCTTGGGTTGCACTACCTTGGGTCCCGGCCGAGGGCGTAGACCCTAGCGTGGAAGGATAGTGAGTACCCCCGTAAATCAAAGCACTAGCTAGTTGTTCGGACTCTAGCACACGACCAGAGCGTAGATACATGTGCTTTGGGTGCCCTACAAGTGTCGGCAAGTACCCTCAAAGGTTACTTGCTTTGTTTTGTGGGTGTTTTGCACCCCGTTTTCTACTTGATTTTTTCTTGTTTTTGATGTTTTTTGAGTGTTTTTTAATGTTTGATTTTTTTTAATTAAAGTGTGTGATAGCTCGAAACGAGCGTATCACTTAGAGGGTCGTTGTGCGCTTTACAGCACAATTTTCGGGCATCTGACATTCCGTTGGTCCTCAAAAAATCGATTTTTAGCTACGTGTGAAGCTAAAATTCGTTTTTTAAAAGGCGACTGAGGCCTAGGCCTGTTGAGCGTGATCTTGGGCTTGGGTCTAGGCTTGGGTCTAGGAGATATTCCCGATCCCGGTCCTACCTTTAAAATTTTTTATTTTTTTTAAATTTTTTTTTTTTGAAAGGATAAGGTCGCCGCGGCCTGCGCGAGAGCACACACACACTCTATCTACCTACTTCTAACTAATACACCCACTCTTACACACTAACACACTCTATTAACTCTCACTAATCTACTTCCTACTTACTGTACACAGAAAACTAACTACCTTAATACACAGAGAATAAACACAGAACCTTTGAAATCTCCATTAACAAAGAAAACTAACCACCTTAATACACAGAGAGTAAACATAGAACCTTTGAAAACTCCATTAACAAAAAAAACACCTAGTATAACACCAAATCCCTCTTCTCAACACACACACACTCCTTCCCTACCTTTCCTATAATTGAAATTGCACCACGGAGAAGCACAGAGTGCTACTCGAGCTTAATGCACGGAATTCCCCGGCAATGGCGCCAAATATGTGCGCATATGTCGCACGTATCAATACACCATGTGCGAGCCACAGATGGCTCGAAGCACACAACAAGCCTAAACTAGTAAGCTCAAAGAAGGCGATGGTGTGTCACTCACCGCTCTACGCTTGCTTCATGGAGGATTCCTCGCCGCGAAGAAGAAGGATCCGCCGCTTCGCCGCGCTCAACCGCTTCGCCGATGCCGTGCCTTTGTAATGCTCGATCGCCTTCACTCTCTCTCTCTCTCTCTCTCTCTCTCTCACACACACACACACACACACACACACACACACACACACACACACACACACACACACACACACACACACACACACACACACACACACGCACACACACACACATACACGCACACACAAGGAGGTGAAGAAGAAGAAGATGGAGATGGAGATGGAGCAAGAGCACTTTTCTATTGCACAAATGAGAGAATGAGTGAATTTTAGGTTTAGTTGACTGATGGAAAGAATGTTTACAGAGGGACTACCTGATCCTATCGAAGAAATGGAGATCTCATCTTCCCCACGTCAAGGGACTCAAGGCCAAAAGGTACCGTTAAACATTGCCAAATTGATAGATTTCATGTCTTTAGAAGTTAGAACCACCATCATGTCCAAACTACATAAAGACCCCGAGCTAGTCTCTGCCCTTCGAGCCTTCCTCAATGGAGAACTGAAGTTTGGGCTACCACAATTTTCACAGATGGATGGAGCTGGGGAGATGCCAATAGAGGAGGAATACATAGATCCACAACCGAACCTAGATGAGAACCTTGTTATAAAAATACCTGTTAACAAGTTGGGACAATACTTTGAGGGTGATGAATCTAATGCGACTATACCAATCACTACTAAGGGATTAACTGTGAAGGGAATCCTTGATGGTGGCGGAGGGGTTAGCATTGTGACTAAAAATTGTTGGGAAACTATGGGAAGACCTCACCTTGCGACCACAACCATAGTAGTGAAGATGGCCAATGGGTCTATTGTTCTTAGGACGTCCTTTCATGAGGGAAGCAAAAATGGTGCATGAATAGTCTAAAAACCATGTCTACTTGCAGTTCAAAGACTCTGTCACTCAAGTGGATCTTTTGACGGGTCGACCACATCCTGTAGGAAACAGGTTTATAATTGATCATAGATCTGACACCATGGTTCACTCGGCCCCATTGCAGTATTGTTACACGTCTAAAGCGGACACTGATGTTGGGGAAGATTCTCCTTATATGGATGTACTACCTGGGATGACTGAGTCGGACAATGTGGATTGGGTCCACCTAGCAGCAACCATAGACACTTGGGGAAATAGGGGGACGACCTGGGTAACATCTGAGGGGGATGAAATACCACCACTTGTACCCTTAAACATGCTAGAAGCAATGCATATACTGATGATCTACAAGATGAAAGTTTGACTGGCATTGAAACCAGTAGCGCCTCACAAGACTATAGCCCACACGATTTGGGGTCAGAATCATCAATTGACTTTGACTCTGAGGACGAAGAATCTGAGTTAAATCTTAGTGCAAATGTGGCACACAATTCAGGGCCCAGTGGTAACCTAGATGATAATCTATCCAAGGGAGCAGAAGACACAAGTAGTGATTCATCTAGTGAGTCTTCACTAGAAATTGACCGTAATCGAGAATTAAACAAGAAGAGTAAGAGATATAAGAGGCGACGATATCGAGAAAATGTGTGTGCTAGAATAAATGAAAAGAAATCTACCGCATAATGGCTTAATTATATAGGGGCATGTGATGCTCATCGAAAGTTGGTAGATAACTGGGGTGAATACCTTCAAAGTGTTATGTGGTGTAGTCCACAACCCATTGAAATCGCACAACTAGAGGCTACAGATAAGCCAAAGTTGATTCGTACCGTAAGGAGACGACAAAATCGAGAGTTAGCTCAACAAAAAAAGGAATCAAAAGTTAAATCACAGTCCACAGAACAGCAGGACCCCACAGACTTACACCCTGCACCTAAACATTTCAAATCCTATACCACAGAGGAACGTAAGGTTGTGTATACAAAGGCTCAAAGAAAAAACCTATTGATGGGAGCAATTGAGTCTATGATGGTCCAGCGATAGTTAAGGAAAGAGAGTTAGCAAACCCAGGAGAAGAGTCTAAACCTATTTTCATTGCCCAAGATCTGTTGCCCAAGATCTGACCGAGACTGAGGAGTGTGTACTTAAAGAACTTCTCAAGGAATTCAGGGATATATTTGCCTGGACTTATCATGATATGAAAGGTGTTCCACCTTCCGTGGTGCAACACACAATCCCTATGAATAGCATGGCTAAACCAGTTCAGCAACGACCCTACCCAATGAATCCTAAATATGCAAAAATCGTTCAAGAAGAGATTGAAAAGCTTGTGGAATGTGGATTCATATACCCTATTGAGCACTCAGAATGGGTGTCACCAATAGTGATTGTGCCAAAAAAGAATGGGAAACTCAAAGCGTGCATGGATCTCAAGAAGGTCAATGCCGCCACTAGGAGGGACCATTACCCCTTGCCATATTCAGAACACGTGCTTGAAAGAGTTGCAGGGAAGGAAGCTTATAGCTTTTTAGATGGGTACTCTGGCTACAGTCAAATCACAATTGGGCTGGAGGACCAAGCTAAAACAGCCTTTATAACCGAATTTGGAGTGTTCGCATTTCGTGTTATGTCTTTTGGCTTAACCAATGCCCCGGCTACCTTTCAAAGATTAATAAACACTGCTTTTAGAGAATATTTGAGGGAGTTTTGTGAAGCTTTCTTAGATGACCTTTGTGTTTATTCCTCTTGGAAAGAACATCTATCATGGTTACAAAAAGTGTTTGAGAAGTGTAGATTGTATCTCATCTCCTTAAACCCTTTCAAATGCCAATTTTGGGTTAAACATGGAGTCATTTTAGGGCATATAGTGTCAAAAAATGGGATTTCCACAGATGAGAGAAAAATTAAAGCCATTGCTGAATTGCCACCACCTACAACATATAAAGGAGTTCAAAGGTTCATGGGCCATGTTGGTTATTACCGACGGTTTATTTTGAACTTTGCTGAGATAGCTCGTCCTTTGTACAAGCTTCTTATTGAGTTCCAATGGACTACGGAGTGTGACCATGCTTATGAGTCATTGAAAAAGACCTTGACTAGCGCTCCTATTCTATGAGTGCCCGATTGGAATGTAGTTTTTCATGTGCATATTGATGCATTGAACTTTGCTATTGGGTGTGTTCTAGCTCAACCAGCAGAACATAAACTAGACTATCCCATTAGCTTTGCAAGTCATCAGTTGAATGATGCCGAAAGAAACTACCCCACTACATAGCGAGAAGGTTTAGGTATGATTTATGCAGGGAAGAAATTTCGCTACTACCTTCTGGCCAACAAGTTTGTGTTCTATGTTGATCATCAAGCCTTGTTGTATCTAGTAAATAAATCTTGTTCCACGGGAAGAATTACACGATGGTTGTTAATTCTCCTTGAGTTTGATTTTACCGTTGTGGTGAGATCTGGTAAAAGACATGTCATGGCTGATCATTTGTCTCGCATACCCAATGGTGAAGCCCCTACTAGAGTCGATGATGAATTACCTGATACTTCTCTATTCCTAGTCAAAACCATACCTAAATGGAGTGAGAAGATTGTGAAATTTATAGTTAATGGTTTTCCACCCAAAGAGCTTCGTGAAGACAGAGCTCGAAAACTGTTAAAAGAATGTGAACCTTACTCTCTCATTGCGGGAACTCTCTACAAGCTAGGGAAGGATGATATTCTTAGACGTTGTGCCCGTGAGGATGAGTATTTATACATACTGCAAGAAGCCCACATGGGTATAGCCGGAGGACATTTCTCAGGGGAACTAACAGCTAGAAATCTGTTGCAATCAGGCTATTGGTGGCCAACCTTATTTAAGGATGCATCACTTTTTTCAAAGGGATGTGATGAATGCCAACGTTACAAGATCACACAATAAAAGGATAGGATGCCCTTACATCCTGTTAAAGTGACTCAACCATTTGAAAAATGGGGTTTGGACTTTGTAGGCCCAATTAGTCTGGCAGCTCGTAGCACTCAATCTCGATATATTATCGTTGCCACTGACTATGTGACAAAGTGGGCGGAAGCCAGGGTGACACGTAAGGCCGATGCAAGGTCAACTTCCAAGTTTCTCTTTGAGAACATTGTTACAAGATTTGGTTGTCCCTTTGAGATTGTGAGTGACAATGGTACTCATTTTATAAATGGAGTAATAAAAGAACTCACTACCAACTTTATGATAGCTCACCATAAATCCACACCTTATTATCCACAAGCAAATGGCCAAGCTGGGAGCACCAATAAGACCTTAATCTCTATCTTAACCAAAACGGTGGAAGCTCATCGCACAGATTGGGATTTAAAGCTTACATCAGCTCTATGGGCTTATCGTTCTATGTATAAAGTTGCCATTAACTGCACACCATTCAAGATGGTGTATGGCCAAGAAGCGGTTATGCCATGGGAGTTTGTCGTTCCTAGTCTTCGAGTAGCTTCTCAAGAAGGTTGGGATGGTAACCCCTTAGTTGAGCGATTATATATCCTTGAAAGGCTAGATGAAGAGAGGCAATTAGCTGTGCAAAATGCACTTGTGGAGAAAGATAGGAGGAAGAAATGGTTTGACCGTCATCTAAAGAACAAAGATATCAATGTTGGTGATAAAGTCCTTATGTATGGAGTGCGTAACGAAAAGAAAAAGTTGAATATGCGGGAAAAGGACCATATAGAGTATGTGAGATCACCCCACAAGGAACCATTTGTGTGGAGACTCTTGATGGAGTTGAAACCATTGGATTCCTCAATGGGAGCAAATTTAAAAGATACTATGATCCTTTAAGCCAAGAGGAGTTGCGTGCCATCCATACAAAAAAGGCAGCCAAGGCACAAATAGAATTGAAGAAGATACAAGCTCAAGCTGAGGCTAAGGAGCGACAACAACGTATAAGACGAAAACGAGAGGCTAACCTTGGAGTCACACATGCATTCCACGTTGAAATCGATGAGGATTGGTTGGACTCTGACACACCTCTACAATACCCTATTGAGTTAAATAGTGCCTATGGAAAAGTGCTATATAACGCCTTATTGGACACGGGTGCTAAATATAATCTGCTATCATATGGGGTGTGGTGTCAGTTAGGGAAGCCACCTCTATCTGAGAGTATTATCCAAGTCAAGGGTGTCAACAAGAAAAAAAATACGGTTTTTGGAATGTGGCACACTTTTGTCAGTTAGGACAATGGGGTTGTAGCTCAAGACTTTTTGATCATGCCTACTGGAACTATGTAGGGTAGTATAAACCTAGGACGCACGTGGATGATAGCCACCAAATGCACTATTGATTGGGGGACTGGGGGTGTCACAACGCAAAAACCAACTCTTATCCTTACCACTCAATCCATAGTCCTTGAGATATTGCCTAAGGAAATAAAACCCAAGACATTGCATGTCCAGGAGGTTGAACCATACGTCCCCATAGCCCAACTCTCTAGAGCTTCAAATGATGTAGTTGAAAGAAAGCTTGAGACACACAAGAACCATCCTAGTATAACAAAGAAAACATACAAGTGGGTCCCTAAAGCTTCTTTAGTAAGCATGGCTGATGCTAAAAAATGGAAGCCTCGTAAGAAACGCCCCCCTCACTCCAAGAAATGTAAAGAAACATTGCGTTGGATTCCTAAACGACTATTGGAAGCCCAAGGATACTATGAAGGAAATGATCAAATCTGGGTGCCCAAAAGTAAATTGTACTCTTACCTGTCACCTGGCCCATGTAAACCCAGTCATGTGGCTCCAAAACAAATTGAAAATCGTGGAAAGGAAAAAATCACAGAATGCGACACACCTGCTCCAGAGCTAGTTTGGGTACCAAAGAAATAACGATTTGTTCCACCTAGATCAGGAATAGGGAAAGCAAATGAAGCTTCTTGCTCTTCATGTAGTTCCTATACGGAAATAGAAGCTTCAACACAACCTCCACCTACCATTGTACATATCCATACAAGCAAGAAAGAGTTTGCACCTCCCGTTGTAGGTTCACCACCTACAACAATGTTGCAAATAAAATCATGGGAGAGTACCTTACCACCCTTGCAACTAGATGAAACACATAGGGCGATCGAAAACTATTGGTTAAAGCCTTCACCCATAACAACTTGGAACAATTGGTTTCAAAAGGTGACGACATCATTCCAAAAGGTATGATCTACCCAAGGAAGGGGGGAGTGTTTGCTGACATCCATCATTCACTTGCTTCCCTCTCAACCTTCCTCCCTGACCTCTCAATCTCCAATCCTAGGGAATGTGTATATAAAGCCTTATACTAGTTCTAGCAAACAAACAAAAAAAAGTTTTTTTTAAAATTTAAAAAAAAGGTAAAAGAGCAAGAACGACTAGCAACGAGAGAGCACCCTATCAGATCCTACACATAAGTCTAAATTCATCATGTCACATCAAGCAACACACAAAAACAACTCATGTTTTAAAGACCTAACCAAATCTATCTGTATTCTCAGAGATGGCTAGTTCACCAGAGGCATGCGCTTCTATTTTTTATGAAAGGTACCCTTTTTCCTTTTCTCAAGTGTTTCACATCTGCTACCCTGTACTTTCTTGCGAATGGGATTTGGTAGAGAGACTTTCACGTGAGCAAAATTTTGAGGAGTTAGAATGGCTGATACGTCTATGGATAACTAGTAATCCCTACCCAATAGCGAATGTTTCTCCTGTGGCACATGCTTATTCTTTTGCACAGGATGAGTATCCACACATCGTGAGGTTCTTGATTAACACGCTTGCGCAAGAGGATGATGAAGAAGAAATAATAGAGACCGAGGAAGACTATGGCCTCATGGAAAACGATTTCGTTTATCTAGATGATGAGGATAGAGGCCTAGACTTAGGGTGGCCACCCGGTTTATATAATATCCTCTTTCCTTGATTCTAAAAGGGATGATAGATAGGTAGGTTAGGGGTCTGGATTGTGTTTTGAGTTTGTTTTCTAGGAGTTTTAATTTTTTCACACTGACATGCCTCCTAGAGATATAGTGCTTGTTTTTTGGATGTGTTAGGTAGGACTTATATGGATCTCCATCCACATGGATGAGGACATCTGCTTCAACGAAATGAGCAACTCCATACCTCCAGGTGTACTACTTTCCATGATTCATGTTGGTGGATATGTATAATTGCTAATAATGATTTTTCATAGTTTGTTTGAGTGCAATAGTTATGTTTGTTATCTGCCATTACAGATGTATAAATTTGTCTTTGCTTAAGTTGATGGAACTAGAGTTTAATCTTATGGATGAGCCTTGATATTAGGAGACCGTGAATTTAGGTTAACTCATTTACTTGACCACTAGGCCTAGCTGATAAAATTATCTGAGTATTTGAGACCTTAGGAATGTTTAAGGCATAGAGAAGCTTGCTCACTTAAACAACAAAAACACTAGTGAGAATACAAAGGAAATGGAAGCAAAAAACATAAATGCCACAAATGAAAAATCTAATGCTGGAAGAGAAATCCTGGCTTGATTTGGTACTTCACTCACATGTATTGTCTATGGTACTAGATCCCTAGAAGTTCCCAGTGTGGGTGCTTTTCTTTGAGAAGCAAAAAGCCCCGGACATACAAAATAAGCACACACGTCAAATGATTGTGAACCAAAGTAAAAAAGAGAAAAAGAAAAAAATGAATGACATTTAAAAGACTTCCATCGAGCTTACAGTTAACATTTCAAGCTTTTGTTTGTAGTTGTGAGAGCTAGTTGGCTAATCAAAGCTGAAAAGCACAATTAGGGAATCTTGCATTTAGATAATCTTCTTAGCTTAGCTAGTACTAGAGTAGTTGTTTTAACCTTAGTCATAACTAACTGATTGATAGACTCACCCATAAGCCCAAAACTCTTGATTAATTAATTTACTCAAAGTGCGATTTATTTGTCCTTAATGGCAGTCTAACATTTCATAAATCTTGCATTTACTCATTTCCACATGTATTTTACATTCCCCTCAGGATTTATGGCCATATAATTCCGCTTGCTGAAACAGTGACTTTGCCTTGCAGATTCAAATCCAGATGCTCTACAACATGGATATAACAAGCTTCAACTCAATAGCTTCCGAGGACGGAATCTACATCAGGAAGGGGGCATGTTAACCCTCACGGCTCACGGGCACCCTATTACCTACGACGGACGTTGTAACCTACAAAGGACGTTGTAACCTACGGCGGACATTGTATTATTTATTAGGTAGAGTCTGGTACCAGGCTTGTCGGTCCAATAGAAAAAGGGTAAGAGTGATCGCCGATGAGAGGCGCACTCTAACTGGAACATTCAAGGGATTAGTTGGCTAAGCATGGGCGCCCAAGTGTGAATGGGGTGAGCTCATATAAAAGTCAACTAAACCTAAAATTCACTCATTCTCTCATTTGTGCAATAGAAGAGTGCTCTTGCTCCATCTCTATCTCCATCTCCATCTTCTTCTTCTTCACCTCCTTGTGTGTGTGTGTATGTGTGTGTGTGTGTGTGTGTGTGTGTGTGTGTGTGTGTGTGTGTGAGAGAGAGAGAGAGAGAGAGAGAGAGAGAGAGTGTGAGGGCGATCGAGCATTATGAAGGCATGGCGGCGGTGAAGCGGTTGAGCGCGGCGAAGCGGCGGCTCCTTCTTCTTCGCGGTGAGGAATCCTCCACGAAGCAAGCGTAGAGCAGTGAGTGACACACCATCGCCTTCTTTGAGCTTACTAGTTTAGGCTTGTTGTGTGCTTGGAGCCATCTGTGGCTTGCACACGGTGTATCGGCAAGTTCCTTGCATTGACACGTGCGACATACGCGCACACAATTAGAGACCATTATAGTGATGTTTCACCACTTTTTAATGTTGCAGCACCACTAGAAAGTGGTTCAAAACACCAAAACAAGTTGTAGCACTAATAAAAAGAAGTATAGAAACATAATGTTGTGGCAGTAATGAGTTGTAGCACCAATAAAAAGTGCTATAAAAATATATCAATTACCTGAGGCTCCTCAAGAAGGTGGATTGGATGCTTTACATATGAACATCTAGCTAGTCTCTTACTGCAAACATCTTTCTTGTTGGGGGACACCCTCGTCTCATCCGTCCAAAATTGAAAGACTATGTCTTTAAGATTTTGAGTGATGTGAGTTCTCCGTGCATCATCTCTATGACACGCAGATGCAGGGAACGAACCATCGGATTCACTTGACACTATTAAGTGATGTTGGCTGAATATAAGTTTCTTTTGTGGATCCCCATGAGCTTGGTAGCTTGCGGTATGCTCATGTCAGTGTTTTTCTCCTTGCTTCCACCATTCACCAACATCATCATTGCTGATTTCTTCACAAAAAACTCGTCTGAAGATCTTGGGACCTTCACATGATTCAAAGTGTTGCGGATGTTTCTCAGCATAATTGCTTCCAACTCTTTGGACTTACTCTGCATAGTAAGGAAGCAAGGATGTTGAAGAAGTTCATCAAAGATTTCCTTCCTACCACTTGCATCCATTCCCACGGTTAATGTATCAAAGTGTTGTACCATAGATTGCATCCATTCCCACGGTTAATGTATCAAAGTGTTGTACCATAGATTGACATATCCTTTGTTTCTTTCTTTCATCCATCTCCCCCGTATTGCTTTCCGTCACAAAGTTAACCGTTGCCTTACGTTGCTTTCGTTTCTGAGCTACCCAATATTCCCTCATTAATTTTCTGCGTTGAAGTTGAGCTTCTCTACTCAATGACAATGAGCTGATAGACAGTTCTTCACTATGCTCCATTGTTGCAGTACCTTCAAAGGATTGCTCTACAAAAAATACAATACAAATCATAACTACACGCTATACTTTTAATTAATACATGGCACTTCTTGCACTAATTAGCAAGATACTAACAAAGCATAATAAGTGTTTACATACCTCAAGAATCATCAAGTAGAAGAGGAAACTATAGAGATAGAGTTCGTGAGAGCGAGAGAAAGAGTGCTGAGAGAGAGAGAGAGAGAGATGAGCGTGAGCTTAGACACAAGAGGATCCATGCTTAGAGAGAGAAAGAGAGAGAGAGAGGGGGCTGAGCGATACAAAAATCTCAGCAAGAGATCTGTGAGAGAGAGATAGAGAGGAGCTAGATAGAGCTCCAAGAGAGATCTCAGAGACAAAGAAAACTCAAAGCAGAGAGAAAGCTCAGACAGGTTGTAGCGGGAAAGAAGAGGCGGACAATAATCCAACGTTCAGCAGAGTAAATTACATTTAGTCTCATTAATTGTGGTACGTTAGGAGACTTAATTGACGTACCTTAGGAGAGTGATATTCTTTTTGAGATTTGAAGCACTTTTAAAACACCCACTTTTAAGCGCACAAAAGCAGTGTCCTTGACATTACTTTCCAGGCCACCTATACATGCTTTCACTCAATTATAATATGATGGATGGTCATTACATAAAAATATCGCACATCATTGTTGGTGTAGTTATGTAATCGAAGTTCCTGTAGAAGCGTGATACAGACATCTGTTGCTTCATACATACGTTGCAGCAAACAATAAAACAGCAGAGTACTTACGTTCGGTATATCCATAATTTGACTGATGAGCAACACGGCATTGAAACAGGTTCGCCAGCCACAACTATAGTCATCAGTCTACGTGGGCATGATTACCCGTTCGTGCCTGACTACATTTCCTAGATCATGTGCTATCAAAAGATGCTCTACATAGCATACAAGTTTTTTTGCGGCACTACATACATAACCACTTGAGTCAGCAACACATTACAAAGAGACACTGCTTTCCAAATGTACCCAAATGGACCTTACGTTTTTACACGACCATGAAACGCCCTGCTTTGCCCGGAGTTTGCGTAGTAAACAATCTTAGCTTCCATGTTAAATTACATCAGAATCCAATGATCACTACAAAGACACCATCAAAGATGAGGAGAGATTCTCAATGCAAGACGTTTTTTACAAGGCAAGAAAATACTCACGATTGATTGTACGCAGTGACCAAAAAGCGCGCTAGATCAAAGTTGACTCTGCTAAACCAGTTCATCAGACTCAAAAAGGAAACTGAGTTGTTCTGCAGATAAGGCAATATCGGTGAATCTATTATGTATACTTTCTCTTGAACCTCAAGGGGATAACTTGAAAAAATGGCAGAGATTAGACTTGAACACCAAGTGAGTCAATACCAAGCGAGTGGGGCAGCTATCGAATTCCATCCGCCATTGATTCGCTTGGTATTGACCCATGTCTTGGCTGAAATGAACCATTATAAAGAACTTGATGACTACCGCAAAGACATGGGTCAATACCAAGCCAGTCAGTTGCGGATTCCAATTCCATAAGCAACTGACTTGCTTGGTATTGACCCATGTCTTTAAGGTAGTGAACCATTATAAAGAAAAACTTGGCAACTGCAGCAAAGACATGGGTCAATACCGAGCGAGTAGTACCAATATCCAATTTCATTAGCCACTGTCTCGCTTGGTATTGACCCATGTCTCAATAGAGACCCATTTAATGAGCATGAGAATTAAAGAGCATGAGAATTACCACAAAGCAACATTGACGACCTCATTCGTTGCGAGTGAGTCGGTGAAACTGTGCATGCACATGAAGTCTACATTATCGAGGTTGGTAATGCAGGCCTCCTCTGACCTTGCAGGCAGCTGTATATGCGCATGCAGAGGCACTGAGCTCAAAAAAATTCTCAACTCCTCTTCATTCTCTTGGTTGATTTTCTCTAAAATAATTGACTCATCCGATACGTTGGATGGCCCTTCTGATGCAGAGCCTTGCCCTTGCCTTTCTTGAGCTGGCTCCCTAGCTGCCTCAGGCTCCTCCCTAATAGCCTCCCTAATATCCTCAGGCTCCTCATGCTCCGGATCATTTTCCTTCAATATTGGTTGCTCCATAGATGCCTCAGGATCCACCCGGACCTGCTCTTGTCCCTCATCATCCATGATGGGTTGCGGATCCTCCATGACTTGCTCATTTTGGTGTCTAGCTGGCTCCTCGATAACTATCTCTGTTTCTTCCATGACTGCCTCTACGTCCACTCTGGCTTGCTCTTAGCTATCTCAGCCTGCCCATCTGTGTCGTTTCTCTCGACCCGTGATTGGGTATTTCTGCTGTTTTTTTCATCCCTAGACGGCTCTGTCTGTCATGCACGAGGATGAGAGGGGGGATGTTGAGAATATCCATGGTTCTACTATCCCGGATAGGCACTGGCTGAAGCAGCCCATCGTAGCGGAAACAAAGCCTACGAAGAGTATCAAAATCCCGCGGCATGATAGTGACGCGGGATGATAGTGACGCGGTGTGCATGGGCACCCAGGATATATCCATCCCTCGTTGAAAAATTCCACAAGGTAGTCTTCAGCAATTTCTTAAAGGCACAGGAGTGCACTGCTGGCCCATCGCATGCCGACTCTCCACTGCTCGCAAACCTCCCGCACTACTCGCTGGAAAGGGAGACGTGGAATAGCAGGTTGAGTGTGTCGTTCTATCCTGCGCAGCTCTTGCAGTACACCTATGTGTGCCTCATATCGGCGTCTTCTTGCTTGAGCATTCAAAGATTCACCTGTTGCCCTCCTAGCGCAGGCCTTTACACGAGGCATCTCTACAAATACAATAACACCAAAAGACAATTCATTTTTCAGCACAAGGGACTTCAGATTTCAAAACAATTTAGTACCAAGCGAATAGGTGCATAGGAAAGAGTTGCCTTGCCTTATTCGCTCGGTAGTGACCTCAGAAAATAGTAATGGCAGACATGACTTATATTTTATGAGGTCACTACCGAGCGAATAGGTGCATAGGAAAGAGTTGCCTTGCCTTATTTGCTCGTTAGTGACCTCATAAAATAGTAATAGAAGTCATGACTTATATTTTCTGAGGTCACTACCGAGCGAATAGGTGCATAGGAAAGAGTTTGCTTTGCCTTATTCGCTCGGTAGTGACCTCAAAAAGTAGTGATAGCAGACATGAATTATATTTTTTGAGGTCACTACCGAGAGAATAGGTGCATAGGAAAGATTTGCCTTGCCTTATTCGCTCGGTAGTGACCTCAAAAAATAGTAATGGCAGACATGACTTATATTTTCTGAGGTCACTACCGAGCAAATAGGTGCATAGGAAAGCGTTTGCCTTGCCTTATTTGCTCGGTAGTGACTTCAAAAAATAGGAATAGCAGACATCACTTACGTTTTCTGAGGTCACCACCCAGCGAACAAGTTTACATCCCCTGCAACAAAATACCTTATTCGCTGGGTAGTGACCTCAGAAAAAGTGTACAAGCAAGCGAATAGGTTTGCATCCACTGCAACAAAATACCAATGTGAATCGATGCGGTCCTAACTCTCATGTCGTTCCCTCCCATCACCTCCCCTAATATCGGGGGGATGGTACCATTGATTCTCTCTCCCACATCCACCTCTCATGAAACCGCATGGCTGTACCACCCCTCACAGACCACTCACTCATAAGCCAGAACCCAGGCTCTGCTTTTTAGGCATGTCTGAAAGTCTATTTAAGAAGCAGTTGTTTCAGAACCTCCCTAAGTGTTTCGCAGAACAACTAAAAGAAGCTTAGGATAGTGGTGATGCCTTTCCAAGGTATACTCCCGCAGCGCCAGCAACACCGCATCCGGGCCCTACTCATGAGGTCCCCCCTTGGCCCTCCCCCGATGTTACCTTTAATGTTCTCGACCGACACAGCTCGGGAGTGGCTGCTGTCAACACGGGAGTCAGTTCTCGAGGTAAGAAGCTAGTAATTCTTTGCTTTCTTCTCCCAATTTCCAAGCTCCTATTTTGAAGAGATTACTTGCTAAATGCTTTGTGCCGGATGCTAGCCTGAAGCTGCAGCAAATGCTGATCGTCAGGCAGAGGGTCTCAATCCTTAAAGACTCTTTGGAAGCAAGAAGGCCTGAAGACATGCAGCGATTGATCGCCGAGAATGGCTCTGTGGAGGCTATCATTAATTGGCTTCAGGAAATGAAGGATGAAGTGCTTGAGCTAGCCAGTAAATATAAGGAAGCCATTAACTTTGCCAACAGCCTGGTTGTGAAGGAAAAGGACTACATGGTTATTGCAAACCCTAAACCCCCGAAAATTAATAGGCCACTCTTTGTAAAGTCTGAAGTGTTTTCTAACTCAAAACCCGGTGTTCATTTGTAATTTTGTTTCTTTCTTATAAAATCAAAACGTGTATTTGGCAAAAGAAAACCCTAAATCCGCAACAAGCAAGGGCTACCTTCCCCTTATTTGCTTATATTGACCTCTGTACTAGTAGACATCACTTAACTTTTCTTTTGGTCAGTACCAAGCGAATAGGGCCCTTCGAACTAAGTGACATTACCTTATTTGCTTGGTACTGACCAAGGATGATGAACTATACCAAGCAAACAGGTGTAGCAAATAGGGTTTACCTTCCCTTATTCGCCTGATACTAACTACACAAAATACAAGTTCACAAAAGGGTAGTAAGTAGCATACCTCTTCACTGTGTGTAGAGTTCCGCGTCATTGAAGCACTGCAGAACAAGAGTAAGAGAAGGAGGATGCACGAGAGTAAGAGGTGATGGAGTTTGCTTACCGCGTAGCGTCGATGGGGGTAGAGTTAATTAGAATGATGCGCAGTAGAAGACGCGAAAAGAGGCAGAATAGTTGAAACTTGAGATGTTTGGCGGGGGTAATGTCTCAACTTAGAATGCTTACCTCGGGGAGGGTGACAACTTCACTTATGCGCGAGATTGCGGTTGGTAAATCGTACTGCATGGGAATCTGAGACCATTTAATACTGATTGTCCTTGAAAGCGTAGCCCACGTGCCTTTTTGAGTGACCGTTTAGGGTCAAACAGACGCCAATCGCCCTTGCAGTCGCCATCTCCATCTCCATCTCTGAGTGGAACAAACAGATCGCCGCTGCCTTTGCCTTTTCTGCGTCCTTCCCCTTGGCCAGCTCTCGTGATCCTGCGTTTAGAGTCAGACGCCGATCGCCCTTGCATTCGCCATCTCCATCTCCAAGTAGAACAAACAGATCGCCATCGCCTTTGCATTTTCTGCGCTCTTCCCCTTGGCAAATTCTCATGATCCTGCATTGAGTGACCTCCACTGGGTCGAGTCCTTTGCTGCCGCATTGTCATCGCCATCGCCCCCCTCTGGTTCTTGTTGTCGGTGGCCTGCGACATCACCATCCAATTTGGCGCCATTGGATATTGCAGAGACAGGTTCTTTCTCCCTGCCTCTCCCCTTCCTATGTTTTGTTAACTGTGTGCGCACCGAAGCCACTGCGTTAGGGTAAAAATGCATGCATGGTTGGAATAATTACTCCTTATGTGACCGTACCACATTCATGGTTGGAATAATTACTCCTTATATGACCGTGCCTGAGCTTGGGCATAGTGAGTGAGTAGGCCTATAAATCTATCACTGATAACATAATATGCTCTGTTCTTATACACCTATTCCAAATGCTTAGGTCACAAGGCTGAACCAAGGGGTCCCTACTCGCTTGGTTGCGACTCAACTAACGTCACCTCTTATGACATTAGCGCATGGGACAGAACCAAGTGAATAGAGCCCTTCGGTGATTCTTGGGGCCCCTACTCGCTTGGTTCTGACTCAACTAACGTCACCTCTTATGACATTAGCGCACGGGACAGAACCAAGTGAATAGAGCCCTTCGATGATTCTTGGGGCCCCTACTCTTTTGGTTCTGACTCAATTAACGTCACCTCTTATGACATTAGCTCACGGGACAGAACCAAGAGAATAGGGTCCTTTGAAAATTCTTGGGGGCCCTACTCGCTTGGTTCTGACTCAACTAACGTCACCTCTTATGACATTAGCGCACCGGATAGAACCAAGCGAATAGGGTCCTTCCGAAATTCTTGGGGGCCCTACTCGCTTGGTTCTGACTCAACTAACGTCACCTCTTATGACATTAGTGCACGGGACAAAACCAAGCAAAAAGGACATTGAGGGGTACTTGAGGCTCAACATTCGCTTGGTTATGACACAAAATAGTTTTGGCTTGCTTTTTCTTTCAGTCATGGGGATCATAGTCCTGGAGACAGACGTGAGCGAGGATACATGTGAAGAAAAACTATTCACATTCTTATATAACGCCCGTGCTCATCATCGTGCACCAGAACTATCAGTAATGTTCAATGCAGATTTTTCTATACAAAGGATTATAGATTGCTCCTTTGAGTACCTACAAAACCATTTGCAACAGTATGAGGCAGTCACTTGTGATAATTCCATGACAGTTGCTGGCATGAGATATGTGCACCATGCCGACCTTGACCCTGACAAGAGTGCTTCAAGGAGACTGAATCGCTGTCTAGAAAAGTGTCCCTTCAATGCACTGCTTGTACAAGACAGGTGTATGAAGCACTTCAAAAAGTGTTGCTTATTGGAATTCTGCCATGGGTTTGTCTGTTACTTATACTTGCAGACGGATGGTGAGTCAGAGACTTCGCAGTCAACAACTTTTGGTAGTTGTCCATTGGTGCCACAGTAAGAGGTAGAGGATGCGGAGGTGCAATTCAACCCAGAAGAAGAGTGGGTAGAGGTACTAAAGGAAAAATTTGATGCGTGCTTAACTCTTGTTTCTCTTGCGGATGCAACAATAGGGTGCATGCAAGAAAGCCCAAGTAAGGAAGTGACTTTGCCTCTGATTTGTGCTCCCAGATTTGCTATGGCGGGCAACACCCACTATGTTCTGCTCACAGATATCATGCATGAGCTCAATATACGGGAGGACTACTGCCTAGCAGCAATTGCAAATTTTTGTGAGGCAGACATGGGGTTTGTGGATGATGATGGAGTGAACCAACATCTTATTGCTGACACAACTGTCCGTGACTCATAGTTCACTTCAGGGTGGCAACTGATCAAAGATACGTTCAATGAAGCGAAGTCCGGAGAGGCCAATTTGCCAACAGATGAGCAGTTTGAATCAACAACAAAACAACTCGGCTTGGAAAACATGGGTAGGCACATGGCACCCAAAGATCAAGTAATGAATAGTCAGTCTATTCACTTGTGGAGGAGGTCGATGCTAGAAATGGACAAGAATCAGATGGTTACTTTTGTCGTGCATTCAAATGGTATTAGAGATGGCCTAGTGATAAAATATCATTATCATTTTTTTTTGCTGCCTAGTGCTAGTGTATGACGATAGTTTCCTTAGAAGAGCGGGAGGCTCACATCGAGGGCTTGTCACTGGAGTCCAAGGCAAGGATGCGGCGTTGTCTCACTACATCGGGTGTTTCAACCACAAAAAGGTTTGTAGAAACATTTCAAGTACTTGGAAATTGCACTCATCTCACTTACGGCCCATAAATCATTGCAATTTTTATGTAGATCATAATATACCATAAGGAATACTCCGATGATAATGCAAAGTTCCCACTGTTTGCAATGAAAGTTATTACAAGATTGTGTGGTGGCCACCCCCTCCCACTAAATGTAGAAAGACTAATTTTGATTGAGAAACATTTTGCTCTATGGGTATTTGGCATTGGGTATGGGTGCCAAGCACTCAGAGCCCCCTATTTCATGTCCTACACAGCTCAGTCTCTGGATGCAGGGGTTGAAGATCCGGAAAGCTTAGATCCATACAACAAGCGGCTGTTTCTGAGGGAAAGAAGACGCCTGATGCCCGTGGGGATGCTGCCATCAACAGAGGAATGAGCTCGTCTATAGAGCTTTCACATCGAAGAGGTACAAAGTGAGGAAGAAGGAGGATAATCAAAGAGGATAAAAAAGACGGGCTTAGGTCCATCTTCTCCCGCTCCTGACTCGTGACCGGCGCCACCTCGCATGGCGCTCCACCGCATTTGAAGCTCCCTAAGCCATCTGTTTCTTCTCCTTGCGGATGTGTTGTAAAGACCGTGTAATTTCTGAACTGTTAAGAAGTTCCTTCAGCCTTGCTCTATGAATTAGTCTTCTATAAGTCCATTGGTGTAACTCTAATAGGCTATTGGCCTTTTCTTTTCCTCCCCCATGGTGAGTGTGCTTAAAATAACCTGTTCTTGCCATGTAGTGGGTTTTTTCCATGCCTTGTGTGGACCATATTTATAGTGAGCCATATGTCTTGGCAAAATATGGACCATGGTTGAACAGTATGTGCTGCATTGAAATAAAACAAAATGGTCAGTAGAGTACAATTTAAAATTTTGTTTTGTATACGTAGAATGCCAACCCACCATGTAATGTGTGATATGTTGCCCACCCCACCCTATTAGGTAAGCCTTTTTCCCCCGTGGCGGTCACTTTTTAGAATGTGTATGATATCACGTGAGTTAACCGGAGAGGATTATTAAAAGACCAAAATGTATAAAAATGTATACATACATAGGGGGATGGGGGTTTTTTAAATAGGCTCACAGTGTAAGTATAGTATGTATATTGGGGTATTATTAATTACCTCTTGAACGCATGTGATATAGGGGTCTTTTGATAAGTGACTGCCCCGGGCTTTTTCCAATCCAGCAAGGCTGCTTGAAATGATGTGAGCTTACTTTGGTCCCAAGAATGCTGCTCAACGTAATGGAAAATTTTATCTAGTGAGTTCCACACGTTCGCCTTGTGATTCTGGATTGCCCCACCACCAGCATTGTCTTTAACCACTTTATGTAACTGTTTCCATTTGTTGAACAGGTTTCTCCTTTCTTCTCTATCTGAATCTTTGAGGCTAAACCCAAGAAACCTTCTTGCCTTCACTCCGCCTATCTATGATTTCCTCGGTACCTTGTACCGACTTTGAGATATCTTAGGGTCCTCTTCGATTTTGACATTGCCTCCATGCAAACCAATGTCTGAGAGAACTCCCTCTAATGCTTTGATCACTGTTTTCGACTCACTCTCTGGCTTTAATGTCCATGAAAAACATATGTACAAATGAACCACGTTTTCAAGTATTCGACAGAGTGCATGAAGTGTACATACGTGAACTCTACTCAGAGGAATATCAAGCACTGGTTTAAAAGTTTTATATTGAAGATGTTTGTTGGGATCTCTAATCCATTGCACACTCTCAAGTGATTGTGCATCATCCATGCAATATAAGCATGGATTTGCCACAACTGCTCCGTGTGTTATGTTGTACATACACTTAAGAGTCTTTAAATCACCTGCCATGTGCCATTCCACTGTGTAGTCACCAAATCCTTCCACTGAAAGAACGGCTTTGTTACTTTGAAAATCAATAGCCAGTTGTGGTGTAATCCAAGAACTTTCCGTAGACAACAATTTACATGGTATGAGTGAGATTTTATGAAAAAAAATTGTTCAACCAATTTTGCTAAGTCTAGTAAGATTGTCTGCTCTAGTCGGAGAGTTCTGACAAGGTCAGTTAAACAGCTAAGTAAAGGTGATAAAGTGGGATATGGGTTCTTGGGAGAAATGGGTATGTGATTAAGTCATTTAGCAAGGACTTTTCGGACTGTGGTATGTTTAATTAGATCAAGATCACAAGTGAAGACATGCATGCCATAGGTATCAAAATCTTTACAAAATGGGATAAATTTGTCACAAGAACAATCAGGAATGGTGTTGTGTCGTAAAGAATCATTACTATAGACCAAATTCTTAATAGGTTGTTGATACTGATGATAGAAGGAATTTGGGTTTGACTAAAAATCCAATCGAGGATTTCAAAATTTTCCTTATCAACCTGCAGTGAAAAATGAAACACAAAATCAACAACCAAATAATCAATATTTTTGTTATCAGAGATTGAACGAAGTATACCTGAAATGATCCTAGAGTTAGAATGTTGTTTTCTGATTGCACGCTGAAGTATCGTGGATCCTCTTTCGTTATTGATGGATACAAATCTCTGTTCATGAGGGTAATGGTGACTCTCTCCAACTTCTTGTTCTTCAGGACCTCGCACTCGTCGAGCTTCAAAACAAACTTGAGAACCCCACCGCACTCGTCTCGACTGATGTCAAAGAAGTGAACTGCATACCTTTGCAATGCTTCAAGATCAACGAAGAGGTTGTTGTGCTCGTTAAACTGTACCTCTTTGCCACCCTTGCCTAATAACGTTGCTTCAATATGGAATGGTGACCCAAGTTTCTTAAACACCTCATCGTTTACGTGCCGGTGAGCAGCCTTTACATGTGATGGCTTTGGCAGCAATGATCCTCTCTGTAGTTTATTTTGAGACATTTTAGCTAATGCTTTGAAGAGTGCCCTGTATCCCATCTGTGAGATTTGTAAAGAATGAGGATGCAAGAGAGCTACACAAGACAAGCACAAAGCACACAGAGATGGAAAGCTTCTTCTTCTTCTTTACAGAAAAGAGAGTACAAAATGACTAAGTGCTAAAGCTGAAAAGTAGCACATATGTACATGCGGTCACTAAGTGTGAACTTGCTAGAAGCGTACTAGGCTGGCACTATATGTGTAGTCCAGCTGTAGAATCACTGGCAGAGATCCTCCGTGTCGGTCACCTAACGCGCAGTGAGTAAATGTCGTAAGCGGCCAAGACCCGTAGTGGATGCCAGCTCAAGGTGTAGAGCTCGACATCTCAACACTCCCCCTCGAGCTTTGCATGTCACAAAGTCCAAGCATAGTCCAAAAACGTCGAAGCTTCTCAGCTCCGAGGGCCTTGGTAAAGATATCCGCTATCTGCTCCTCTGTGCTGACGTAGACCAAGTCGATGTCGCCCGCCAACACTCGCTCTCGAACGTATTGGTAATGGATCTCTATGTGTTTGGTCCTAGCATGGAACACTGGGTTCCTAGCCAACTGCATGCTGCTGAGGTTGTCACAATGAATGACAATCTTCTGGTCCACCTGCACTCCCAAGTCCTCAAGTAATGTGCGTAGCCAAGCTACCTCACACGCCGCAACTGCTGCACCTCTGTACTCGGCCTCTGTGCTTGATAAAGCAACCGTAGGCTGCTTTTTGTTGCTCCAAGTAACAACAGCACTCCCAAAAGAGAACATGAAGCCACTCGTAGATCTCCTATCAACAATGCTACCTACCCAATCTGCATCTGTATACCCATACAATGCTAATGGTGCATCTGCTGCATAGAACAATGCGTAGTCAAGAGTCCCTTGCACATACCTAAGTGTGCGTCGTACTCCATCCAAATGTGGCTTCCTCGGAAGCTGCATGAACTGACTCTCCAAGCCTACTGTGTAGCTCAAGTCTGGCCTCGTGATAGTCAAGCAGATTAGACTACCCACCATCTTCCTGTACATATTGACATCCTCAACAACATCACCCTTCTCTGCACTCAGTTTTGCATTCACATCCAAGGGAATAGAAATTGGCTTACAATCAGCCATACCATACTTTGACAACATGTACAAAGCATACTGTCTCTGTGACAGCCATACACCCTCTGGATTCCTCATCACCTCAATGCCAAGAAAGTAGCGCAACTCGCCCAAATCTTTCATTTCAAACTCCTGTTTGAGAAGACCCTTCACATGGTCAATCTCCATAGCATTGTCACCCACAATAATAAGGTCATCTACATATATGGTAATGACCACAATCCCCACATCACTCTCACGTACATAGAGTGAATGATCTGCATGAGCTCTCCTACACCCAATACTGACAAGATACTTGGCAATCCTATCATACCATGCTCTAGAGCCCTACTTCAAACCATACAAAGCTTTGAGAAGCCTGCATACATAATCTGGGTAACCTGGATCGACATAACCAGGTGGTTGATCCATATACACTTCCTCTTGCAACTCACCATTCAAGAAGGCATTCTTTACATCCATTTGATGCATAATCCATCCTCTAGATGCAGCCACTGCTATGACAGCTCTCACAGTCGTCATCTTTGCCACTGGAGCAAAGGTCTCCTCATAGTCTATGCCATACGTCTGTGCATAACCCTTTGCGACCAGCCTTGCCTTGTGACGCTCAATGTTACCATCAGCCTTATGCTTGGTTTTATACACCCATTTAAAGCCAATAGCTTTCTTGCCACTTGGCAATGGCACCAACTTCCATGTGTTGTTTGCTTCCAATGCAGCCATCTCTTCATTCATTGCATCATCCCAATGCACATTTCCAACTGCATCCTCAAAACATGTGGGCTCCACATCCTGTATCACCTTAGCCATGTAGGCTTGGTGATGCGCTAGATACCCATCATAAGTCAATTTCTGAACTGGATTTCTGACTCTATTAGATATGCGCGGTCCTGGGTCACTCCTTTGCCCTCTAGCATCTTCTTGTACTTTCCTTACACCAGGTGTCCTGACAGTCGGAATTCCAAATTCCTCATCAAGACTTTGTTCAGAACCATCTGAATCCATGTCTACATGTGAAAAACCTGATGATTCATCAGCCATAAAGGGAGGTTCATCAACCTTTTCCTTTCCTTTTCGTGATACATTCCCTGTACCTGTTGGTGGAGTAACCAGCGTACGTAGTCTACCATTCCATGGTTTCTCAACAGAGCCATGCGAAGAGGACTCTTGTGGTCCACTCAAAGCCTGTGACTGGGGCCTCACATTTTGTACAACCACATCATCTTTTACATCAGCCCCAATAGTGCCATGTGCATTACTGTACCAGCTGCTCATCTCATCAAAGACTACATCTCTGCTCACTCGTAATTCTCGTGTAGTAGGATTGTAGCACCTGTACCGTTACGCATGAAGTAGACCCATACTTTCCTTGTATGGTCATCAATGAAAGAGACATAATACCTGTAGCCATGTATACTTGCAGTATCGGTTGGACCCCAAACATCTGTGTGCACCACTTCAAGTGGCTTTTTACATACATTGCGCTCATGTGGAAATGAGCCCTTTGACTGTTTTCCAAGCTGGCATGCTACACACACTTTATGCATACCATCCACCTTGAATTTGGGTAAACCTTTTACAATTTGTTTTGATTGCATGCTGCGCAATCTCTGCTCATTGACATGGCCAATGTGTTTGTGCCAAATGTCAACATCAGCCACAACACCTGTGCCCTGTGCAAATAATGCAGCTTTTACCTCAGGTATGTCTATATTCAGCGTAAACATTCTGCCCACACATTTGCCCTCTGTGATCAGCTTACAGCCATTCTGGAAATCTTCTACATAATAGCCATTCGGGTTGAAGCGAACCTGCAAACCCTGCTCAACCATTTGTCCAACAGAAACAAGATTCTTTGTAATGTTTGGGACATGAAGTACATCTGCTAAGTACTTTGATTTCCCACTCTTCGTATTTAGAGGTATGTCCCCTACATGAGCAATGGGGTGAGCTGTGTCATCTCCTGTCTGCACATAGCCTGACACATTTGGTTTGCGCATATCTCTAAACCACTCTCCACGAGACGTCATGTGATTAGAGGCACCTGAATCCACATACCAAACATCATCTTGGGTGGAATTCTCTGCAGTCATTGTATTCATTACATGCTGCATAACAAACATGCGCTCGTTTTTGCTGTCATGTGCATCTCTGCTAGTAGATGCATAGTTGCCCTGTTCTCTATTTCCACTTGCTTTTCCCTTTGGACAGTCACGTGACATGTGACCTCTTTCACCACAAGTCCAACATTCTCTGCTATCTGGAGTATGTTGCTGCCTGCTTGATCCTACACCACGACCTCTTTGACTCCCCCTGCCTTGAGACTGGTTTCCCCTGCCACCTGTATTGTTTTGATTTGATTGACCTTCCAAAAATTGGCCCCTGCAACCCCTTATGCCTCGACCACGACCTCTACCTCTACCTCTGTTGGAGTTAGAATAGAAGGCCTGTTCAGAATTATTTCTGCCATGAGAAGAAGATGTGTCAAGGTTCTTCTCCTCAAGAATAAGCATAGAAATCAAATCTTGGAACACGGGGATGTCGTCTCTTGTATTCATGGAAGACCTAAAATGTACATACTCATCTCCTAGACCATCCAAGCATGCACGGACAATGTCATCGTCTTCCACTGAGACTTTAATAGATCCAAGAGCCTCAATGATACTCTTGATCTTCAAGGCATAATCATTGATTGAGAGGTTGTTCCTCTTAACCTGATTTAGCTCCGACTTTAGTTGAAGCTTCCTGGCCTTGGTGTTCACTTCGAACACTCTACCTAAGTTTCTCCATGCAATGGCGGGGGTTTCAGCATCCTGTAGATAGCCCATCATGCCATCTGTGATGCTCATAGAAAGCCAATACATCACTTTGCTCTGGTCTTGTTGCCAGTCCCTCAAATATTTCCTTTGTTCTACTGTAGCATTTGCCTCGGGAATCTCTGGTTCCTTTTCATTGTCTCCTTCTACATAGTCCCAATAACCTTTTCCTTTTAGGAAATTTGTTATTCTGAACTTCCATGCAGGGTAGTTATTTTTCTCAAGCTTCTCAGTAACAATCTGACTGAAATCGTCAGACATCTTGAAGCACTAAGACAAAATAGCTGCAATCTGCAAAAACCTGCAAATCTGTTGAACCTGCTATCGTGGTACCTGTAACGCTTTCTACACTCAATGAGTGTCCACAATCAAGCGTACATACAACAACTGTACTTGTACAGTAAATCTCTGTGTACTGCACTGTGGATTGTGAACGAAGGGATTGTGATGCTCTTGCTCTCTTAGCCTCTCTTGCCTGCACCAGGCTCTGGTACCATGTAAAGAATGAGGATGCAAGAGAGCTACACAAGACAAGCACAAAGTACACAGAGATGGAAAGCTTCTTCTTCTTCTTTACAGAAAAGAGAGTACAAAATGACTAAGTGCTAAAGCTGAAAAGTAGCACATATGTACATGCGGTCACTAAGTGTGAACTCGCTAGAAGCATACTAGGCTGGCACTATATGTGTAGTCCAGCTGTAGAATCACTGGCAGAGATCCTCCGTGTCGGTCACCTAACGCCCCATTGAGTAAATGCCGTAAGAGGCCAAGACCCGTAGTGGATGCCAGCTCAAGGTGTAGAGCTCGATATCTCAACAAGATTCCACTCTCATCAAGTATTGCTTGCACTTCCATTGGTTCCAGCTGATTCTCGTTCATGAAGGAGGTAAGTAGCCTCCCTTTCAACTGACGAAATTTTTTCTGCGTTATCATCTCTTCAACTACTTCTTTTGGAACTAGACGGCTGTAATGCACTCCGGCATTGAAGCCTAGACCGTTCGAGTTTGGATGCAGTAAAGACCTGCCAAAAAAGCACAATGCGTTATGATCATGTATAGGAAAGTAAGTGTATCCATTTCTTAATGAAGCACATTGAAGAAACAAACTTCGAGTTACCTTAAAGCTCATATTCGTTTTTTCAGGCCACCACTACCAACCTTCATGTTCTCAATGTTGCACAAATCTCGTTTTCTTTTCCGACTACCAAGCACGGTGTCTTTCTCTCGCAAACTAGTGATCTTCTTCTCAAGGCCTTGGATTGTCTCTTTGTTTGATGAAATCTTTTGAGAGCATGCTTCATTAAGTTTCTTCAGCTGTATGTTCTCCATTGCCAGAAAGTTTCTTTGCCTTTATGCATTCAATCCTCTCATTTCCAAATGTTCAGTGTATCCCAATAGCCCATCCTTGCCATCGCCTGTGAAATGTAAGAGGTTAGTGATATTAGCAAAGGGAGGTGGTGCATTTGTCGTAGGATGCTTTGGATAAATAGACCCATCGGTCCACAAATCCAAATGATGTTCCTTGTTTGTCCTTCTAAGTTCTTTCTCCCGTTGAGATAAGAAAGACTCCCTCCTACATTTCTGCAATGGTGCGTACTCTTGCAATACATCAACATGAAGATGATGTGTGTTTTTTCTTTGGGTAAGTGTTAAAGATGAAGGGGCTGAGGATTGTCACTTCAAATTAGCGTTTTCATCAGGAAAAGATGCATTCTCCATTCCTAGAGTTGATAGAGAAGAAGACGGAGAAATGTCTCAGGTTTTGGGAGGGAAAGCCATATTCTCAAGTTTAGAGTTGATAGAGTTCATGTGGCTTATGTTTCTGGAGGGAACGCTTGTAAGTTGGCATTTCAAATCATTAGTCATACAGTTAGTTGGATTCCTGACAAGAGAACGAAGGATAAGAATGATAAAGACGGCGGCTACCTACCAAAGAATGTCATTTTGGCTTTTTGTTGCGGAAAAAAGTATCACATAAAATGCACAATTTAACATTTTCATTTTCTCTCTTAGTAAGCCGATGTGGCACTTCTTACAGGGCCCAAAAGTGAGTCCAACTTTCTCCTAATGGGAAGCGTCTGACGAGTATGCAACGCAATTCTTGAAGGAGTTCTTTCCACAATTGCCAAGGGAAGTCAGAGTTCTAACCGTTGACAAGTATTTAGGACATAGGAGAAGAAACAATGCATGAGTGGATCAGGGCGAGGGTCCAATGTACCACAACATTCATATGGAACAAGGCTTAGATTAAGAAGGGAATTTTCTAAAAGAGGAAGACAAGGAGAAGAGTCAGGTAATGATGACCAAGAAGAACCAGTAGGGGAGCTTGCTGCAGGGGCAAAAATTGTTGGGGAGGGGGCTGAACTACATGAACCTGAAAACAGGCTGCAGAAAACCCCACCTGCAAACCAAGAAGGCCAACAAGCAACTACTCCCACATCAGACTCACTTTTGGGACAATTGGTCAATGCATTACTAACTCAAACAATCTTAAGGTCAAGAAGACAATTGCAATTTGTATCTCCAGGGAGACAGGTACTTTTCCTTTTAATCCACTCCCGGTAAGAGTACCTAGAACACTTCTAGTACCTCCAATGGCTGCACCAAATCCCAAAGTGGGCGCGGCTAAGTTCAGCAGGAAAAAAACCCAACGTGCTTTCAGCCACGTTGGTCAGTTTCAAACAAGGTGGTCTGCAAGTGGATATGAGGCACTACATCCGGATGCAGTTGAAAAAGAGCACTTTGCAGCAACACTGCAAGGCAAGGCCATATTGGATTGGTTCATTCAGTATGGCATGGGAGCTTTTGCTAATTACAATGATTTGAAGTTGAGATTTCTTTTAAGGTTCAGGGAAGACAAGACACCTGAAAACATTTTGAAGAAATTGAGAAGACTGAAGCAGGAAGATTTGATGGTGGAAGATTATGCACAAAAGTCTAGGAATTTGAATAACAGGTTGGAAGCAGCCCATCAACCTTCAATGGAGCAGTTGCGAGATTATTTTTGTAAGGGACTGAAAAAGAAGTTCAGGAGTGCAGTTTTAGGGAGAACCCCTCTAGCAACTGCACATGATTTCATTGAATTGGTGGAAGCAGCTGCAAGAGCTGAAAGAAGATACGGAGGAAAAGCGGAACTAAACAATAAGAAAAAGAAAAAGACTGAAGATTCAGAGTCAGAAGCAGAAGAGTCAGGGTCAGATCCTGAAGATTTAGATCAGGATACTGAAGAGGAAACTGATTCTGAAGACAATGATTGGGTAGAAAAGAAGAAAACAAAGAAGAAGAAGAAATAAAAGAAAAAGCAGAAGAGGGAAAAGGATAAGCAAAAGTCTTAAAAGAAGCAAGGAAAGGAGGTAGTAACTACAAATGTAGTTAACAAAATTATTCAGGAGAAACTGCAAACAATGGGAATGAACCAGTTTGCAATGTCAGAAAAACCTTACTGTCAAGTTTGTCAAAGATTTGGTCATGAATATGATAATTGTTATTATAATCTAGATTTTAGGGGAAGAAGACCTGAGTATATTGCTCAGAAGATTAGGGAGGCAGCTGCAAATGTGGTAGCTCCACAAGCTGCTAACAGGAGATATCAGGGACCTGCACCTCCAAGAAGGTTTCAGAATCAGAATAATTGGGGATTTCAGAATAAAGGTCAAAATAACATGCTGCAGTTACAATGTAATTACTGTGGAGCATCAAAGCATAAACAAGATCCTGATTGTGAACTGTGGTGCAAACACAAAAATGATAGAGGTATTCCTATCATTAGATACAATAATAACAATAACAATAACAACAGGCCTCAGGGGCAAAATCAACAACCTCCAACCCAGCAGCAACAGAGACCTCCAGGAGAGGCTAACTTGGTGGTATTGGAAGAATGGATTGATGAAGAATGGGTTGAGGAAGAATGGATTCAGAACAAAGTGCCATTTTGTCAGGATGAACCAAAACCTGTTGAAAGAGTTCAGGAATGTCGGTATACTCAGGGAATGAATAAGCATTTCAACTGTGACTGTGCAGTATGTATCCAAATTGAGGATATCCCTGAAAGCAGTGGGTGCACTGATGTCATGGTAGTAACAAGATCAAAAGAAAATCCAATAACAGAAGTTGTTCAGGAGAAAGCAGACAAGGGTGCGGTTAACTGGAAGGAGCAGAAAGAAGTTAGAACTGAAGCACTTAAGAAAGTACAAGAATATCAAGATGGGAATGTATTCACAAATGAATGGGAGTTTGCTGCAAACCCTTTGGGTAATCATGGGAAAGATAAATTGGGAAAAGAAAAGCCTGTACTGAAAGATCAAGATAGCAGTGATGAATTCTATGAAACTTTGTTATCAGCTCCAATAGCATTTACTATAAAGCAGATGTTGAGGTTGGTACCTGCATTCTCCCAGCATTTGTTGAAAAGATTACTAAATGAAGTAAATGGTAATCAAGCAATAAGCAGGGATACTGAAGAAAACACTGGTGGAGAAGCATGTGAAGTCCTACCAATGGATGTGGATTACAAGGTACCAGTTGTTGGGGTATCTATTGGAAAAGTTTTTGTCCCAGGAGTTTTTTTGGATGGTGGGTCAGGAGTCAATATTCTCCCAGAGTCTACATGTAAAAGATTAAATCTCATGGAATGGGATCCAGCACCTTTTCAGGTGAAGATGGCAGACCAAAGGAGGGTTCAACCTTTAGGAATTCTCAAAAATTTGTTAATTTCAGTTGGAGAACTGCAGTTTGTGGCTAACTTTGTAGTTCTCAGGTTGGAGGAGTCAACTTGTTCATACCCAATAATGTTGGGTAGACCGTGGTTGAGAGCAGCAAGGGTAAAACAATTATGGGGAGTAGATGCTATTGTAATTAAAAGAGGAAAGAAGAAAGTAAAAATGCAAATGGATGCCAAGAAGGTGATACCACCAAGATTCAAGGCCTTACATGCAGAAGGACTGAATATGTTAGAAGAGATTGGAGAAGATGTTGAAAAGGAATTTCTTAGAAATAATTCATCAGTAGTACCTATATTTGAGGTGGATGTGCAGAAGATAGCAAATAGCTATGTACTACAGTCAGAGGATACTGGAGAACAATCAGTAGCTCAGGAATTATTGACTACTCGGGGAAGTAAACAATCAAACAACAAGATGGGCAATGACTTATTGAAGAACCTGAAGATTGAGAAGAGAGAAGAAGAGGAAGCTATTGAAGCAGTCAAGCAAGTAGAAAGGGCATTTGAACATCAAATGGCAAGAACTGCTAGGGTGACTCAGGATGACCTGCAGGAACTGAACCTGAACACTCAGGAAGAACCACAAATAGTGAAAGTATCCGCGGATATTGATGAAGAATTTAAACTGAAACTGAAGGAGTTATTGTTGGAATTTAAAGACATTTTTGCATGGAAATACACAGATATGAAGGGAGTTGATGCTAGCTTTTGTCAGCACAAAATTAACCTGAAAGCTGATGCAGTTCCTGTTGTACAACAAAGGTACAGGATGAATCCCAATTATGCCAAGCAGGTGAAAGAAGAGATTGATAAGCTTTTAGCTGTTGGTTTTATTTATCTTGTGGAAGAGGTTACTTGGTTGTCACCAATTGTTGTAGTTCCAAAGAAGAATGGAAAGATCAAGGTATGTGTAGACTACAGGAAACTCAATGCTGCTACAATGACTGATCCATCCCCTTTTCTTTTTTGTGATGTGCTATTAGATGCAGTAGGTGGACATGAGATTTATACCTTCTTGAATGGCTTCAGTGGGTATAACCAAATTGCAATGGAATTTGGAGACAGGGATAAAACTGCTTTTGTGACTGAATGGGGGGGTGTATGCTAGCAATGTGATGAAATTTGGCCTGAAGAATGCTCCAACAACATTTCAGAAAGCAGTACAACATGTATTTTTAGAGTTTTTGACAACATTCATGAGGGTTTTTCTAGATGATTTCAATGTTTTTGGAAAGAAGCAAGAACATCTTGGGCACCTGAGACTGTGTTTTCAAAAATGAAGGGAGTTCAGGTTGTCATTGAATCCAGGAAAGTGTGCTTTTGCAGCTAAGAGAGGAGTCCTCTTAGGGCATGTTATCTCTGAAGAAGAAGTCTCTATTGATCCTAGCAAAGTAGAAGCTATCAGGAAGGCACCAGCACCCAAAACAGTTAAACAGCTGGCCAGGTTTTTGGGGCAGGTTAAGTGGCACAACAAGTTTTTGAGATATTTAGCTCATGTTTGTACACCCTTGACAAAACTCACAAAGAGGGATAGTGTATTTGAATGGAAGGAGGAGAAAATCAAAGCATTTCAGATTTTGAAGAATATGCTGGCTGTAGCACCTATACTAATTGTTCCTGACTGGAAATTACCATTCCATATTTTTGTAGATGCATCCCATGTAGCAGTGGGAGCAGCATTAATGCAAGAGACTAGAAGAGGATGGTTCAGACCCATTTATTATGAAAGTAGGGTATTGACACTAGAAGAAAAGAACTATGCAGTGACAGAAAGGGAGTGCTTGGGAATGGTGTATGCTTTATAAAAGTTCAGGCATTATTTGTTGGCAAACAGGGTAATTTTTCATGTGGATCACCAGGCCTTGATTTACCTGGTAAATAAACCACACCTTTCAAACAGGCTAGCCAGGTGGATACTACTGTTGCAGGAGTTTGATTATGTTGTAATACATACTCCTGGAAGACTTCATGTGTTGGCTGATTACTTGAGCAGATTAGAGACAGGAGAGGATGATCCTGGAGGAGTACCTGACCAGTTGCCTGATGCAGAGCTGTTTCTTATTCAGGTGACTTATCAGTCAGGGGAGTGGTATGAGGATATGTTACAATTTTTGACTGAAGGGGCACTACCTGAAACAATGAGTTCAGATCATAGAAAGAGGTTGTCACTAAGAAGTAAACCATTTACAGTCATTGCAGGGGTGTTGTACAAGAGAGGAATTGATCAGGTAATCAGGAGATGTGTTCCTGAATATGAACAAAGAGCAGTTCTTGCAGAGGCTCAAGCAGGTAATGCAGGAAGTCATTTTTCAGGGGATGTTACAGCAAGGAAGATATTCCAAGTAGGACTCTGGTGGACAACTGTGATAAAGGATGCTCATGAATTTAGTAAAAACTACTTATTATGTCAAAGAGAGGGTAGGCCATTGAATGTGGACAAGATGCCTTTGCAACATGCACTTCCTTTGGAACCATTCATAAAGTGGGGACTGGATTTTGTTGGTCCTATCAAGCCACCTGCAAGGTTTACACAGAACAGGTATATCCTAGTTGCAACTGATTATTGCACAAAGTGGGTTGAAGCAATAGCTTTGAGAGACAATGCAGCCAAGAGTGTGGCCAAATTTCTCTATAGGAACATTATGACCAGGTTTGGGTGTCCAATTGAGCTAGTTTCTGATCAGGGAGGCCACTTCATTAACAAAGTAATCAGTAAACTGACTTAACTGTATATGATTTTACATAAGAAATCAATTGTTTACTACCCTCAAGAAAATGGGCAAGCAGAAAGCACCAATAAAATTTTGGTGAGGATAATCAGGAAGCTGGTAAATCAAAATAAGACTAACTAGGATGAAAAATTGGATTCTGCACTCTGGGCTTTTAGAACTGCATTTAAGGTAACAACAGGCATGACACCCTTTAAGCTAGTTTATGGATTGGAGGCAATGGTGCCTATGGAATTCTTGGTACCAAGTCTCAAGGTCGTAGTCCAACAGAAGTTGTCCCCTTAAGAGTCAGTTAACTGCAGGAAGGAGGCATTGTTGAAACTAGAAGAGGAGAGGATTCAAAGCATGTATACAGTAGAGATCATTCAGCAAAGAAGACAGGACTGGATTAACAGGAACATCAAATTTAAATTTTTTTCTGCAGGTGATTGCGTAATGGTCTACAACAGCAAACTGGGACACAGGCCTGGCAAATTAAAACTTAGATATATGTGGGGCCATTTCAGATCATTAGAGCAGTGGGGCTAAATACTTTCATTTTGGCTGATGAGTCAGGGAAAGTCATAGTCAAACCTAATAACGGTTTCAGACTAAAGCCATTTTTTGGACCAAATTTGGAAGCCCAAAAGGAGGATATAAGCCATGATGTAAATTTGATTGTGATTTCTCACACATGTTTGCCAGTGACTAAAGCTATCATTTTAAATAAATCCGATTACGTGCGTGAGTAGCGTTTTTACTCTCTGCGTTACTCTTTTGCATGCACTAGCATGGCAACTCCACGCAGAACTCATGGCGCTGCTAAGTCAAACTCTCGCGGTGAAGATGAAGAGACCTTTATGACGCAAAGACCTGTGCGCATGACTCGGAGACAGAGGATGGTGGTTGATGAGTGTAGTGAAGATGATGATGATTTGGAGATGTATACCCATGTTCAAACTTCACCAGCCTCAAAGGAAGAAGGCAATTCAGAGTATACCTTCATCGACTTCAGGTATGAGTTACCCCTTCATGAGAAAAACACTCCCTGGTTAAAGAACATTGGGCTGTTGGACTTTGCAAGACTCCCGTGGATTGCATGGAGACAGAGTCACATGGAAAAGGTTTACTTAAATCAATTGCAGGCTAATGATGGACAGATTTTTGCTGACAATTACCTTACTGAGGAGCTTGTGTCACAAGTGTTTGATGTACCTACACAAGAGGACAATGAGTTTGGTAAATCCACAGAAAGGGAGATGACAAAGGCCTTTGGGCAGTCACAAGGAGGTAGGCATTATTATCAACTGTCTGGCATGAAGAATCAGGCTAGGTTACAGCAAGTTAGATGGTTGCTTGAAAGAGTGCTTTTGCTTGGCAAATCAGAATACATCAGCAGGGAGAATTATGATATTTTAATGGCAGCTGAAAATGGCAGGCAGGTTGGATGGGCTAATATCATCTTTGACGGGATGAAGTTGAAATTTATACTAAGCAAAAGAGAAAGGACAAAATTGCAAAAGTGGGTCCTTATTTGGCTGCTGTGTTTCAGTATGTGACAAATAAGAGTATACTTCAGGGAAAATTTCTGCCAGGGGAGGGAGAGTTACCTGTAGACTTAGGCTCTGCAGCTCTGCACAGAGAAAAGAGAAAAGACAGAAGTTGCATGATGACCAAAAGACCTTATACATGACAAAGGATGTTCAAGGATTGATGGCTGCTTGTTATTCTAGCAAGGAGTCTTTGGACACAGTGAAAGTGAAGTTGTACAAAGAGTTTGGTGAGCTATTTTCTGAAGGAGCTTTGGAAATAGGTGATAAATCTACAACACCAATGTCAGTGAAGACAGGGTTCAAGTTGAAGAAACTGAAGGGCAAAACACCAGCAGAGGTACCTGGTATGAACATTGGAGATTCTGTAGCTGAGGAACCAAGGGTGACTAAACCACATTTTACTAATGTTTCCTTCAAAGAAGTGCAAAATGCTATTGGCATGGTTAAAGAGTATGTGGAGCAACAGGTGATGGACTTTACCTTAATTAAGAGGGAAAATAACAGAATGCATACAGAAATTGAGCAGCTCAAGGAAGATGTAGAGAAGAGCAAGAAGAGTAGAACTGAGGAGATCCTGCTACAACAAGAGGTTCAGCAGTTGACTAAGAGTCAGGAGGTGTTGAAAACTGAGTTGGCTTCTTACAAGAAGATGTTGGCATCCAGGGAGAAGACTTCAGCGAGATTAGCTGAATGGAGGGATGAATGGTTTACTGTTTTGTAGGGTGAAATGACTGATATGAATACATTGTATGCTACATTGGAGAGTAGCAATAGAGTTCTTTTGAACAGGGTGACAGCTTGTAAGAGAGTGGAAGAGAGAATCAAGGAAATGTCAGAAGAGGAATTAGATGTGGATGGGTGGTAATTGGCATCAGTAGATGTTGAGCAGATGCAAGTGGAAATGAGAGAATACATAAAGGGAGTATGGGAGCATATCAAGGTAAGGATGTATGATGTGGTGAGTAAACCATATCAGATGTTTGCAGAGGAGGAGATGAAGGAGGAAAACGTGTTCATGGAGAAGGAGAATGCTGTAGAAGTATACTGACCTGAAAGGGCAGTTTGAGGAACTGAAGATGCAGCTGCAGCAACAAGGAGGCCAAAAATCTGTGCAGGTGTTTGTTAATAAAAATTTTGAAGTGTTTGCAAGAATTGATGTGACAGCAAGAATTCAGGAGCATATTACTAAGACACAGGGAAAGGTGTAGCTGCAATAGGAATTCACAACTTAAATGATCCAGTGCAAATGATTGTGGATGAGAAAATCTGTCAGCAAATTGAAAGTACTAAGGAGGTAGTTACAATTCAGGTGGATACAGAGGTTGAAGAACTTGACAAGGAAACTTCAACTGCAGCAGCGGCCTCACAACAAATTGAATTCAAGGATCAGTTGGTGGATGAATTTTGTGATCAAGGGATGGGTTCTCACAATGTTTGAGAAACATTGCCCACCAGGTGTGCCAAGTGTTAGTGCCTTTTCTGTCAGGGCATTCAGGGTATTCAGGATATTATATTTTGAACTGTAACTAAGACCTTTAACTTTTGAACCTTAGGGATATGTGGACATTAGTACTTATATTTTTGGGTAGTTGTAAATGTGCCTTATGGTATCTGATGGCGTGAGGCAGTTTTGGGTTAACTATCGAGGTAGTTCTCTTTCTCCTGATCTCGTACTACTATTTATGCTCTGTAATTGGGTGATGATGATGAATATAATCTGATGGTAGTCTCTTTTCCTCTTCCTTATGGTGTTCTTTGCTTATTTACTTTGCAATATTGTGTATGAATACTCAGTTTATTATTCCTGATTCCTGTAAACTGCATGTTTCCTGCATTGAATACCTGTTAGGGCTGTGTGCCCCTAACAGTCGACGGGCTTCTTTTTCCAAGAGAAATGACCTTGCATGTTCAATTGACACTTTGGGTCCAAAGGTGGTACGATAAAACCACTTGAACATTTCTTGAAGATAGCATGAGTGCATTGAATCCCCTCCATGTCTTGTATCTTGAAGTAGACACCCTTGGCATGATAGTGTGATTTCTCCATACCTTGGATGCTCGAAAGATCCAATGAACCATACATGTTCATAAAGTTTGCACCGTGGGCATAGAGGATGTGCTAAAGCATAGTACAGACCAAGTCGGAATAGCAATCACTCACCATATAGTGTGTAATGTTTGATTCACCCCATGCAGTGATGATCGTCTTTGTGAACTCCACCAAATTTTGGAATTCTTGTTGTTGCTCACTAATTGTGCTTGCAAGACGTAGTATCTTCATCATCTTGTCGAATACGACCCAAACATGTTGTTGGCTAAGCACAACACTTGTATTGCTATCATTGTTTGTTGTATACTTGCAAAGATCCTTCCACAACTCCCATCCACCTTCAAATGTTGATGTTCCGGTAGCAGCACTACTTTCCTTGGATTGAACCCTCTTCAAAAAGTGCCTTGCCTTTAGTCCACTCATGGACACTGGTTGGGCCACTTCCTGAGTGCTTGCATTGTTCTTCTGCGCAACAATGGAGGTGTTGGTCCCATGACAACCTATTGAATTTAAGAGCCCTTCCACTTTTGAGATAGCACCAAACAACCTCTCCACAGGCATCATTGTGTTAATTGTAGGGTCCCGTTCACTGTCTTTTGTGGCATGACTGCGCTCTTTGAGCATAGTACACCATAGCACCGAATTCCCCCACACACGTGTAATTTGTGAATTTTCATCTTCCTCTGTTTTGTCAACTATTGCGATTTTACGTGCATTCCCCTTATAGCCCTTAATGCAGATTGGACAAGGATACACAGCTCCAGCCCCTTGTTTGCACCCTCGAATGCACTTGATTGTTTTTTTAATTTCCACCTAAGTGCCAGTCATCTTCCTCTATTTTGTCAACTATTGCAATTTTACGTGCATTCCCCTTATAGCCCTTAATGCAGATTGGACAAGGATACACAGCTCCAGCCCCTTGTTTGCACCCTAGAATGCACTTGATTATTTTTTTAATTTCCACCTAAGTGCCAGTCAACTTCAAACTCCCCTATGCCATCTAGATGTGCCCTAATGACATCTGTTATGCATGAAATGCATTCAAAAATCCAGGCAAGCACTCCTTGGGAACCTCAATAGCACCCAGCCACCTTTGTTTCTCTAATTGCACATTGAAGGATGGTGCAAAATCCTCGTTCATAGCTATACTTTTTTCATGAAATAATGCCTTGTTCATGAGAGTAATACTCATCCTTTCTAGTATTTTTTTCTTCACAATCTGACACTAGTCTCACTTGAGCACATACACCAACTTTGAACCTAGTACTGTAAAATGTCCAAAATAACACGAGGAAAACCATAATTTGAAAAAAAAAGACTGCATTATTGTAGCCTCACCATTAGGTGGTACACCATAAGAATGTATCATTGCCATTTGAAGTTGTAAGGACACGGGTCCTACGGGAAAGGCCACCGCTACGATCGGACAATGTGTATGCTAGGGGGAGGCTATAAGATAGCATGGTTGGGTGGAGACTAGCACACGAAATTACCTCGGCCATGTGATCTCTTATTCTGGCATCAAGATGGACACGGACAAGGTCCCTACCATTCTTTGATGGCCATATCCCAACACAGTTGAGGAGCTTCAAATCTTCTTAGGCATGGCTGGATTTTATCAACAATATATCCGTGATTATGCCAAAATCATTGCTCCTATGAGGGATCAACTTAAAGCAAAGGTAAGAGATTTTCTTGGGAAGAAGCCCAACAACACAATTTTGAACAGCTAAAGGTAGCTGTAGCCATTGCTCCCATTGTGGCAATCGTTGACCCACTTAAGTCATTTGTCTTAGAGAGTGATGCTAGTCATAAAGCAATTGGTGTGGTACTTCTCTAGGAGGGAACACCTATAGCCTTTGAAAGTAAAAATCTGGATAGAGATCAACATAATTATTATGTCTATGAGAGGGAGCTCTATGCCATAGTTCACGCTATACGAAAGTGGAGACATGATTTATATGGTATCGAGTTTGGAGTAGTTTTTTACCATGAGAGTATAAAATGGTTTACTTCTCAACGGACTTGAAGGCTTGTAAATCTAGATGGGTGGAGATCCTTCAAGATTATGATTGTAAGCTACGTATCACGAGGGGCAATATAATATAGTAGCAGATGCCTTAGATTAACTCACTTGCTTTCATAGAAATAAAAAGTGAATTTGTGGGAGTCATTATCTGGAAAGTGTGCGCAAGATCAATCATATGCTAAAGTGTGGAGTGCAGTTTAATGAAGGGGTCCCTCACACTCGCATGTCTCTGCATGGCCATATCAACATGTTTCTGCATGCGCAGATAAAAACTCCAGCACACAGAGCTCCACCCCTACTCAGGACGAGCTTAAGCAATTGAAGAATTTTTCCATTGACGATGGCTACTTACTCCACAAGGGTAGAGTATGTGTGCCAAAGGACTCAGCCACTAGGTGCCAAATATTATATGAGTGTCACTATAGTCCAAGTGCTGGTATCCAATTATTCATAAGAAGACGTATGCCTTAGTTCCATGGCAATTTTATTCGTCAGGCTTACATCATGATGTTCAAGGTACGTACTAAACTGCCAACAATGCCAAGTTAATAAGACAGAGAACCTCAAGGTAGGTGGCTGTTAGAAGCTGGACACACCCCACGGAAACTAACTACTCGGAAGATTATCATTTTTTGTAATTACGCATTTATTAAGGAAACCTGATTTTTCACCTTGTAAATATTGGGGCTTACAGAAGCTTCCGGATTGTATCCCAGTTTTGACAGTTAGATTGAGTAGATGGTTGATTTGGAACTTTAGGGTTTGAGAATTGTAAGGTATATATAGCACTTTTTGACCTTAATGAGAAAACCTTTTGTCATTTTTAAAAACAAATTTTGAAGTCTATGAGTGAGCGTACTGTGTACGAGAGAGAGTGTGAGCTTCCTCTTGACGCTACGTGTGCACCGGTGGTCGAAATCGAGTGCGGAGAAGTGCAGCGTGTTGCCCCCAACGAGAGCTACGCGTCGATACCTACATTGCACGCGTACGGTTTGGTTTTGCGAGCTCCTTCTACGAGCTTCATCTGGTGATTTGGTGAGCATACGTTGTCCGATTTTGCATTGCAACATATCCACGCATTCACATTAAGTAGAACTACACATTAGGCACTTTAGATTTCGGAAACGAAGACCTGTAAATTTCGGGCAGACATCCTACGTGATTTTGCACCGGGTGTTTTGGGTTGGGGTTTTGGTTCATGGACCTTAGGGAGAGCGACCTATTGGTATTAGTAGGGTCTCCTTCAAGCTCTATGGTGTTTCAAGATTGTTTTGATGGGTGTTCGGCTCTAGAAAGCGTTGTAAGAAGTTTCCTCTTATGCACTCTTGAAGGCTGTGACTTAGACAATTGGTAGAGACCTCTGTAGGAATTAGTTAGAAGTCGGTCGAGTGTAGGTTGACACCTTATGCTTGCTTCCACGCGCGTGTGGGTTGAGCTTCGTCCTTAGCTGACATTATATGTTAGGTGAGTTCTCGTTGTGCTGACGTCCGTCGCGGTGTATCTACAACACTTACAAAGGATGAAAGAGAGGAGCTCAAAGGTGTGTTAAGGAAATTTCCTAGGCTTTTTGCTAAAGACTACACCAATGTGCGTGGAGTAGATGCTGTTCAACACAAAATTGAGTTGAAGCTAGAGGCCACACCTAAGGCTCAGAAGATACGAAGGCTAGGGGTCATCAAGGATCAGGCTTTACTCAAGGAGGTAAGAAAGCTTCTAGCAGCAGGTTTCATTTATCCAGTGGATAATTCAGAGTGGGTCTCTCCCGTTGTTGTCACTCCTAAGAAAAACGGCAAGTGGAGGATGTGTGTGGATTACCGTCCACTCAATGAGGCAACAAAAAGAGATCACTTTCCCCTCCCATTTCAGGATGAGATACTAAATGAGGTAGCTGGTCATGAGAAGTGCACTGTGTGATGGCTACTCAGGTTACTTTCAAATAGGTATTGCATTGGAAGATCAGTTAAAAACAACCTTCATCACTCCTTGGGTTTGTTATGCTTTTAGAGTTCTGCCATTTGGCCTGACAAATGCTCCTGCAACTTTTCAACGCTTCATGAACAAGGTGTTTCAAGCATTCTTTGGAAAGTCCATTAGGGTTTTTATTGATGATTTTTGCATTTATAGCTCAAAATCATTGCATCTACAAAGGGTAGAAGAAGGTCTAAAGAAGCTCTACGACATGGGAGGTCAACTCAACCCCGACAAGTGTCACATAGGTGAGGATGAAGTGATCTTGCTTGGTCACAAGGTTTCCTATAAAGGCATTGAGGTGGATCCTTCAAAGGCAAAGGCTCTTATTGAGCTCCCATCACCCAAGAATCTCAAAGAGGTCATCTCATTCATTCAAAAGGTGAAGTGTATGTCACGCTTTATTCACTTAGCTTCGAAGTTGCTTCATCCTTTGCAAAAGTTGACACAACAAGTAGAATTTGCATGGTCTTATGAGCTTGAAGAGTACTTGTGTAACATTAAAGTCATTTTGTCAGAGCTACCAATACTCATGCCTCCTTATTGGGAGTAGACATTCTTTGTTAGCTCTAGTGTTGGGAAGGAAACAATTAGTGCAGTTTTATTACAACAAGATCCCCACAGTACCAGGATGCGACCCATGTACTTTGCTAGTAGGGTCATGAATGCTTTGGAGAGAGGCTACACGGAGGCAGAACTCATGATGCTGTCTCTCATGTTTGCGGTGAGAAAGTTTAGATCCTACTTGCTACCAAAACCTTTTGTAATTCTCACTGCAGAAAATTTATTTCCTTGGGTGTCATCTCAAATGAATCTTAGCACCAGGATCTCAAAGTGGATTATGGAATTGCAAGAGTTCCAATACTCTTTCAAGGTAGAAGATAGTGTGCGTGCACAATTGGCAGGGATTCTCACTTATAAGGTACATGAGAAGGAAATTAAGGTGCCTAAGGTAAAGACCCTACCATTGCCACCACCTAAAAGTATTCCTAATGCTTTTACCTTGTTCTTTGATGGAGCTTTTCGACGAGTCACAGGAAAAGCAGGGGGAGGGCTAGTATTGCTCAACCCAAGTGGAGAGGTGGTCATGAAAGAGAAGGTCAAGGTACCAGGCTCAACTAGAAACAATGAAGCAAAATACGACACACTACTTCATGGTTTAAAGATATGCATTGGCCAAGGTATACAACGTCTCATGGTAAAAGGGGATGAACTTCTCATTGTGAAGCAAATTTTAGGCATTTGGGCATGCAAGAATGAAACCCTAAGGACAAAAGTTCATGCCATTCATAGATTGTTTAATCAATTTGAAGAAGTGCAACTATATCATATTCCTAGGAAACAGAATGAAGATGCCGATTTACTTGCACAACAAGCAGTTACATGTGCAGAGAAAGAAGTGCAGGTCATCATGGTGGCAGCAAAACTGTCAAGCAACCGAGATACCAAGGATTGGAGTCATTGACTCCCATTATTAGCTACATTTTGGAGGGTGAGTTTCCACAAGACTTCACGAAGGCTCAGAAGAGGAGACTCATGAAGAAGGCAAGTGTGTATCTCTTTCTAGAAGGATCCCTCTATCAAAGAGGGAAGGATCAAGTGTGCAGAAGAGTACCAACTATTGAGGAAATCCCAGCCATTCTAAAAGGTTTGCATGAGGAAGCGTGTGGTGGTCATTTTGCACAGGAACTCACTGCAAAAAAGATTTTTCTTGCCGGATATGTTTGGCCAAGCTTGCACATTGATGTTCAACATTGGTGTAAAAGCTGTCACAATTGTCATATTAATGGAAACAAGCGTCTGTTACATGGTCAACGTGAGTTAGTCCTTGCAAATGGTCCATTTGAAAAATGGGGCATTGATGCTATGGGTCCATTGCCTAGGACTAAAAATGGGAAATCGTATATCTTGGTGGCCATAGACTACATGACGAGATGGGTAGAAGCACAAAGTGTGGCAAAGGTAAATGAGAGGACAGTGAGCAAATTTGTCTACACTCACATTTGTTGTAGATTTGGCACACCTTTGGAGATTGTTTCTGATAATGGTCCAGGGTTTAGAAAGGGCTTGCTTACAGAAGTCTATGAAGAACTTCACATTCTACATCATCATAGTATACCCTACTATCCCCAATCAAATGGTTTGGTAGAAAAAGCTAATGGTGTCATTGCAGGTATCATTACAAAGATGGTGAGAAACAAGACAAAGTTGTGGGATGACTTCTTGGATGGTGCCTTGTGGGCGTATCGAACCACATATAGGGAAGCCACGGAGTTTACACCATTTCACTTGGTCTATGGTCAAGAGGCTTTACAACCAATTGAGCTCAACATTCCAACAATGCGACCTAATGGCAAAGCAGCACAAGATGATCAAGAAGCATGGATGGATCGACTTCTTACCCTAGCTGAGCTTGAGTGGAAAAGAGAAGCAGCATACGAGTGCTACAAGAGGAAAGCTACGTAGGCGAAGGAGAAGCTCGACAAGAAACTAAAGGACAAAGGCATCAATGAAGGAGATCTTGTGCTAAGGTATGACAATCGACTCGATAATCGTTTTGATGCCAAGTTTGAAACTAGATGGCAGGGGCCATACATAGTCAAGAAGGCTTTCAATTCAAGTTACTATCAACTTATGGACTTGAATGGGAAAGAGCACTCCAGGAAGGTAAACGGGTATCGCTTGAAGCCTTATTTGAGTCGCCTTCTACCAAAGATTTGTCAAAAGGCAGCTATCTCATGTAGGTATTTTTCAGTGAAGCATGAGTGTAACTCAAACCAAAATTCTGAGGGGCCAAACAATGAAGATCTCGTCAAGGACTCTGAAGCACTCTCTTTGGAAAAGATGCTCTATGATGGTACATGAATATACCATCATCCTGGGGGAGGGCTAATGATAGCCGTTTTTCGGCTTTCCAAAATTGCCATAGTAAGCTACCTCACCCTATCAAATCACTCAAACATTTTGGTTATCCCTACCATTTCACTGTATATAGGTGTGTGTGAGTTAGGGGACTTTTCCCATATCTTCTTAAAAACCCTTAATTAGCTAGACACTGGGCTAGTTGAGCCAAAAAAATAAATAAAATAATAAAATAAAAAATATTATGGCCCATTTGTGTATATATATTTCATTGTATATAGGGCCTAAATAAAAGGATTTTTCATAATTATTTTGGTATTTATTTAAATATTTCTACCTATGGTGTGTTATTTATGCTATGTACATTGACTCACCATTACAATATTTTTTCTTACCATTTTGCATACTCTTTATTCCATATAAAAATAATTTCATGCAAGCTTCTCTTATTTTTGGTGTAACTCCATCCCAATAAAAATAAAAAAAAACTAGTTTTATTTATGTGTATATTTTTTCACTATTGTGATTTTTTCCTTCCTACATCTATTCTCTATTACTCTCATAAATTAGACCACCAAAAATATTCATCTTTTTATGGTAGATTTATAATGAGAGAGATTTATTTTGACCCCTTTATATTTTTTCCACCTATATTATTTATATTTGACATGTACATATTTTTTTTAGACCCCTCAATATTTGATTTTCTTAGTTGTACTATTCACTTATATCATGATCTCAACAATATCTTCAATTATAGACCTACCAAATAAGGTCAAGGGTATGTGGAATGCATGCATGCCCCATGGGGGGCTCACTCTTGGAGGTATTCAAAAGAATCATCCAAAGAAGGACCTCACAAGGATTTTGTGCAGTGGAAAAAAACAGTCGGTTTTGCTGAATTTTTAAAGATCACATGCTCCCCGAATTGAAAAGGTGATACAAACAAAAGTTGTAGCTCGTGAGCTGAAATTTTACCTCAAATGTTTTCATATTTTTTTGAGCTACGAGCTGTGAGATATGATTTTATTGGTGGACCCCAGTTTGCCCATGCTATGCAGCCACACTCCTTCTTCCACTTTATCATTTTCCTCTTTCACACACACTTCTCCACTCATCATCCCCACCTCTCTCACCACCCCTCTCTGCACCCTACTCACCTTCTTCTCAACCTTGAAGAATAAGAGAAACCATGGTGAACTCATGTCTCCTACACACACTTCCATTCCAAAATTGACCACCTAGTCTCATTTTTCCTCATCCATATTACCCATATCTATAAAAAAAACCACAAAATTCAGCCTCTTCTCTTGAAAGACAGCATCATGGTGATTGATTACTCGTGTTCACTTACCTTGGCTTCCAAGGAAGGTCAAGAGTGGAGAAAAAACGTACTGTCAAAGCTAATGGACCGTCAACAAGCGTCAAAATTGACCCTACTCAAGACACTTGGAGCATCAACATTGTAAGAAATCCATGTTTTCTTACCTATTAAGAGTTTTTTCTTCCTTATTTGTATCCTATTTGGATACTTTCATTGTAAATATCCAATTCCATTTGTAAATTAATAAAAATACTAACTCTACTAATTTACTAACACTAACCTACTATGAAAAGTCCTATCACCTCCACTTCTCTCCTCTCTCTCTTCTTCATCTATCCACACCAACTTCTTGATTATTCCAAGCAAAAGAAATTAGATAAGTGCTAAAAATCTAACCCAACCATGGTTAGAGGAGTAACGCTAGCCTTCAAAATTGCTATAAAAGGAGGGTGTAGCTAGCACAAATGGGGGAGTCATAAGCAAGACCACTATGCTATAGCTTGAGAAGCCAAGCTCAACCTCTCTAGAAGGAGTTCTTGAGTGGAAGCTCATTGTCTTATGCATGTGCAGGTGTTGTAATAGGGGTGATTAGCAAGGAAACTCTAGGCCATTGTAAGAGAGAGTGATCATTCAATTGAGAGTAGGAAATCTATCATTTCTCCTACTAGTGTAAGCCCAACATTTGTTGAATCAAGGAGGGTGGATTTGGACTAAGCTTGGATACTTTGTCTCTCTTCCAACGTGAAGTAATGGACAACAATGATGTGTAAGTGTCTTGGTGTTTTTTTTTAAATTCTTGATAGCTTGTCTTTGGGTGTTGTCATCAATTTAGCCATAAATCCCACATACTGTAAGAGGGCGACAGGGTGGAGAGGACTCCCCATGCCTTAAGACAGTGATTGGGGTGGCTTTTCTTGTGATGTGTTGTGGTGTAATTTACTCAAGCTATGTTGAACAAATACTAATCTCACTTTGATTGGTCATGACAGATTTGTAAGAAGGTATTAATGCAATAAGCACCCCCTCCCTCTTCTCTCTCTTTCTTACATATATAATTGTGTTTGCTTGATCATTGCCGATACATTTCAAAGCAGCCCGAGCACTATCTCTCTCTCTCTCTCTCTCTCTCTCTCTCTCTTTACGCGTCCTAGTTTGCATCCAAAACTAGGTGGTGCCCCAAATTTGTGTAGGGTTAGGTTGCGGGTTGGTGTGTGTGTTTGTTGTTTTTTCCAACCCCAACCCAATTGAGTAGCACGGGAGCCTAAAAGGGTGCTTAGAAGCCACTCTTCTTGTTGCCCGCCCCGGACCGCCTCAATAGTCGAGTTCCTGAGTAGGAGTTGGCGCAGTAGAAGCAACGAGAGGAGAGCTTGAGAGTCCGGGGAGGCCAGAAAGCAACCAAAACACCATTATCACCATTTCACATGATAAGTAGGAGTAGAGTAACTAAAACATCATGATTTAGGATCTAGAGCACTTCATGCATGTATACTTTCTTGGTAAATTCATCACAAGTTTGTAAAAGACGCAAAAGTGTCTTTGAAAGCCTAAGTGAAGTCCAAAAGTTACTGTGAGTGTTTCTGATAGATCTGCAGAGCATCAGGAGCATTTATGTCAAAAAATTAATTTCAAGCCTGGAGACATCCTACGCGTAGGATGTCTACAGGCTAATCTTGTTACGAGACTGGGCACCCTCCTGTTGTAGTGGTTAGCTGCAATTGGGATAGCTGGGCGTAATGGTTAATTATGTGTTGTCTATTTATCTTACTAATTGAGTTGATGATGATTTTGTAGAGTGGAATGCGGGGAGTTGATGAAGAGGCGACGGCAATTACTCTTGGCCATTTTATATTTGCACAGTATCTTAGAACATCGTTTCAATAAGCCACTATGGCTCTGTAAATATTTGTAGTGGGAACTCCGCTTATGGGTCATGCAAGAACTAATGAGCTTCACTCATTTGCAAAAGTAAAGTGGTTATAAAAGAGGGGCCTCAATTTTTGGCACCTTAAACTCAAAGTAATATATTAAATACCAACTCCACAAGAGAGGTGCCGTGGAGTTTGGGGCTAGATTTAGGCCTTTCTCTTGCAGATTCTCTTCTCTACTCTCTTAAGCTATGGTTATTTTGCTGTATACTCTCTAATCTAGTCTCCATCTCTTACACATCTCTTACACTCTCTTACAAGCTTGTCTATGTCAATTCTATGTTTACTGTGTGTGTGTGTCATAGTCTAGGTGAGTGTGTGTGCTTGGAAATTGGAAGAAGAGGTGGACAGTTTGATGGTGATGGCTTGAAAGCTTATGTTGAATATTCCAAGCGGTCGATCTCCCCCTCTGGGCGTAATGGTTAATTATGTGTTGTCTATTTATTTTACTAATTGAGTTGATGATTTTGTAGAGTGGAATGCGGGGAGTTGATGAAGAGGCGACGGCAATTACTCTTGGCCATTTTATATTTGCACAGTATCTTAGAACATCGTTTCAATAAGCCACTATGGCTCTGTAAATATTTGTAGTGGGAACTCCCCTTATGGGTCATGCAAGAACTAATGAGCTTCACTCATTTGCAAAAGTAAAGTGGTTGTAAAAGAGGGGCCTCAATTTTTGGCACCTTAAACTCAAAGTAATATATTAAATACCAACTCCACAAGAGAGGTGCCGTGGAGTTTGGGGCTAGATTTAGGCCTTTCTCTTGCAGATTCTCTTCTCTACTCTCTTAAGCTATGGTTATTTTGCTCTGTACTCTCTAATCTAGTCTCCATCCCTTACACTCTCTTACAAGCTTGTCTATGTCAATTCTATGTTTACTGTGTGTGTGTGTCATAGTCTAGGTGAGTGTGTGTGCTTGGAAATTGGAAGAAGAGGTAGACAGTTTGATGGTGATGGCTTGAAAGCTTATGTTGAATATTCTAAGCGTTCGATCTCCCCCTCTTCTCCCAACAAATCTGGAGGGAATTTTGGGATTTTGAGTTGACCAGTGTGTTCAGAAGGTGGGATTTACCCTAATTTCAACTGGAAAGTGGAAATTTGACCATATCTTGACATGATAAGGCCAGATAGATTGAAATTGCCAGACATCCTACCCAAATTGTGCCAAAACATTATTTTAAGACCAAAACCATAAGATGGCTGCATGAGCATGTCTTGCATGATATATTGAGTGACTGAGAGGGGTTTCATCGCATTTGGGTGAGAAAATTGGGTTCAAAGCAGACTTTAGCACTTTTGACTGAAAAAGGAAAGAACAGCTAAAATTGGAGACTTTTGAAATCCAAACCAAAATCTAAGCATACCACTGGGTTGCTGACATCAAGGGGAAGCTGTGGATTAAGTCTGGGGTCAAACAGGCCAAATAGACATCCTACGCGTAGGATGTCTATTGTGTGATTTTGCACTCCAAACCAAATTTTGAGCATACCAAAAGGATTAGCAACTCAAGGAGAGCCTGTGTTTTGAATTTGAATCCATTCTGATGAAAAATACATCCTACGTGTAGGATGTCTAAAGCAAGAAATTGAAGCCAGATACTGACTGTGAGCATAGCAAGGTGTTGTATAGCCTAAGGCAAGCCTCCAGATCAATTTTGGTCCAAATTGGAGTTGATTAGAATGATCAAGATCAGCACCAACAGGCTGTCGAAACAGATTTCTGACTCATTGACCAGCTTATAGGTGTCCAAATCAAAAAGTAAAAAAAACAGTTGTAGACTCAGCACATCAAGGGGAATCCATAGTGCAAAAATCCAGGAAAAACAAAGCAGGAGACATCCTACGCGTAGGATGTCTATTGGGGCCTACTAAAGAGCAAAATTGACTTGGCTTAGACAATGAGATCCCATTTGTCTTAAGGGTTCTAGAACTTCTTTCAGAAGTGAATTTGGACTTTGTTTGTCCATTTGATGGAGCAAAGACTGAATTCAGACTTTTTTGCATAAATTGACCAACATCCGAGGAAAGTACAGTTCCAGAATAGCATACCTAATCTAGAATATCAACAGTGTATAAAATACAGTAGTGGTTGAGATTAACTCTCCAGTTATACCAATCATTACTAAGATAACCTCTAACAGATAAATGCTTTGATTCGATTGCCAAAATGAAACGCTTGTGTACAGGTATATTCAGCAACAAAGCAAGAAGTTGTGCGGAGACTGATCCTTTGCTAGGTGAGTGGTTGGATTTGTGATAAATTTCATTGATAAGTTTGATGAATTTAAGATCAGGAAGATACATTGTTAGAGACCAGAAGGTGGCAGGTGACCAAGGTAGCTTAGTGTCCAGCAAGGAGAGTGTAACTCAGGAAAGGCTAGATCCGCTAGCACCGACTATTGAGGAAGGTAGTGATACTGACACTTCGTCAGACAAATCTTTCTTCATGATGGGTAGTCAACAGCCAGGAAGTTTCACCTATGACGGACCAACGCCAGGAGGAAGCACCTCCCTAAAATCCTTTGAATGATTCCAAGATCATTGTGATCTTCTTAGAGGGAACAAACTCGAGGGGAGCCCTAGTCTATTCTGACTATCAAGGACGCAAGTGCATTTGTATCGAAGAGAGGCCAGTACAGAGATTGGAGATAATTCGAGTCTATGATGATAGAGATAGATTCCAAGACAGAAAGGGGAACCACTATCTGATTATCAGTAAACCTGAAGACTACAATAGATATGGAGATAATGTGGCGAAAGGGAAAATGGTTTCAGAAGCTCAAGAACCGCCACCAAACATTGATCGGCCCGGAGCTATTTTTATGTATGATAAGAAAACAACCAGGGTTCCAGCTTATAATTAGAACATAGGAGTCTAAAAGCATGAGAGTGAGGGTATAGACGCTTACTTTCGCAGCAAAGAACCGAATTAAGCAAAGACAAGGTTCTTTACTTATTCTCTTATGAAACTGCTATGGGGAAGGGTATAGTTTTTGTTGATAGATACGGGCGAGAATACCAACGTATTCTCCCAGAGGAGGTAGAAAGGGCAATAGGTCCAGGAGCATTAGCATATGCCCCTGAGGAGGTGCCAAGAGCCACCTACACCCCAAGCAAGTCAACGAATTCCTCACATTCCACCCGACCGCAGGCATTCAACAACCAAAACCAACCGACAAACCAGCCATCATGCATGCATGGCTTCGACAGAGTGCTACAATGGAACAAGACCAAATCCGAGATGGTTATCAAGCCGCACGAGGGCTAAGGGATTTGCAAGAACCACCACTCTATTCAAGGTATCAAGGAGAGAGTAAGCCAAAGACTCAAGGGTCAACAGAGCCTGGAGGACCACCCTTAGAACGAGTTCGAAGAGATGAACCATCTCTGGCGAGAACTGTTAGAAATTATGGCTTAGGAGAACCACTGGGAGAGGAACCAGCCTACTACCAAATACCTGAGGAGGTATATCGATGAGGACGTGGAGATCCAATGATGAGGTTTGTAGACCATCGGAGAGTTAGACCTTCTCAAGTACAAAAATGGATAAACAAGAAATACACAGGAAGCAGAGACCCAAGAGATCATGTAGCAGCCTTTGTGCGTGTAATTAGAGCTGAAGAGGTGTTAGACTTCCCTACCCAATTTGCAGGGTTTGGACTAACCCTAGAGGATGACGTTGCTACTTGGTTTGACTTTGTAGAGCGTAGAGACTTTGAGTCTATGGAGGAAGTGTTTGACGAATTTGTCGAGGAATTCTCACAAAGGGGGATAGCTCATATTACCGTCTCCCAAATCCATAAATTCAAACAGAAAGATGGGAAATCTGTACAAAAAGCAATCCTAAGAATAAAAAGATATGTTAAGTTCTGCCCAGTGGAAGAACTGCCAACTCAGTCCAGACTTATGCTTATATTCATCCAAGGACTAAGGAATGCGAATCTCCAGAAAGACATACATATGAAGAGAATCACGACGTTGAATGAGTTGACCAAGTAGGCTCTTTACCTTGTGGAGAATTGTGCGGTCTACAAAGAGGGGCAGTTCAAGGACCTTGACGACGATTCATCTTTACAACAAAGTGGAAGCAAGTCTTCTAAGACAGCACCGAAAGGAGAGGTAGCTTGTAGATGAAGTGCTAAAAAAGATTAACTTGTACGCCAAACCCCAGGCTAAACAGCCCAAGTGGTGTGCTATTGAACAAAAATGGACAAACCATGGGACAAAGGAATGTTATTATAACAAGGGATATGTGAGAGAGAGACCTTACGCTACCCAAGCTTCGGTAGCTTCTCCTCAAGCTCCATCGATGCCTAGGTATCAAGCAGGCAACCTACCAGGACCTGTAGGTGTAGAAAGACCACAACCAGTGTTGGGGCAACAACCACCCCTACCAGGATTACGACCAGTTGGTATAAGATATACACCAACTGTAACCGAATCAGAGGATAAGGCTTTGGTGCCTATGCATGCGTATTATGAAGATCCCAATGGATATGCGGAAAACCCTGTCTATTATCCACCAGAAGAACCCTTGACACCAGAACCATGGAGCATGATAGGAAGTACAGGACCACCAACAGCTGCACAGGCAGCAGGAGAAGGAATATATAGCTTAGATGAAGGAACATTGTTGTTCATAGCCAACGGAGGCATGGGCGGACAGAGACATGCATACCCACAAAGGGGAGCTCAAGGAGCACCTCAACAAACCAAGGGACCTTGCTACAAGTGTGGTGGAGACCATTGGCTAAGAGACTATCCTCATGATGAAATCATTAGAGTCAACGCATATTGCAACGAGTGTGGATTTACTCATTTGATTCCCGATTGCCCTAAAAACCCAAGCAAAGGAGAAAAAACCACCTTGAACATGCTAGAAACAGTACCTTCCAGTGGAGGGTCAGAAAATAAAACAATCATACCTATTCAACGGTAACACGAGCCCAAGCTCATAGAATGACGAACGAACCGATAGTTGAAGAGACAAAAACCGATGCCCAAAGTTCAGAAATGAAAAATGAGAGAAGCACTTGGAAAGCTAGAAAAGCGCGTATGAAAGCCAAGAACAAATGAGAGCAAATAACTCTATTCGAGGAGTTGAAACATACAAAGGATAGATTAGAGCAGCTAGAGGATCTAGCTAGCTTAAGCTCACACACCACGGCCACCATAGCAACCAAGGAAATAGCAGAGCCCAAAAGTGCAGGATCAGGAGGATCTGTACTGGCAGACAAGGTAAATGAGCAGTTGGATGCGCTTCTAAAGGCTTATGAAGCCAGACTCAAAAAGAACCAAACCCAGGAGCAAAGGTGGATGACTTATCCATATGCGGAAATAGAAAAACAAAGGTTAGAAATGTGTAAAAAGATGATCTAAACAGCTCAATCATTGACGGAAGACCCGCTGGGCAAACCTGCAAATTGGCATGAGGCACCAGCTCCAACCCCTATCCAACCAACTTTAGAGAAACCTTTAGAAACAAAGAAAAGACTCACTAATGCCTATGAGTCCAGAGGAGAGCCTATCATAGTGCCGAATACAACAGATGAGGCAAGTGACGGGTTCCAGCCTAAAACATTGACAGAAATGGGTAAGGATTGTAACGGTCTAGACAATCTGCGGAAGCAGATCCGTGAGGCCGACGACGCTAATAGGATGAGTAACCACATGAATAGCACAAGAAAAGAAAAGAATGTAACCTTACCTCCTGTTGAAGAATTTGAGGCAAGGTCACAAATGAACTTTGAGATACATTCACAAGGGGGAGACCAAGGATCAATTAGTTCGGGGCACAGCCAACCAGACTCACTGAGAACTTTACCCTCTTACCTAAGAGAGCATGAAGCCAAGTTTGAAGTGAGAGAAATCCCATCTCAACGACTTTCTTCTAACAAAGTGATGGATTTGCAAGGATTGATTGAGTTATTGTCCACCCCGGTGGCATGCACAATCACATTAGCCGAACTCCTAAGGTTACGACCAAACATGTGGACCACAGTAGGTAAATGCCTAGAAAAATCATGAGTGAAAGACCCCACCCTGAGGCTATAGGAAGGGATCAGAGAGTTGGACAGACCTCAACTAAACACTAGGCCAGTACCATTAAACAAGGTTGGAGAGTATTGTGAGGGAGAAGATGGAAACACCACACTACCAGTAGAATTCCAAGGAGTAGTTTCCAAAGCTATTCTTGACAGTGGAGCGGGGGTTGCTATCGCCACCAAGAAAATCTGGAAAAAGTGGGAAAAAACAGCTTTAAGAGCTACCAGAATGAAATTACAATTGGCAGACGGGTTCATGGAGAAGCCTCTAGGACTCTTAGAAAAAGTGATTGTCACTTCGTGTGGGATTGAGTATGAGCATACATTTGAGATAGTCGATTTCGACAAAAAGAACAATTATGAGATCATCTTGGGATGACCATTCATGCGACAATTGAAAATGGTCCAAGATTGGGTTTATGACTACATATACCTCAGACATGGCGAGACAACAACTAAAATACACCTGAAAGACCATAGTTACAAAGATGTGAATCAAACATATGTGAAAGAGTTTGATTCAGCCTTGAAGATGCCTTGAAAATTTCTTGGAACCTCTAGAATGGGAACACATACTAGCAACATTGGATGTCTGTACCATTACAAATAGTCCAACAATAAAATTTTGCGATAAGGATGGCTATGATGTGCTACCCTACTACATGGTAAGCATTATACCAGGAGAAGATGAGACGATGGAACCACCAGGACAAGAAGAGTTTTATAACTCCTCTGAACATCTGGAAGTAAATAATGATGCAGATAATGAGTGTTCAGTAACCTCAAGTGAGCATGGAAGGGAAACCAAGAATATCAAGTTTTATGATTTTGCTAATCAGCACCCTAGATGCCAGGAACGCTATAGGAGGAAACGAGCAGGAAACAAAGCGAGAGAGAACATGATGCCCATGATAAAAGGTAAAACTCACTATTTGATGTTTGTAAAATAAGAGGATTGTGTAAAAGATCAAATATCAAGAAGATTCTCAAAAGATCGAAGGGAAATAACGCGAGAGGAAATAAAACAGGTAACGAAAAGCTAAAACAGAAACAAAATCACAAAAATCTCAAAATTCAAAAAAAGAAATAACAAAAGACCAAGAGTGGACCAAACTGGAGTGTAAACAGAAATACCAAGAACTGAAACGGTCTTTACGTGAGATATGGCCTACTGAAGAAGATAGTGATGGTAAAGGGGAGTCAGAGAAAGGAAACATGAATGTACCATCACACTATCGAAAATTTACCATCCAGGACAGAAAAATCATCATGACACCACCAGTCAAGGAAAGAACCAACCAAGAATCTTACGATGGGCCAGAAAATGTAAAAAGAATAGACCTCACGGAACCAGGTGAAAAGCCTCAGCCGGTCTATATAGAAAACGATTTAGAGCTTCAAGAAGAAGAATGGATAACACAACTTCTCAAGAAGTATAAAGATGTGTTTGCATGGTCCTATAAAGACCTCAAAGAAGTTGATCCATCCATATGCCAACATACAATTCCTTTGAAATCGGATGCAAAACCTAGCAAAAAATGTCCTTATACTTATAATGACACATTTGCTAAACGAATCAAAGAGGAGATTGATAAGCTGATCGAAGCTGAATTCATCTATGAAATTGAACATACAAATTGGGTGTCACCCATTGTGGTAGTTCCCAAAAAGAACGAAAAACTGTGAGTGTGTGTAAACCTCAAAAAGGTAAATGCAGCCACCATAAGGGATAATTATCCCTTGCCAATCACAGAACATGTACTTGAGCGGGTGACTGGAAAAACGGCTTATTCTTTTCTGGATGGGTTTTCAAGATACAACCAACTGGCAATTGCAAGGGAGGATCAACACAAAACAGCGTTTGCCACAGAATGAAGAATTTATGCGTATCGAGTTATGCCATTTGGCTTAACTAATGCCCCAACTACCTTCCAAAGGTTAATGATGCACACGTTCAAAGAATACCTGAGAACATTCTTGGAAATATACATGGATGATCTTTGTGTACACTCTCTTCTACGAAAGGAACATATTGATCATTTGCAAAAGGTCTTTGAAAAATGCACGACATATCGAATCTGTCTTAACCCGGAAAAGTGTATCTTTATGGTTAAGCAAGGCCGCATCTTAGGACACATTGTCTCAAGAAATGGCATAACCACTGACCTAGACAAAGTCAAAGTCATTGTAGACCTACTCAGGCCTACTAATGCGAAACAAGTGCAATCCTTCATGGGACACTGCGGATATTATCGAAGATTCATATACATGTATGCGGTTATCGCACAACCTCTGTATCGTTTGCTAGTTAATTTCGATTGGACCAAGGAGTGTGAGACTTCATTCCAAAAGCTAGAGGAAAACCTTATATCAGCACCTGTACTTAAAGCACTAGATTGGGAAAAGATTTTCCATGTTTACATTAATGCTTCTACATATGCAATCGGAAGTATTCTGGCTCAACCTAGAGACGGAACAATGGATTTTCTAGTGTGTTATGCAAGCCGACAGTTAAACAGTGCGGAAAAGAACTACACAATCACCAAACGAGAAGGGTTAGGAATGATTTATGCTGTAAAGAAATTTTGGCATTATTTACTCTCAAACAAATTTGTGTTCTTCACAGATCATCAAGCTCTTTTGTATCTGGTAAATAAACCATGCAATACAGGGAGAATTGTACGCTGGTTTATTATATTGCTAAACTTTGATTTCACAGTGGTGGTCAAAAAGGATAAAACCCATCTACGAGCAGATCATCTTTCAAGGATACACAGCGGGGAGGCTCCTGAAGAAGTAGATGATGACATACCAGATGCTTATCTTTTCAATATTGAAATGATACCCAAATGGTCACAGGAAATTGTTAGCATTCTTTCCTTTGGAAGTAGATTTGATAATACGGAATACAGATCCAAACAACAAACAATTTGACAAACAAAAAACTTCCAATTGATAGCAGGACGGCTGTATCATCTAAGATCGGACCAAATCCTATGATTATATATAAATCTGGAAGAATTCCAGTGCTACCTTGAATAAGCACATATCTAGGATTGCGCATTTCATTGTTCGACAGTGAAAACACACCAAAGGCTGAAACGGTTAGGGGTTTATTGGCCAACTATGTATGCGGACACACATTCTTATATTACCAATTGTACTATATGTAGTGCCAAACGACCAGTGGATCACGCAACATTGTTTCAGGTAAACATTGCACCTGCATGGAGTCAATATATCATTGATTTCTTAACCACCAGGACGTTTCCTGAGAACATAACAAGAGCACGGATAAAAGCTATAGAGCTAGAAGCCCGTGACTTTCAGTTAATTGGGAACCAACTCTATAAGCGAGGAAAGGACAATCAACTTAGAATATGTGCAAGTGAAAATGAATACCTGCTGATTCTAGAACATGCACATAACGGAATAAGTGGAGGCCATTTTTTGGGCGATAAAACAGCAAAAATAGTCTTAACTATATGGTGGCCTACATTGCACATGGATGCTGAGGAGTTTGTAAAGCGTTGTGACGCATGTCAGCGCACCAAGGTGCCGATAAAGAGAGATGAGATGCCACTTCGACCTATGATGGGAGCAAGAGCATTTGCAAAATGGGGCATTGATTTTGTGGGACCTATCTCACCCCCTGCTTATCGCACCCAGACTCAATATATCATTGTGGCTGCGGACTATCTCACAAAATGGGCGGAAGCCAAGTCAACGCAAAAGGCAGATGCACGCACCACTGCACAATTTTTGTATGAGAATGTTTTTGTACAATACGGGTTACCAATAGAAATTGCCAGTGGACTGTGGGACACATTTTCTTAATGAAGTCAATGAATATCTGCTAGAGGAATTCATGGTCATACATAGGAAATCTGCTCCATACCATCCGCAGGCCAATGGACAAGCCGAGGCCACAAATAAAACACTATCCACAATTCTTAATAAAATAGTGTCAGAGTCAAGAACAGATTGGGATCAGCAGCTACACTCAATGCTATGGGCATACTGGGTAGCTTACAAAACATCGATAGGAACAACACCGTACAACATGGTATTTGGCCTAAATGCTATACTACCCATAGAGTTTTTAATTCCAACTCTACGAGTAGAGAAAAGCTTAGAATGGACAGGGCATGAGCTCTCTTCAAGAATAGATGATCTTGAAAAGCTAGATGAGCTCCGCTTGAGAGCTGTAGCTTTAATCTATGCTAAAAAGAGAAGACATAAAGAGTTTTTTGACAAGCATGTGCGCACTAAAGAGTTCAACACAGGTGATTATGTACTTGTTTATACTTTGAAGCAACATGCCAAGAAAATTAAAAAGCGAGGGATGGGACCATTTGTGATTAGTGATCTATCACAAAGGGGAGTTGTGAAGCTTGCTACATTAGCAGGTGAAGAAATGCCGAACTGGATTAGTGGATGTCGACTGAAGAAATATCATCTACCACTCACACAGGAGATGCTCCAACAAATTCATCAAGGAAAACAACGAATGAAGGAAAAACAGAGAGTACGAGAGGAAGCTCAAGCTAAAGCAAAGAAACGCATTGCAAAACGAAGACTTCTGCGACAACAACAACAAAGTGGAGCACCATTGTGAATCAATGCCATTCGACTGACGAAGTGGGAGGAAGACACAGTGGAGCCAATAATTACAGTCAGACTGGGTAGCAATCCAGTTGAATCGACGGCATTGCTTGATTCTGGAGCTCAAGCAAATTTGATCTCTTACGGATTATACCAACAGCTCAAATCTGCAGGCCAACTTCATCCTACTTCTCAAGTGTTGGAAAGTAGTACATCACACCCGTTGAAAACATTAGGATGGACTATATTTCATGTACAAGTACATCAATATATTTACCCACACAAATTCTATGTGGTGGAGGATGAAAGCACACAACACCCAATAATGTTGGGACAACCTTGGAAAAAAGAGTACAATGTGCAGATAGATTGGAATGCGAATGCAGTCAAGATTCAGCATGCACAAGAACAATAGGTGATAGCCTTTGCTCAGCAATATCGGAATAATCAGCTGCTAGCCATGTAATCACTGGAAAAAGAGCCAAAAGCAAGAATGCCACCAAATAACAACATGATACCCAAGGCCAACAAACAGGGAAAAGCAAACCATGGTGACTACATACATACAAAGTCACCGACCGCAGTGCAAAGATCAGGTTACCAAAACAAGGGAAACAAGTATGGATACGGAAGGATAGAAATAACATGGCAGACAAACAACAATTCAACGAAAGAATTCAACCGAAGCAGACAGTTCAACCAAAAACCAAGGGCATAAAATAGATATGGATCCCAAAGAAAATGCTCAGCAATAACTCAAATGTCACTTGCATTTGGATACCAAAACAAAAGCAAAAGGAACTCCCTTCAGTACAAGAAACAACGGACAACAGACAGCTGCATTTGAAAAAAGGCAACCGACTTATGTGGATGCCAATCCGCAACAAACCAGTGGCAACCAAGGAAGTACCAAAACATCTACAAAAATCGACAAAAACAAGCTACCAATGGAAAGCAAAGGAAATACAGTCCACGGCCATTTCGGCCAAGCCAATCCTAACCATTAAAAAAACTACGGCCATCTCAAAAGAAGCGGCAAAGCAATTGCCTTTTGCAAAAAAGACAATTAAACAGAGAGTGGTAGAGTTACAGCTGTTACTTGCAAAGAAAACAGGAAACCTCGACGGCGAATGCCAATAAGCATATGGCTTATTCCCTTCTCTTGCACAACATTAATTTTTCCATGTATTGACCAAGTATGCATTAATTAGGGCCACATTAATCGGCCAAGCATTAGCACAAATTTTTCAACCTATGCACAACACATACTTCGAGGTAATACCTTGTCGTCCGAGAGGACTCCAGCTAGGAGGGGGGGAGGCATTCTCAAATGCGGAACCAATAGCAGAAAGAGCAAAAAAGGGCATGATTTTTGACTATTTTAAGGTTTGTTGTTTGATTGTGAAAATTTCTAGACTAACCCAAGTACATATGCCTTTATACAACATGTATCTATAGGTATATGGGGCCAACGTCAAATCAAGCCCCTAGGTGTGTGTATACAAGTAGAAATAGCCATTTTTCAAGCAAAATATTGGTAAAATATTGGTTTGTGATTTTTGGGGATTTTCAGGGTTTGATTTGCTATTTTCCTTTTAATTTTGCTAATTTTCGGCAGAAAAAATTCAAAAATACAAAAAAGCACGTGAAAAAAGGTCGTAATGAAAAACAAAAAAATAGGGGGATGATCAGTGACTATAGGACAACCTATGGTACAGTGGGGGTGCAATTATGAGACTGGAGCGGAAAGCGTGTTTTGGCCAGGTTTTGATCGAAATGCCAAATTTCTGGTAAACAAGCCAAATGGAGTCCAAATCAATAAATTTGTGAGCCTAAACCGCATCTCGCAAGAAGATAGGAGCACATGTCAAATTTCATGAAAAGTGGTTCGAGGACCTCCATTATAAGAAATTTTCACCTCATTTTTAGCTCATTTTCACTATTGACCTTGTGGAGAGAGCTTCTGCCACCTAGAGTGGAAGGACCTTCCAGCAGCTTCTACGACGCGCATGACTACCCCGACGAGCTTCAGACATGAGAGGTAGGCTCACCACCTTGAGCTTTTCACGCATGTTTGTCATTATGTCGCGAAAACTAGCGTAGGGATCACACACAAAGCGGGCGGTAGAGACCTACAAGTAGAGACGGCGACCTAATGGCTAACCCAAAAGCAAGGAGACTTCATTGGTAGCTTACCCTAGCATAGGAGACCAGTCTTGGATGTCCAAAGGCAGTAGAAAACCATCGGAAAAAAACCCTAATTCCTAGAATCCCGCGAGAGGCCACCAAATGAGAAATCGATGAAAAGGCGCCCAAATGCTACCAAATTTCATGGGTAGGAGCATCTCGACATGCTCGACAAGTCTATGTGACCCACATGACCAAAAAGTAACCCGAAGCGACACTAAACTTCAGAAACGGCATCAGACACACAAAGCGTCAAATTGCTCTCGCGGTCAAACCGCATGCCCGTTTGACACCAAACTTCACAAGCGGCTTTCCTAGACCATCAACAACCAAGTCCTATGGTGGTAGACCACCACAAATCATCGAAGATATGTAAACGCAACCACGGGTGCTTCTAGAGAGAAAAATTGCCAAATGAAGCTCCGGTGAAGCCAAAGTCGACAAAAACCATACGGCAAGGATCCCCAAGGGATCGAGAAGCTATGGAGACCAACATCAAGAAATTTCATCGCCAAAAAGCACTCCAAAAGTCAGAAAACGGCTCGGAGGCTCTGAAGTCCACATAGGGAGTTATTCTCTATCCATTTGACTTTTTTATTGAAATTAAGCTTAAAAAGGGACTCAGGGGGACTAAGGGCAGGCACTGGTGGCACAATCCATCAAAAAATCATTAGGAGACATCCTACGCGTAGGATGTCTCAAGGGCATTTCTGGGCACATATCCCAACATTTTTCATCACACACATTTTCTGAATGACCTTTACATGCTATCCACGAAGTTTCATCACATTTGGACCAAAATTGATCTCATATGCCTGAAAAACGCAAAGTTAGGGCATAGATGCAAAAATGGGCCATAGACCTACCAAATCTTGTCCAAATCACATGAAACTTGCACAACACATCACCAACCAATCTATGTGGTCAGAAGCAAAAATTGATGACAAAGACATCCTACGCGTAGGATGTCTATTTGACATTTTTGGCCTACAGAGAATGTTTGTCCATTCCAGATCCAATCACCTCATCATCAAGAGCTCATATATCAATTTTGAAGCCATTCTAATCATTTTTTACCCCCAACACCTTCAAGATACACTTTTTGAGCCCAAAAAACACTACACAGGCTCTTGCAAGCATCAATCCTTGTCCAAATCCAAATCCAAGAGCATAGCCATGTTCCATAGGCCAAGGACTACCCACCGAACAAATCTCATGCAATTCTGATGAAATAGACATCCTACGCGTAGGATGTCTCCAACATAGTTTGGACCTTCTATGCAAGGAGTGACATCATGGGAGCCAATACCATGGTGCAATGAGCCCATATACCAATTTTCAACCCATTTGGACATCAATTGATACCTGTTATGGACTTTCTACCCAATTTGTGACCTAAAGCCTGAATCAGCCAAAAAATCCACTTTTTGATGCCCAAATCCATATCCAAGTACATAGCCATGTTCCATAAGCCATGCACTACCAACATGTCAAGTATCAACCAATTCTGATGAGAAAGACATCCTACGCGTAGGATGTCTAAATGGAAAATTTTGGCCAGATTTGCATTGTGAGCACATGCACAGTTTCACAAGTTCCTTATAAGCTTTATTTTCAATTTTCAAGTCATTTGGATAGTTAAAACTCAGTTTCTCAGCTAATATGGAAAAAAACGCTAACTTCGGACTACTGAGTGCAACAGGATCTATGGCAGCTGCGAAGTCGTCGGCAAAGAAGAAAAGAATGACCATTAGTGATTACCTAGAAGAAGTGGAGCCCTTCGTCATACCGGAAGGAACACTGAAGCCCACCAGCACATGGATCTAAGAAGATCTGCTAGAGTCGAACGACCTAAAGATCTACCAAGGAGTTTTCAAAGACACTGAAGGGAATATGATCGAGCTACCAATGCTACCACGAGAACTCAATGAGTTTGTAAGAAGCAGGATGGCCGGGTACTTGGAGAAGATTGATCTCCACAACTATTTTGAAGGAGTGCCGGTAGGGGTTGACATAAAGAGAGTCTGAGAGTTTGTGACGACCATCAAACAAGATGGAGTGGCCAGAGTAACCGATCTACAAGGCAGGCCAGAAACAGAAATAATCATAACTAAGCAAGTTGTAGCAGATGCACTAGACCTCTCCAACAAGGGGGATAGTGTAACTAAAAGAAGGGATGATGTCAAGGTGTACGATGAGAAGAAAGGAAACTACACTTTTGAAGATATTGCCAACCCAAGAGTGGCAATCATGAGTTAGTTGTACAACCAATACTTCCATATGTGCACGAAGCGGCCACAAAAGTACCGAATGCCGCCAGGAGCAATTGCCACGACGTTCACTTGGGCAATGATGAAGAGCACTCCAAAGATAATCAACTATGCAGTATATATACATGACAACCTAGTGAAGATGGGTAACAAGAAGCCAACATATATTGTGCCACGAGAACTAATCACTAAGGTGATTTATGGGGAATTGCACGCAAAAGGAAGATGGCCTGACCCCTCGTCTCAGAACGTCTGGCTGAGGCTCAAAGAAGACAAAGAAGACGAGCCACAAAGAGCACCAAGGGTTGCTACAAGATTGAAAAGACGGCTAGAGCCTATTCAAGAAGAGCAGCCAGAGCAAAAGAAAGGAAAGAAAGAGTTTTCCCAAGTGCCGATGAAAGAGACAAAGTCACAAAAAGCGGCAAGATTAGAGCGGCTGATGGAGAGCTTCAGAGCAGAGAGAGCCCTTAAAGGTGATTGCAGTGAACTCTGAAAGCCGTCTCTAGAAGCAATGTCTGGATCATCCCGAAGGGTGCAAAGGGATAGATTCGAAGATTACATTAAAAATTTTGAGATTCTTGATGTTGCATCAGAAAATATCCCGCATGTACCTTTCATAGAGGAGGAAGTGGAGCAAATACGGCAGAAACTGCTAGACGAGCAAGAGAGCCAAGAGAGAGAAAGAAAAACAAAGGCTGACCGAGATCTAAAGAAAAGCCTACATCTCTACCGGCCAGCCCACAGCCCTCACCACCTCCTAGCAGCCCTCCACAAGAAGATACAGAGGCTGAAGAAAAACCAGAAGAACGAGAAGAGGCCAAGCAAGAGTAGAGCCAAGAGCCGGAACCAAAGGAAGAGGCTAAGCCTCGAAGTGGGCAACAAGAGCCAAATGATTCATATAACACATTTTTGGACCTACTAGTGGCAAGATACACGAAAGAAGAGGCTGCCAAAGTCGCATTTGACTTGGCAAGCACAGGGCCTAAGGAACAAATGCAAAGCATCAGGCTAGTAGAACTAAAAGAAACGGCCACAGATACAGTGGATCTGCACCCGCCCTCCAACAACTGGGATGTGGTGATGAAAAAGTTAACTGGGTTAAGAGCGCAGTCCATGGCCTCAGAAAGTGAGATGGAAGCTCTCAAGGCCACGGAAGTAAAGATAAAGCTGGAAGTAGACTCTCTACAAGGACAAAGTCAAAGGCAGAAAGAGAGAGAAGCGAAGCTACAGGCCAATTTAGCAAGGGCATTGCAAAGATGCCAAGAAATGGAATAGGAAAATCAGGCAGCAGCACAAAGAATGCAAGGAGTTGAAGAGGAATGTCATCAACTCAGCAAATCACTGATAGATGCCGAGAGGGAAAGGGATAACCTGACCCTACAGCTGGCTGAGGAATCTAAAGAAGTCGAAGCCATGCAAAACGCCAAAGAAAAGGCGGAGATAGATCAAGAAGCCAGCCAGGATGAGGTCCTTGAGCTCAAGGACCAGCTCAAAGTGAAAGATCAAACTATACAGAGGCTGCGGGCATCTCATGACAGAGTCAGATCTACTAGCCTCGACTCACACCGCTACGGAAAGTCAACTTTATGAAGAACAGATGTAAGAACTTCAGAAGGCACTGACTCTAGAAAAAAAGCAAAGATTGATGATGGCATAAGGGTCTATTGTCATGCAAACACGAATGGAAGAAGAACAAAAATCCATGCAGGAGGAGTTAGAAACTATCAAAAGAAAGCTCGAGGAGGCGGAGAAGATAAACTCCGAGTTGAATGACCTCCTCATGAATATGGGCAAAAAAGCTGAAACAGAGAAATAGAAACTCCTAAGGCATATTGAGGAGCTGAGAGGACAGCAAATAGGAGATCAAGAGGGCACATGGTCAGCAGCCAATGAAGGCATAGATTTAGAAAATGTGACAGATCCTGTGGACACACCTATGCAAGAGGAAATCCTAGAAGGATCCTCTCAAGAGCCACAAGATCTAACACAGGAGGAGGAAGAAAAGATGCTTAAGGCAATATAGAGGTGGAGATCAGAGAGACAACAAAGGAAGCCTTGGAGTGGGAGCAGAGGGTTTTCAATTCCATGACCATCCAGAAGATTGACGCCAGCAACCTCAGGCGCGAATGGCTTCAACCCTCTCTCCCATATCCATTGCTAAAATATGAAGCCGCCACCATCAATAAGAGGATTAGAGAAGAGCCGACCGTGCCACTCTACAATGCAGACATCTCCCAACCAGAAGGGGCCAGGTTGACTCTCAGCCCAAATGGAGGAAGTCTTGGCTCACAAAGTACCCACAATACCTAATCCACTTGGTAGATGCACCGAAAAACATCAGAGACAACCTCAGCTTTTGTCCTCTACCAAGGATCGGGACATGGAAATCCCAGGAGATCTTACAAAGGAGCCAACCCACTTGGCTGAATTACCCTGCTTGAAGGCAGGTGAGAGAATAAGTGTCCAATACATGGTGAAAACCCTAACGGGCGCCATCAAATTTTTCATTGGCTCACCTGACCTTACGTGCATCATGATGAAGAAAATCTACAAAACCCTTTTAGCAGTATTTGAGACATTCAAGCCAGGCCAGGTGACAGACAGTATCTTCTTCTTCCAAGATACTTATAGATGTGCCTATGATCTGTCTGGTCAACCTTCCAAGGAGGTGATACATGCGCTGTATCAAAGGATAATGTTTCTACCATCCTATCACCTCCAGGCCTTTGAAGAAGCGTTCTACACCGACTTCTTCACAATAAACACTGATATTTTTGGCCCAACAATGATGAATCTACATGCAAGATACGAATCGCTGATCAAGATGCGTGAAACCATACGATGAAGAAGCAGATCAGTAGCCATGTCGGGGACGACATGAGCAAGGAGGGGGGGAATGTTAGAAGCTGGACACACCCCACAAAAACTAACTACTCGAAAGATTATCATTTTTTATAATTACTCATTTATTGAGGAAACCTGATTTTTCACCTTGTAAATATTGGGGCTCACAGAAGCTTCCAGATTGTATCCCAGTTTTGACAATTAGATTGAGTAGATGGTTGATTTGTAACTTTAGGGTTTGAAAATTGTAAGATATATATACCACTTTTTGACCTTAATGAGAAAACCTTTTGTCATTTTTAAAAACAAGTTTTGAAGTCTATGAGTGAGCGTACTGTGTACGAGAGAGAGTGTGAGCTTCCTCTTGACGCTACGTGTGCACCGGTGGTCGAAATTGAGTGCGGAGAAGTGCAACATGTTGCCCCCGACAAGAGCTACACGCCGATACCTACATTACGTGCGTACGGTCCGGTTTTGCGAGCTCCTCCTATGAGCTTCATCTGGTGATTTGGTGAGCATACGTTGTCCGATTTTGCATTGTAGCATATCCATGCGTTCACATTGAGTAGAACTACACATTAGGCACTTTAGATTTCGGACACAAAGACCTACAAATTTTGGCGAGACATCTTACGTGATTTTGCACCAGGTGTTTTGGGTTGGGTTTTTGGTTCATAGACCTTAGGGAGAGCGACCTATTGGTATTAGTAGGGTCTCCTTCAAGTTCTATGGTGTTTCGAGATTGTTTGATGGGTGTTCGGCTCTAGAAAGCGTTGTAGGAAGTTTCCTCTTATGCACTCTTGAAGGTTGTGACTTAGACAATTGGTAGAGACCTCTGTAGGAATTAGTTAGGAGTCGGTCGAGTGTAGGTTGACACCTTATGCTTGCTTCCACGCGCCTGTGGGTCGAGCTTCGTCCTTAGCTGACATTATATGTTAGGTGAGTTCTCGATGTGTTGACGTCCGTCGCGGCGTATCCGTCCAACAGTGGCCTTTTACATCCTTTAGAGATTCCACAAGTTAAGTGGGAGAGTATCTCTATGGATTTTGTAGTAGGACTACCTAATAAAAAGCGTGGCCATGATGCCATATGGGTAATTGTATACCATCTAACAAAGATTTGCCGATTCATTCCCACTAAGACTACGGTTAAGACACCGACATTAGCATGACTATTTATGGAACGTATATATATAGTCTATGGTCTTCCAGCTAGTATCATTAGTGACAGAGATCAAAAGTTTGATAATCACTTATGGAGATTTGTATTCCAAAAGTTGAAAACTACACTTAATCTTAGTACGACTGATCATCCCAAAACAGATGGTCAAACCGAAAGGGTTAATCAAGTACTAGAGGATATGCTACGAGCGTATGTTAGCAAGAAGCAAACCAATTGGGAAGACTACTTGCCTATATTGGACTTTGATTATAATAGTTCAAAGCATGTGACTACAAGGTTTAGTCCATTTATGCTTTTATATGGTTTTCAACCTAGATCACCCATTATGGTGGGGTTGGCTACGGAGAAGATACAACAAGCAAAGGAGTTTCTCCAAGACCATTTTGATATGCTGTGAGTTGCTCCACATAATGTTAAGAAAGCTCAAGATCGATATAAGAAGTACAGAGTTGAGCATCGTCGTCTTGCTACTTTTCAAGAAGGAGACAAGGTTTTCCTCAAGGTTCCGAAGCATTCAAAAAGTCTGAAGACAGGAAAAGTTGATAAACTTTTGCCACAATATTGTGGACCATTTACTGTTCTCAAACGTATAGGTCAAGTTTCCTATAAGTTAGCTCTTCCCGAGCACTCACAAGTTCATTCTATTTTTCATGTTAGTCGTTGACAAAAAGAGCTGGGACAGAATGCTAATGTCATTGACATAGTTGTACCTTATTGAACCACCAAGAATCCCTCATGTACCCGAAAATATTTTGGATTGTCATGAGCTTCACACCAGACATCATGTCAGACTATAGGTGTTGGCAAAATGGCTAGATTGACCTGAAGAAGGTTCTACATGGGAGAATGTCTCCGCACTTAAGAAATGTTTTCCTATGTTTGTTTCGAGGACAAAAATGATTCTCCAAGGGGGCGGTATGTAAGGACATGGGTCCTATGGGCAAGGCCATCGGCATGACCGGACAGTGTGTATGCTAGGGGGAGGCAAAACAGCTCCAAGGCAATCACCACAAGCATCACATTGGACCTCAAATGGCTTTGAGATATCCGGTAGTGTATGCACAGGTTGAGAGATAAGCTTTTTGAAAGCATTGTTCTCTTTGGCAGACCATGTGTACCTAACTTTTTTCTTTGTCGGGTCATGTAATGGTCCTGCTATTAGTGATAACTTTTCTATGAAGCGTCTATAGTATGTGCACATACCTATAAAGCTTCTTAACTCATGAACATTCTTTGGTTTAGGCCATCCTTTTATTACCTCTAACTTTGATGGATCCATTTGGATGCCATCTTGAGAGATAATGTGACCTAAATACTGAATCTCTTGTAAGAAAAATTCACTTTTCTTTCAATTAACATAAAGTTTATTCTCTCTTAAAACTTGAAATATTACCTAGAGGTGTCGCTTGTGTTCGTCTAATGAATTAGAGTAGATGATGATATCATCAGATAACACTCCAGTAAACGTTCGGTGAGGCCTGAATAGCTTCTCCATCAAGCGGTTGAATGTCGCTGGTGCATTGGTCAAGTCAAAAGGCATGACAATTCATAAGGACCAAACGTAGTGCGAAATGCAGTCTTTAAATTGTCTTGATCAACTATCCTTATTTGATGATAGTCACATTTTAGGTCAATCCTACTGAAGTAGGTGGACCCTTGTAGCTTATCAAATCGGTCTTCTACCCGTGGAACGGGAAACCTATCCTTGATAGTGATCTTATTTAGTGCTCTATAGTCGACACACATACGATATGTGTCGTCTTTCTTTTGCACTAGTAGCACAGGAGAACAAAATGGAGATGAGCTAGGCCTAGCCATGCCCTTCTCAACTAACTCATTCACTTGCCGCATAATCTCCTTTATTGAGCTTGATAAACTCTATAAGGAGGTTTGTTAGGCGGTGAACTTCCTGGAAGAAGCTCAATTGCATGGTCATCAGTGCCCCGTTTAGGAGGTAGCTCACAAGGGATGTCGTCAATAAAGACATCTTGAAACCCCTTGAGAAAATTGGATAACTCTAATTCCTTTTGATTGTGTATATTTTCTTTTGCCAAAACATTAGGTTCATTTTGAGAATCTTTAACAAAAATCATGTACACAGAAATAGAGCTCTTTATTGACTTATTGAAAGCTTGTGTATGTACAATGGGTATAGTGTTACCCATTTCCTTAGCATCTATATACATATCTTTTTCCTTGGACTTAAAGGAGATTCTCCTTTTAGGGAATTTAACATTGGAAGCCATGCAATCAAACCATGGTGCCCCTAGGATTACATCCTCATGCTTGAGAGGAGAGATAAAGAAGTCCTCTTTGTCCACATAGCTTTGGACATGCAGCCTCATTTCCCGATTAAGGGAGTGACTGAAGCTTCTTTCCCCTTGAAAGCATCGTCTGCGGGTAGGACATCTCCCATCTCATAGGTTTGTATGCCTAGCTTGGTGGCCAATTATGATAGATATAAAATTATGAGTAGAACCGGGGTCAAAGAGAATAAAATCATCATGTTCTCTTACCTTTCCCCAAGCATGGCATAGAGGAGATCCTTTGTGGTGAGTTTCCTCCTCTTGGATTTCGACCAAGGTAGCTCTAGGAGGATCATGGAAGTTGTTCTTTTGGGGACAAGCGCGGTACGCATGCCCTTGTTCAGCGCACTTGAAACATCGATTATTCTTGCGATAACGCTCAAGCTCTTTAGGAGAGAGTTTATTTTTGCCTTTATAAACTCCCTTCTCTTTAGCTTTGTTGGAGTTGCCCTTAGGAGACTTTTGGACATTGTCCTTCCCCTTAGGCTCATTGGAACCCTTGTTTTCATGGGGCTTAGAATTCCTCTTAGCCCCTGTTTGGAAATTGATTCGAGAGGCCACCATAGTATGATGTATTACCGCCGATATGGTGTGTGGCCTTTCGGAGTTGACATACTCCGCCATTTCTTCGGTTAAACCTGCACAAAATTGTTGCTTTTGCTCTCCAAAATCCAAAATTTTGAAGATAGTGGCTTTGAGTTGTAGGTCCCAAAACTTGTCTACATATTTGTGAATAGATTCATAGGGAGAGAGCTTTAAGCTTCACCATTCGGTGAGTACTGTGTCTTTGGCATCGGTGGCCAAAAACTGCTTCATAATGGAAGCTCTTAAAGCTTTCCATGTTCGTGGAGCTTCACCGTTGGCTTGTAGGCTAGACCACCATTGTCTGGCGGACTTTTGAAAGTGTATAGATACATGGAGTAGCTTAGAGGACTCCGTGAAGCCCTCATCTCTGAACACCGCATCAAATTGTTGGATAAAGGCCAAGACTTTGTCCGTAGCACCAAAAGTGCCATCATAGGTAAGGAAAGAGATGCTCTTCCCTCCCTCTTTGAACTTCTTGAGCTTGGATGACCTCTTCCACACAGCATAGGATTTCCTATGGCCTCTTTTTTTTTATGGTTCAAAGGTTGCACCATCACTTTCTTCAGAAGATGAATAATTTGAGGAAGATGGAGAAGAGGGTGACCTCTTTCTTGCCTTGATCTTCGTTGTCTTGACCATCACTTTCATAAGAGCAAGAGGATTAAGATGATGGAGAAGAGGGTGTCCTCTTTCTCGCATTTTTTTTCTCTTGATTTTTGTCATTCCTCTTTGAAGTATGGTGTGGAGAAGTATGCGATGGTCTTCTCCGTTTTGGAGGTGATGGAGAGCGTTTAGCCCGCCGTCTTCGTGGAGCCATCTCCACCGAGGTGGGAGGAGACTCACTTATTTCGCGTTCCTTCGGTGGAGGCTCTTGAATTCTCCTTTGAGAAGGAGATGCGTCATCAAGGAGAAAATTTTTGAGCCCTTCATAGGGATCCTCTTCTTCTTCCCGAATCAGAGAGAGACCTCTTTTGGAAGTCTCGCAAGAAGGCTTCCTAGGTGTTCTCTTGTCATGGTGGGGAGCTTGGAGAATCCCATGAGCACGAAGTTGCCGTTGCACTTCACTTTGGAGGGATAGATTGCCCATGGCTTGTTGAAGCCTAGAAACAAGACAATTAACAAGCATCGGGGCATCATTAGTAGCTTGCTCATTAGCAAAATCAAAGTTATCAACATTAATTTCACTCTCTTTACTATTTTCAGCCATTCTAACAACTTTTCGGTGTAAAATTTTTAGGTGTACTTTGGCACTTTAAGCCCTAGTTGCTACTCCTCTTTACCCCTTTAGAAAAATCACTCAAGCTACTGTACCCGTGGCTCGAATACCATGATTTGTAAGGAATAGAAGAGAGGGTCGTTCAACACCAAAACAGCACCAGCTCCTGTCAAGCTTCTAATAGTTCAATAGTTGTTAATCCGTAGGCAAGCCCCATAGGACTCCACTATTAAGATCATAGCTCTCGACAGTGATGCCCCGTTAACTGCACAAAGGCAGGCGCACTGCAAGGCTGAAAAAACCCTATCCTACTTACTCACATGCAATTAATAGTACCAACCATTTATAGCTAGCTTGAGGACCTCCCTTCTTGAGCAAGAAAAGAGAAACCTTGTGCTCTGATACCAATGTAACATTTAATGGCCTAGTAACTTGTGTGTAGCGGAAAATAGCATGAACATAGTGATCATTTCATTAGAATAGATTCCTTTAACAAGAGTGCTTGGGTGGAGAAAGCAAAAAAAATCATAACACCTAGTTAGATAGCATGAACAATACTTCAAAAGAGAGATAAATTAAGAAATTGACAATAGTTGAGGACCGAATTTGCATGGAGCCGGTCCCCCCTCCAAAAGGCTTTGTATTATGGTTTCTCCCATCAATAGAGACATTTTACAATACAATTTCTTGTGTTCCTTCAATATTAGCTAGTGCAATGAAGATGGAAACTTCATGCACTAAAAAAAACCACTTATCAAACACAACATCAATTCCCTCACGGTCTCAAACCCAAGACCTCACACACCTTCGAAGATGGTGAGAGCTAGCGGGGTATGAGAGTAGATTGAGAGGAAGAAGGAGTATTCTTACGAGAAAGATGTACATCTCCTCACATAATCACTCATATTAGCATAGCTTAGCTTAGTAATTAGCATGGTAGAGGAGATAAGCATGCATTGAAGCTTGGCTCTTCGTTGGATTTGCATCACAAAGCCAAGAGTTGTTGGGGTAGGCCTCCCTTCTCACAAGCTTGGAGTAGGTGATAAGCTTTCCATTAAAGCTTGAGAAGGAGAGAGAGTCTTCTTTACTCCACACATGAGCTAGTGTGAGTGTGTAGGTGATAATTCCTTCGAAAAATCAACCCCCTCTCTCTCTTGGTCGACCCCTCTTGCTATTTGCTCTTGCTAGCATCCTATTGGACCTCCCCAAGCTTAGCAAATGGTAATTAAGCAGCATAAGTGATAGCCTTCTGACATGTGTTCCCCTTTCCCCTTTTGTGAGATATTTAGGTAATTATTTAATTCAACTAAACTCTCATTGGACCCCTTTTGCCTCCTGGCCAATAGGAATTAGGCAAGCCATTGGGCTGTTGAATGCTCATTGGTCCCCTTGGGAGACTATCCAATAGTCTTCTAGAGAGCTTAATTCTTATTGGTTCTTTTATTAAGTGTTTTTAAATTAATTAAACTAGATTTACTCTAGCCTAATTCTCATTGGTCCACCTCCAAGGCCATCCAATAGGAATTGGGTACACCTTGTGGGCATCTGGGCTAGGGAGCTGACATGTGTCCCTCATTCCCTTTGTGTAAAGGGAGCTTGTGTGTGTCCGTGTGTGAGTTTCTCTCTCATCCCTTCCTATGTAGGGAGTGCCAAAGACTTTTGGGACACACATAAAGCATCCAATTCCCCCAATGTTTGACCTTTGGACACAACCTTTGAATTTTGGAACCTTAGCATTTTGGAAGTCTTAATGGGATGAACCTTAGGGTCTTTTAAGCCCATTGTTGCACATGGCTCTTTTACAGATGGCCCCCCCTTTGGATCCCTATTTTTCATCCTTTGGATCCCTACTGTGGCCGGTCTACTAGCGTAACCAATATTCTAGCTTTTTCTCCCCTGGCACTTCCCCATATTAAATGATCAGTTTAACATGAGAAAATCATTTAGGCGAATTAGATATTGATTATTATGACCTATTTTTGTAGGTGAAGTCATTTAAGAGAGTTTCCTTGTGCAGACTATTCTTGATGCCTTGCCAGACTCTTACCAGACATTTGCTAGTACTTGGAGACTCACGATCCAAGGAAATCTTGAAGTTGTCAAGTTTACTGCATTGTGCACATTGTTGTTGCAAGAGTCACTTTCTAGAAAAAACAGGACTAGATAGCATGCAGTTGAACAATTTTTTATTATTGCTCAAAGAAAGGGTGTAACAACAATGCAGCCACTTCTTATGGTTCTCCTGCGAGTGGAAAATCACACGTTCCTAATGCTTCTGCTGACAGCATTTCATCTAGAAATTCTGGTGATAAGGGCAACAAGAAGATGCGTTACCATTATTGTAAAGCTAATGATTACTAGATCAACTAGTGTCCTAAGTTTAAGGCCAAAGAGGCTAAGAAGAAAGAGGGTGGTTCCACTGTAAATGTTGGTTCCACTACAAATGTAGCTATTGTTGAGTCTTCTGTGAAAGGAGACTATGATGCTGATGTTGATGCATAATGGGCTTTTAGTGTAGAATGTACCTATAATCCTGATGTCCATGATGCATGCATGTCAGTTGCTGCAGATTCACATGGGTGGTATTTTGACAGTGGTGCTACAAAGCACATTACCTCACATCATGATTTGTTCACCTCTCTTGAGTCTGTCCCTCATGGGAATTCAGTCACTTGTGCCAACAATGCCTCTTATTTGGTTCAAGAAGTTGGAAAGATTGTGCTTACTGCTGCAAATGGCAGTTCTTTCACACTTGTTGATGCACTTTATGTACCTGGGATCAAGAAGAATCTTTTTTTTGTATCTGCACTTGCTAGACTTGGACTTGTAGTCAAATTTGTGGATGATAGATGTACAGTTCATGATCTCAGTTTTGGTGATGAAATTGTTGCATCTGGCCTTTTGTGTCGTAGGCTATATAAGCTCACTTTGTATGACAAGTGTGGACAAAGTTTTGCAAATGCACCTGCAGATTCAAGGGTTGTTTCAGATGCAAAATTGTGGCATGGACGTTTTGGGCATCTGAATTTTTCTAGTTTGCTGCGTTTTTAGAAATCTAATATGTTTGCTTCTTTACCGCCTCCTGTCAAACATGTTTGTGAAGGCTGTATTTTGGGTAAAATGCAGCGTTCTAGTTTCCAAAAAAGGATGGTTCAGTAAGGGCCACATGCAGGTTGTAGCTTGTGCATAGTGATGTTTGTGGGCCCATGCAAACTCTGTCCTTGGGAATTTACCTCTACTTCGTGACTTTCATTGATGATTACTCCAGGCATGCATGGGTATTTCTGCTTAAAGCGAAGTCAGAAGTATTTATGTGCTTCAAACAATTTCTGGCTATGGCTGAAAATGTCTTAAAATGCCTTAGCAAAATGGTGTTGCTGAGATAAACCCCTAACTGTTTCAGTCTCTAGTGTGTTTTCACTGTTGAACAATGAAATGCACAATCCTGGATATGTGCTTCCTCAAGGTAGCACTCGAATTCTTCCAAATTTATACATAATCGTAGGATTTGGTACGATCCTAGATGATACAGCCTTCCTGCTATCAACTGGAAGTTTTTTGTTTGTCGAATTGTTTGTTGTCTGGATCTGTATTCCGTATTATCAAATCTACTTCCAAACGAAAGAATGCTAACAATTTCCTGAGACCATTTGGGTATCATTTCAATGTTGAAAAGATAAGCATCTGGTATGTCATCATCTACTCCTTCAGGAGCTTCCCCGTTGTGTATCCTTGAAAGATGATCCGCTCGTAGATGGGTTTTTTGACCACCACTGTGAAATCAAACTCTAGCAATATAATAAACCAATGTACAATTCTCCCTGTATTGCATGGTTTATTTACCAGATACAAAAGAGCTTGATGATCTGTAAAGAACACAAATTTGTTTGCGAGCAAATAATGCCAGAATTTCTTCACAACATAAATCATTCCTAACCCTTCTCGTTCGGTGGTTGTGTAGTTCTTTTCCTCACTGTTTAACTGTCGGCTGCATAACAAACTGGAAAATCCATTGTTCGGTCTGTTTGAAAATAAGACGTAGCTAAATAGATTTTTGAGTAGATTACTTAATGGAGAGAGATATATTTCACACACAAGAGATTATAGAGTAGAGAGAGAGAGAGAGAATACACACGATATACGTGGTTCACCCAATGTGGGCTACGTCCACGGGAAAGCAGCCACTCAATGGCTTTAGCACTTCAAAAGAAGAAGTAGTTTACAAAGGGATTAAACCCTTGATAAAGCTCCCGCCTTGCTTCACTCTCACCACCTCACACTCACCTTGTTGCATCAACTTCACACTATGAAATGTGTGTAGAAATGGCCTCCTTTTATAGGCCAAAAGGGCTGCCCTCTCTTATGAGAGACAACCATGTGTAGCCGCCCTTGTGCGAATAAGTCCAAATCGGACCCTCCAATCCGCCCATGTGTGGCCGCCCTTGAGAAGACAAGTCCGCTTTTGAATTTGGCCACCGGCCACCGGCCATTGACTTCCGACCACCTTCCGGCCGCCGTCCGGCCATAATATTCCGACGAAAAGGAATATTTCGGCGATTCTTGTCCGTGAAAATTTTGGCTTCCGGTGAGTGATTTTCCTTCACGCACGATGGCTTCTCCTCATAATGGGCGCCTTACAAATGTGCGCTTTTACCACAGAAAATTACAAGGGTAAATCAAGCTCCATAATTAACACCGTCTCCAGGTTGAGCCAGAATACTTCTGATTGCATATACAGAAGCATCAATGTGGACATGGAATATCTTTTCCCAATCTAGTGCTTTAAGTACAGGTGCTGATATAAGGTTTTCCTTTAGCTTTTGGAATGAAGTTTCACACTCCTCGGTCCAAGCGAAATTGACTAGCAAACGATACAGAGGTTGTGCGATAACCGCATACATGTATATGAATCTTCGATAATATCCGCAGTGTCCCATGAAGGATTGCACTTATTTAGCATTAGTAGGCCTAGGTAGGTCTACTATGACTTTGACTTTGTCTAGGTCAGTGGTTATGCCATTTCTTGAGACAATGTGTCCTACAATGCGGCTTTGCTTAACCATAAAGATACACTTTTCCGGGTTAAGACAGATTCGATATGTCCTGCATTTTTCAAATACCTTTTGAAAATGGTCAATATGTTCCTCTCGTAGAAGGGAGTGTACACAAAGATCATCCATGTATATTTCTAAGAATATTCTCAGGTGTTCTTTGAACGCGTGCTTCATTAACCTTTGGAAGGTAGCTGGGGCATTAGTTAAGCCAAACGGCATAACTCGATACGCAAAAATTCCCCATTCTGTGGAAAACGTTATTTTGTGTTGATCCTCCCTTGCAATTGCCAGTTGGTTGTATCCTGAAAACCCATCCAGAAAGGAATAAGCCCGTTTTTTGGCCACCCGCTCAATTACATGTTCTGTGATTGTCAAGGGATAATTATCCCTTATGGTGGTTGCATTTACCTTTTTGAGGTTTACACACACTCGCAGTTTTCTGTTCTTTTTGGGAACTACCACAATGGGTGACACCCAATCTGTATGTTCAATTTCATAGATGAATTCAGCTTCCATCAGCTTATCAATCTCCTCTTTGATTCAATTAGCAAATGTATCATTATATGTATAAGGACGTTGTTTGATAGGTTTTGCATCCGATTTCAAAGGAATTGTATGTTGGCATATGGATGGATCAACTCCTTTGAGGTCTTTATAGGACCATGCAAACACATCTTTATACTTCTTGAGAAGTTGTGTTAGCCGTTCTTCTTCTTAAGGCTCTAAATCGTTTGTTATATAGACCGGCTGAGGTTTTTCACCTGGTTCCGCGAGGTCTATCCTTTTTGCATTTTCTGGCCCATCGTAAGATTCTTGGTTGGTTCTTTCCCTGACTGGTGGTGTCATGATGATTTTTATGTCCAGTATGGTAAATTTCCGATAGTGTGATGGTACATTCGTGTTGCCTTTCTCTGACTCCCCTTTACCATCACTATCTTCTTCAGTAGTCCATATCTCACGTAAAGACCGTTTCAGTTCTTGGTATTTCTGTTTACACTCCAGTTTGGTCCACTCTTGATCTTTTGTTGTTTCTTTTTTTGAATTTTGAGATTTTTGTGATTTTGTTTCTGTTTTAGCTTTTCGTTCCTATTTTATTTCCTCTAGCGTTCTTTCCCTTTGATCTTTTGAGAATCTTCCTAATATTTGATCTTTTACAGAATCCTCTGCTTTTACAAGTATCAAATAGTGAGTTTTACCTTTTATCCTGGGCATCAAGTTCTTTCTTGCTTTGTTTACTTCTTGTTTTCTCCTATAGCGTTCTTGGCGTCTAGGGTGCTGATTAGAAAAATCATAAAATTTGATATTCTCGGTTTCCCTTCCACGCTCATTTGAGGTGTCAGAACACTCATTATTTGCATCATCATTTACTTCCAGATGTTCAGAGGAGTTATAAAACTCTTCTTGTCCTGGTGGTTCTATCGTCTCATCTTCTCCTAGTATAATGCTTACCATGTAGTAGGGTAGCACATCATAGCCGTCCTTATCACAAAATTTTGTTGTTGGACTATATGTAATGGTACAAACATCCAATGTTGCTAGTATGTGCTCCCATTCTAGAGGTTCCAAGGCATCTTCAGGGAAAGGTTCCGGAATATACTCCTTGTCCTCTATCGCTCTTTCTAAGACGCATTCCTCTCTTCTTAAGCTTCCACAATGTAAAGCTCCGCACATCCATAGCTCTTTTTGTTGTCCTAACCATGTTGGGAGTTCTGATCCTGCTACTATAGCTGAATCAAACTCTTCCACAGGTGTTTGGTTCACATCTTTGTAACTATGGTCTTTCAGGTGTATTTTAGTTGTTGTCTCACCATGTCTGAGGTATATGTAGTCATAACCCCAATCTTGGACCATTTTCAATTGTCGCATGAATGGTCCTCCCAAGATGATCTCATAATTCTTCTTTTTGTCAAAATTGACTATCACAAATGTATGCTCATACTCGATCCCACACGAAGTGACAATCACTTTTTCTAAGAGTCCTAGAGGCTTCTCCATGAACCCATCTGCCAATTGCAATTTCATTCTGGTAGCTCTTAAAGCTGGTTTTCCCCACTTTTTCCAGATTTCCTTGGTGGCGATAGCAACTCCCGCTCCACTGTCAAGAATAGCCTTGGAAACTACTCCTTGGAATTCTACTAGTAGTGTGGTGTTTCCATCTTCTCCCTCGCAATACTCTCCAACCTTGTTTAATGGTATTGGCCTAGTGTTTAGTTGAGGCCGGTCCAACTCTCTGATCCCTTCATGTAGCCTCAAGGTGGGATCTCTTACTTTAAATTTATCTAGGCATTTACCTACTGCGGTCCACATGTTTGGTCGTAACCTTAGGAGTTTTGCTAAGGTGATTGTGCATGCCACCAGGGTGGGAAATAACTCAATCAATCCTTGTGAATCCATCACTTTGCTAGAATAAAGTCTTTGAGATGGTATTGCTCTCCCTTCAGACTTGGATTCATCCTCTCCTAGGTAAGAGGGTAAAGATTTCAGTGAGTTTGGTTGGCTGTGTCCTGAACTAATTGATCCCTAGTCTCCCCCTTGTGAATGTATCTCAAAGTTCATTTGTGACCTTGCCTCAAATTCTTCAATAGGAGGTAAGATCACATTCTTCTCTTTTCTCATGCTATTCATGTGGTTACTCATCCTCTTATCCTCGTTGGTCACACGGATTTGCTTCCACAGATCGTCTAGACCGTTACAGTCCTTACCCATTTCTGTCAATGTTTTAGGCTGGAACCCGTCACTTGCCTCATCTGTTGTATTTGGCACTTGCCTCATCGTCTAGACCGTTACAGTCCTTCCTTTGTTTCTACTTGTTCCTCTAAAGTTGGCTGGATAGGGGTTGGAGCTAGTACCTCATGCCAATCTGCACGTTTGTAAACCAGCGGGTCTTCCATCAATGATTGAGCTGTTTCAATCATCTTTTTACAAATTTCCAACCTTTGTTTTTCTATTTCCGCATATGGATAAGTCATCCACCTCTGTTCCTGGGTTTGGTTCTTTTTTAGTCTGGCTTCATAAGCTTTTAGAAGCGCATCCAATTGCTCATTTACCTTGTCTGCCAGTATAGATCCTCCTGATCCTGCACTTTTGGGCTCTGCTATTTCCTTGGGTGCTATGGTTGCCGTGGTGTGTGAGCTTAAGCTAGCTAGATCCTCTAACCGCTCTAATCTATCCTTTGTATGTTTCAACTCCTCGGATAGAGCAGTTTGCTCTCGTTCTTTCCTGGCTTTCATACGCGTCTTTCTAGCTTTCCAAGTGCTTCTTTGATTTTTCGTTTCTGAACTTTGGGCATCGGTTTTTGGCTCTTCCACTATGGGTTCGTTCGTCATTCTTTGAGCTTGGGCTCATGTTACCGCTTGAATAGGTATGATTGTTTCATTTTCCGACCCTCCACTGGAAGGTAGTATTTCTAGCATGTTCAAGGTGGTTTTTTCTCCTTTGCCCGGGTTTTTAGGGCAATCAGGAATCAAATGAGTAACTCCACACTCGGTGCAATATGCGTTGACTCTAATGATTTCATCATGAGGACAGTCTCTTAGCCAATGGTCTCCACCACACTTGTAGTAGGGTCCCTTGGGTTGTTGAGGTGCTCCTTGAGCTCCTCTTTGTTGGTATGCATGTCTCTATTCGCCCATGCCTCCGTTGGCTATCAACAACAATGTTCGCTCATCTAAGCTATATCTTCCTTCTCCTGCTGCCTGTGCAGCTGTTGGTGGTCCTGTACTTCCTATCATGCTCCATGGTTCTGGCCCGGGGCGGTCACTTATCAAAAGCTTCCTATATCACGTGCATTCAAGAGGTTATTAATAATACCTTAATATACATATTATATTTATACTACGTGTCTATTTAAAGAACCCCCATCCCCCTCTGTATGTATACATTTTGATACATTTTGATCTTTTAATAATCCTATCCAGTTAACTCACGTGATAGCATACACATTCTAAAAAGTGACCGCCCCGGGGGTTCTGGTGTCGAGGTTTCTTCCGGTGGATAATAGACAGGTTTTGCCGATCCACTGGGATCTTCATAATATGCATGCATAGGCACCAAAGCCTTATCCTCTGATTCGGTTACGGTTGGTGTGTATCTTATACCGACTGGTCGTAATCCTGGTAGGGGTGGTTGTTGCCCCAACACCGGTTGTGGTCTTTCTACACCTACAGGTCCTGGTAGGTTTCCTTCTTGATACCTAGGCATCGGTCGAACTTGAGGAGAAGCTACCGGAGCTTGGGGAGCGTAAGGTCTCTCTCTCACATATCCCTTGTTATAATAACATTCCTCTATCCCATGGTTTGTCCATTTTTGTTCAATAGAACACCACTTGGGCTGTTTAGCCTGGGGTTTGGCGTACAAGTTAATCTTTTTTAGCACTTCATCTACAAGCTTCTCTTGGTTTAAAGCTACTTCTCCTTTTGGTGTTGTCTTAGAAGACTTGCTTCCACTTTGTTGTGAAGATGAATTGTCGTCAAGGTCCTTGAACTCCCCCTCTTTGTAGACCGCACAATTCTCCACAAGGTAAAGAGCCTCCTTGGTCAACTCATTCAACGTCGTACTCCTCTTCATATGTAAGTCTTTCTGGAGATCCGCATTCCTTAGTCCTTGGATGAATATAAGCATACGTCTGGAATGAGTTGGCAGTTCTTCCACAGGACAGAACTTAACATATCTTTTTAGTCTTAGGGCTGCCTTTCGTACAGATTCCCCATCTTTCTGTTTGAATTTATGGATTTGTGAGACGGTATTATGAGCTATCCCCCTTTGTGAGAATTCCTCGATAAATTCATCAAACAATTCCTCCATAGACTCAAAGTCTCTACGCTCTACAGAGTCAAACCAAGTGGCAGTGTCATCCTCTAGGGTTAGTCCAAACCCTGCAAATTGGGTAGGGAATTCTAACACCTCTTCAGCTCTAATTACACGCACAAAGGTTGCTACATGATCTCTTGGGTCTCTGTTTCCTGTGTATTTCTTGTTTACCCATTTTTGCACTTGAGCAGGTCTAATTCTACGATGGTCTACAAACCTCATCATTGGATCTCCACGTCCTAATCGATATACCTCCTCAGGTCTTCTATAGTAGGCTGGTTCCTCTCCCAGTGGTGCTCCTAAGCCATAATTTCTAATAGTTCTCGCGAGAGATGGTTCACCTCTTCGAACTTGTTCTAAGGGTGGCCCTCCAGGCTCTGTTGACCCTTGAGTCTTTGGCTTACTCTCTCCTTGATACCTTGAATAGAGTGGTGGTTCTTGCAAATCCCTTAGCCCTCGTGCGGCTTGATAACCATCTCGGTTTTGGTCTTGTTCCAATGTTGCACTTTGTTGAAGCCATGCCTGCAATGATGGATGGTTTGCTAGTTCGTTTTGGTTGTTGAATGCATGCGGTCAGGTGGAATGTGATGTGGCGTCATAATCTTCTGAAAAAGGATTCGTTGACTTGCTTGGGGTGTAGGTGGCTCTTGGCACTTCCTCATGGGCATATGTTGATGCTCCTGGACCTGTTGCCCTTTCTACCTCCTCTGGGAGAATACGTTGGTATTCTTGCATGTATCTATCAACAAAAACTATACCCTTCCCCATAGCAGTTTCATAAGAGAATAAGCAAAGAACCTTGTCTTTGCTTAATTCGTTTTGGTATGGTTCTTTGCTGCAAAAGTAAGCAACTATACCCTCACTCTCATGCTTGTAGATTCCCACGTTCTCATTATAAGTTGGAACCCTGGTTGTTTTCTTATCATACATAAAAATAGCTCCGGGCCGATCAATGTTTGGTGGCGGTTCTTGAGCTTCTGAAACCATTTTCCCTTTCGCCACATTATCTCCATATCTGTTGTAATCTTTAGGGTTACCGACTATTAGATAGTGGTTCCCCTTTTCGTCTCGGAATCTATCTTCATCATCATAGACTCGAATTATCTCCAATCTCTGTGTTGGCCTCTCTTCGATACAAATGCACTTGCATCCTCGATAGTCAGAATAGACTAGGGCTCCCCTCGAGTTTGTTCCCTCTAAGAAGATCACAGTGAGCTTGGAATCATTCAAAGGATTTAGGGAGGTACTTCCACCTGGCATTGGTCCGTCATAGGTGAAATCTCCTGATTGTTGACTACCCATCATGAAGAAAGATTTGTCTGACAAAGTGTCAGTATCACTACCTTCCTCAATAATCGGTGCTAGTGGATCTAGCCTTGCCTGAGTTACACTCTCCTCGGTGGACACTAAGCTACCTTGGTCACCTGCCACCTTCTAGTCTCTAAAATTGTATCTTCCTGATCTTAAATTCATCAAACTTATCAATGAAATTAATCACAAATCCAATCACTCACATGGCAAAGGATCAGTCTCCGCACAACTTCTTACTTTGTTGCTGAATATACTTGTACACAAGCGTTTAATTTTGGCAATCGAATCAAAGCATTTATCTGCTAGAGGTTATCTTAGTAATGATTGGTATAACTGGAGCGTTAATCTCAACCACTATTGTATTTTATACACTGCTAATGTTCTGGACTAGGTCTGCTATTCCGGAACCGTACTTCCCTCGGATGTTGCTCGATTTACGTGCAGAAGTCTGAATTCAGTTTTTGCTCCGTCAAATGGACAAACAAGGTCCAAATTCACTTCTGAAAGAATTTCTGGAACCCTTGAGCCAAATGGAATCTCATTGTTTAAGCCCAGTCAAATTTTCTCTTTAGTAGGACCCAATAGACATCCTACGCGTGGGATGTCTCCTGTTTTGTTTTGCCTGGATTTTTGCACTATGGATTCCCCTTTATGTGCTGTGTCCACAGCTGTTTTTACTTTTTTATTTGGACACATGTAAGCTGGTCAATGGATCAAAAATCTGTTCCGACAGCCTGTTGCTGGTCTTGATCAGTCTAATCAACTCCAATTTGGACCAAAATTTACCTGGAGGCTTGCCTCAAGCTATACAATGAGGGCGAGCTTTTGAAATGGGGCCTCTAAACCCAAACCAATGGGCCTACCCTCACAAAATGTTCGTAAAGAGGTACACACACTACTTGGGGCACCACCTTCTTTTGGGAGTGGAGAAGGAAACCAATCAAAAAAATAACACTTGCACTCACCCACCCAAGCAACACACTTTGAAAACCCCCTTACTCTATATACACTTTGGACACTTGAACACCATCAACGATTATGCAACCCAATGCCGTGCATCAAAATGAAATATGCAATTTGTGGAATAGCATTCACCTTCTCCCCATCAGAATACCCATAATACATCCAAACTCTTCCTCTCTCAAGCACTCATAAAAAAAATCATGCGCGCAAGACTTGCCTCTCAAACACACAAGAGAATCACTTACATCAAACTAACACACTTTGCATAGAGAGCTCATCTCCATCTATGCAATGCCGTGACACAAATAAAATCACCATGAGAGGTAGCCACATGCATATGTAATGAAGCAAAAGAGAGTTGGAGTGAGAAATTTCTTTAGACCAATTGAATAAGTGTGGAGAAACAAACCAATGGTAAATTGAGAATAGAACACTTGATTTCTCGCACACCTTTTAAGGGGAGGACAGACGCTGGCTAACCATCACGAATTGCGACACTTGAAAGTTTTTGAAGATGATTTCATGATCATTAACATAACCATGAGAGAGATCATGATGCATTTACAAGTTATTGAGGTGCTACAAATAATTTATTGGGTTGATGGAGTAAGAGATTGTAGAATGGAGAGAGTGGAGAATAGAGTTGCACTTCCTCCAAAGAGGAGGGTTAGGAGGGAGGATGTGAAAGAGGGAGAGTTGGGGTTTTCTCTACTATTGATCAAGAAACAACATGAAGTTGAAAATATAGGTGTGTGTGTCCTTGAGTCTCTCCAAAGGGGGCTATTTATAGTTGTGTAGGAGTGGGATTATGCTACACTTAATTAGAGTAAGTGATTAGACCTAATTAAGTGTCCTTTGACCACTCATTGAATATTGGACATAAAAGGGACTATTTATTCACCAAAAATATCATTTTAGACCATGAAGGCTCCATAGGGGTGCATAATGTAGGTGGGCCCCACCATGAGGCCCTACGGGTGGCTCCTGCGGGGTATCTCAACTTGTCTGTGTTGGCATTTAGAAAGCATCTTTAGGTTGGTCCCATCACATGCAAGTGACCTTGAACACTCATTGCTCTTCTAGAAGATGAGTAGGGGAAAAATAAGATCTCACTCTCTTGCTTTACTTGATTTACAGTTCCCTTTTGCTGCGAATCTGACAGATTTACACTATTTTGACCATAACTTTTTACCTGTAGCTCGGAATGACATGCTTCAAAAGGCAAAATTGACCTTCTCAACATGTTTGATATGAATTTGGACTATTCTTCATGCCCATGCACCAAGGAATTAGTTTTGGAAGGTCCACACTAGGCTAGGGAACCTTTTGTTTCAAAGTCTTCTTGTATGGGCCCTTTGCTTGTATGCATCCAAGGGGAATCATGCTTTTTTCAAAAGGCTATGATGCTTAAACAAATAGAGGAGGGCCCAATATTATTTGCTTGTGAAAAGAATATACAATTGGAGTCTTTTTGAAAGGAGAGAAACTATATGTATACTCTTAAGAGATATTGGGCCACCTATGTAGGGGGCATAGAAGACTTGTAGAGAGGGACCATAATCTTTGGTAAAGACAAGTGGAGAGTTGATTTCCATGGGAATTTATCTATAAGGGGTGGAAGATGGATATATTATTTTTCTACTACTAATTCACAAGAGGTAAGAAAGTTTGGGGGTATATAGTTGGTTATTGTATGCTTATTCTATTTACAAAGCAAAAAAGAAAAGGGTGGTAATATAAATATATGACTAAGGTGACATTTTTGGGAAGAGTATAATGTATGTGTCGCCACAAAGGTTAAACGAAGAGGGGGAATTTACTCTAGATAACTTAATAGCATAGAAAAATATATACACATATGAGGAAGAGGACGTTGAGTAGGTTGACAAATGTTGCAAAAAGATGGTTACCATTTTATGCCACTCATATTAGCCCTCCCCCAAGCCTAGAGATATTCATATCTTTAGGAGGATAGTGTTGCTTCTTTTCTTCATTTTTTCTCTTTTTTTTTGTCATTTTTCCTTTTTCACTTTTTTTTTTTTCAATAGGAGGAGTGTCATGCACTCTTTTACTCCATTAGACCTGCTTTTCATTACCTCAATCCCATAAATCGGAGATGGGAGGGTTGCCTTGGGTATGTTCAGATTCCAAGTCTGGTTCTTCTTTGCACATCAAAGCTTTAAAAATAGGTGGAGCATTTGCCAAGCCAAAGGGAGCCATGCCAATTTGGAGCTTAGACGATGTAGGCAGATGACTGCCTATCAACGGATTGATACGTTGAAAGTAGGGCTTTAATCTCCATCCATTGACTCTGGTCTTGTGGAGTTTTCCTGATAAATCTGCTAATCTGTAACTACCATTCCCAAACTTTGTTTTTATCATGAAAGGTCCCTCCCATCTTTGCAAAAACTTTTTGTCAAGTCGAGTATCAAGTCGGTTATCATAGCGAAGAACCAACATACCTTCCTTCAATCATTTCCCCTTGAGCTTCTTGTTGATTTTATCCCTTTGGCTTGTCGCTTTGGTGATGTAGTGATCAATGGACTCTTCTCTATCTAGCTCAAGTCGTTGGAGATCTAAGATCCTTTCATGTAGAACCTCCTTTGGTTTTTTTGCCACTCTTGCAAGAACGTGCAAGCTTGAGAGCTCTACCTCAATGGGGAGAAGTGCTTCCTGTCCATAAACTAGATGAAAAGGGGTGAATTGGGTAGATACCTTGAAAGATGTCCTATACGCCCAAAGAGCAGCCGTCAAATGGCGATCCCAATCATTAGGCCAATCCACAACCTGTTTAGAAATGATCTTACATATCATTCCATTCACTTTTTCCACCAATCCATTGCATTGAGGATAGTAGGGTGTGGAATGCAGGTGTTTCACTTTTAACCTCCTCAAGAGATCATTCAGAAGGTCAGCCCTAAAACCCGGGCCTCGATCTGATAAGATTTCTAGGGGTGTTCCAAACCTACTACAAATATGATCAAAAATAAACCTTGATACCTCTTCAGTTGTGATTCGGGTTGTGCTTGTTGCTTCCGCCCATTGTGTCATGTAGTCAACACCCATGATGATGAAAACCTTCCCTGTAGAAGTACGAGGTAGGGGACCTATTGCATCCACACCCCACTTTTCAAAAGGGCCATAAGATATTATTGGGACTCGAGGCTCATATGTTAGTCGTCTATCCCCAGCAATTTGGCATGGCTTACATGCTTTACACCAGTATTGGACATCACGATGTAAGCTCGGCCAAATAAACCCTGCTTGTAAAATCTTCCTACTTGTAATATCTTGAGAAAAGTGACCACCACAGACATCGTCATGAAATGAAAGAATAATTTTCTCTATCTCTTGCACACCTGGTACTCTCCTCAAGACCAAATCTTTCCCTTTGTGATATAAATCATCCCCGATCAACTGGTAAGGTGTGGCCTTCTTAACTAGTCTATGTCTTTGCACCTTGTCTAAGTGTTTGGGACACTCACCTGCTTGTAGAAAGAAGATAATGTCTTTTAGCTCCTCTTGACCTTGATATTTGGGTTCATATAGTTTCACACCTCCTACCGCCATTTGAAGCTTTTCATTTGCGAGTAAGTCTACTTCCTTGTTATGAGTTCTCACAATGTGTTGTACCTGTGTTGCTTTAAAACCCTTCATCAAAGCTCTTACACTACTAAGCCACTCAAACAATGTACGATTCTTGCACCTCCAAGTCCCTTGGATTTGCCTGACCACTAGCAAAGAATCACCTTTTATAATAAGTCTTTGTATGACTAATTCTTTGCATTCTTCTAACCCAAGGGTTAGAGCAGCATACTCAGCCTCATTGCTAGAGTGAACATTGGGTAGAGTGATACCTTTTCTAACCATTACCTCCTTTTGTGGGTTTAAAATGAGGATCCCCCCTGCTGCTTTGTCTTGTTGGCGTTGATAGGCTCCGTCAAAGCATAAAGTATGGGCATTATCAATCTCCTTCACTTTGAACTGTTTTGAGCCTTCCTCTCTTTGTAGTCGTGACCCTTCCCTTTCTCTCACTTTGTAGGTGAGAATGTCTGCAAGTCCTGCTCTTGTGCTATCTTCTACAAGGAAAGTGTATTCAAATTCTTGGAGTTCAAGCACCCACTTTGCTATTCTAGATGAGAGGCTCATGTGTTGTACTACATATGGTAGATTGTGCTCTAAGGTGAGAAAAACAAATGGCACAGGGAGAAGATACGATCGAAACTTCCTTACCGCAAACAAGATTGCAAAGACCACTTTCTCCATTTCAGTGTATCCCTTCTCGGCTGGAGTCATCACCTTGCTTGCAAAATAGATCGGCCTCATGTATGATGTTTTAGGATCTTTTTGCATCAAAACAACACCAATTGCTTCGAAACCTACACTTGGAGTGACATAGTAAGTCTCCTTTGGATCTGGTGGCATTAGGATTGGGAGAGAGCTAAGAATGCCCTTCACTTCCTCAAAACATTTTGCATGTTCCCTCCCCCATTCAAATGTAGATTGGCTTGCCAACCTATGTAAAGGGGCGATGGCTTCTGCTAGGAGATGGATGAAGCGAGACATGTACCTCACTTTGTGGTAGAAGGTCATTAGCTCCTTTGTTGTTGTTGGTGGAGATAATGACAAAAGGGCCTCTACTTTACAGGGATCCACTTGAATTCCTTGTGAAGAAACCACATGGCCTAGCAAAACCACCTGAGATTCACCGATATGACACTTCTCTGGGTTGAGTTGTCCCCCAAATTGATGGAGCCTCTTAAGCCCCTCTTCAACCTTTTGGCAATGAAGTGATCTACAACTATAAATACAGAAATCATCCATAAAGACTCTTATAGATTTTCCAAAGAATGGTTGAAATACAAATATTGTGAATCTCATGAAGGTGCTAGGAGCATTAGTGAGCCCAAAAGGCATTACTCTGAATGCAAAACATCCCCAAGGTGTGATGAAGGTGGTTTTTGGCTGGTCCTCTTCTGCTATTCTAATTTGAAAATATCCTGAATACCCATCACACACAGTGTAGCATTCGTGACCTGCTACTTCATTCAAAATTTCATCTTGGAAAGGGAGAGGGAAGTGGTCCCTCTTTGTCGCAGCGTTGAGGGGTTTGTAATCCACGCAGACCCTCCACTTACCATTCTTCTTGGGAGTGACTACAATAGGTGATACCCATTCGGAGTTGGATACTGGATAGATGAAGCCAACCTTCAAGAGTCGATTCACTTCCTGTAGGAGAGCCTTTTGTTGCACAGATCCTAGTCGCCTTAACTTTTGAGCCACGGGTTTGGTCCCTGGTTTCAATTCAATTCGATGCTCTATTACATCTACACCTCTTATTTGTGAGTAGTCAGTGATAAACAAATTGGGATACCTCCTTAACATATTGATGTAGGACCTCTTCTCCTCACAAGTAAGATCTTTTGCAAGCATCTTCTCAAATCCTTCTTCAAGGTGGTGGCATCTTTCATCCCCTCGTGTGTGATTGTCTGTTGGCTTTTCTTCTACTGGAACATCTTGAGTGTTGGCGTTGAATACAATTCCCATTACCTCCAAAGAAGACTCCTCTTCACTGGTTGATGCACTGGTTGATGCTTCCTCATCACTTGAGTAGGGACTCTCCTCCTCGCTCTCTTCATCTGCCGTGGTTTCATAGTTGATATCTAGTTGCTTTCCTTCTCGCCAATCATACACCACCGGTTGACCCTTCTTAAGAATCAAACGACCACTTCCCCATTTTTGATCTGCATTCACAGCAATGAGCCAAGGCCTCCCTAGGATGATGGGATAGCCCTCCCCCTTAGCTGGCATGACATACATATCCACTCGTGCATCTATGTTACATACAGAGACTTTTACATTTTCAATGATCCCGAAACACTTCACACTTGAGTTGTTGGCTAGCCTAGCTTGACAATTAGAGGACTTTGTAATTTCAAGCCCTAACTTGTTCATTGATTTTTCCGTGATCACACACATTTGAGCTCCACCATCAACATATACATTAGACACCTTTTTACCCCTTATGTAAGCATCCACAATGGGTTCCACATCTTTTTGTAGCTTTGAGGCCACAACCTTAATGGAAAGATTTGCTTTCTTTTTTGGAATTCTTGTACTTACCAACTTTGGCCATTGCCTTCTTACTTTGGCTGATAGGTGTAGAAGTTGAGGCCATGAAATGTTTGGCTTTTGGGTTTGTAAATCCTCCAAGATGTTGTAGGGCTCTAGCTCCTTTCCCAATGGGAAGTCGTTGATACCAATTTCCCTTCGCCTTGATCTTTTCTTCCTGCTACTTTCAGCTTCTTCCATCTTTGACTTCTTCTTCTTGTCCTTTCTGGCTGAATTTGTTCCTTCACTTCTCATGTCTTCATCCTTATCATGTGCTCTTGTGCGTTTTTCTGCCGGCATAACATCAAAGTTTAGAGTATGCTCATCTATTACCTCTTCTAGCTTGATGATGTTGACTCCTCTTTCTTCCTCCTCATGTGGGACGGGAGGTATATTTGCTGGTGGTGGTGGTCGTCGAAGGATTTGTGGGCCTTGAGCTTGTTCTTGTTGCACAGTGAGAGGAGGCGTTCTAGGGGGATATATGTCTCCCGGAAGTCGCCTTGGATGTGGAAAATTGTACATGCCATGGCCCATTTCATTGCAATTCCAACATCGCAACTCTTGAGCTTGTCTTCGTTGATTGCGATTCCCTTCTCTTGGTTGTCGTTGTTGAGGTAGGCCTTGTACTAGATTCAGAGTGATGTTCTCAAGCTGTTGAGTTAGCCTTTGTAAAACCTCTTGTTGAGAGTTATCTCCTATTTGTGAAGATTGTGCAAGAGGGGCCCTAATTGGTGCTTCCATGGTTTGTGAAGACTCCCTCTCACTCAATTCATTCAAACCCCTTGCTCTATGTGCTTGGAAGTGTAGTTTTCTAAACTTGATGATGGCTACCTCACGTGCTTCTTCGAAGGTGGATGGGAATTTTAGCTCTACTTTAGCCTTTAAAAGTGGATACAAGCCAACCATGAATCTCTCTTTTTTTAGAAAGTTAGGTGCACCACCATGATTTTCTAATGTAGCCTCCCACCTACCCCATAGATTGACAAAGGTTGCTTCATAAGAGGGATAGTCTTCAAGTGATACCTGCTTATGCACAATAAGACATTTCCATAGTCCTTCAGAAGTATCACCTTGCCCGAACTTGGAGAGGAAGCTTGCTCGCAGTCTCTCCCAATTGGACTTGATTTGGGGTTGCAAGGTCTCATACCATGCTTTAGCTTCTGCCTTTAGAACCAACGGGAAGGCTCGTAGCTTTACTTCCTCTTCATCTCTCCCGGTTATGAGATGTGCCATCTCCAAGTTGTCAAGAAACTCTTGCGCATCTTCCCCACTTCTTGCATAGAACGTGGGAAAAGAACTTGACATTTTGTTTAGACTTTTTTAAATCTCTTTTTTTAAAGAAACTTTTCTCTTACAGGCCGCACAAGATTATTGACACTATAAATCTGATTACATTAAAATGAAGATGTACACATCCATTGTTAATTCGTACTTTATCATAGGTAGAATAAATGGATTATGAAGCAATGATTTCATTGAGGCGAGTGGATCCAAATATCCTCCTTATGATAGACTGAAACCTAAACTTAGTTGCAATGATTATATGAATGGATTTCCGAGCAATAGGCCTAAAAGGTTCATTATTTTGATCGTGATTCATGTGCTACTCCTCGTTGTTGGTTTGAAGACCTCGTTCCTTCATATGGCCCTTGAGCACCCCTTCACCACTCCTTGTTCCTGCCTTTAAAACAAAATGAAAACATGAACATCAAAAGAAATTTCATAATTGATGATTGGAAGTATAATTGGACTGGGTGATGCTAGTATTTCTCTAAGTCTTTCTGCACCAAACATAAAAACAATGCGTTGTTGGAAAAATACTTTTCTATCTATGTGAACATTTACTCTAATGTGTTGTGCAAAATGAAATGGATAGATGGGAACTCCATTGTTCATCACTAAAGAATTTGAAGGTAACTTGGAAATATGTTCCTCAGTGGGGGCACCACTTTATGAGGGCGAGCTTTTGAAATGGGACCTCTAAACCCAAACCAATGGGCCTACCCTCACAAAATGTTCGTAAAGAGGTACGCACACTACTTGGGGCACCACCTTCTTTTGGGAGTGGAGAAGGAAACCAATCAAAAAAATAACACTTGCACTCACCCACCCAAGCAACACACTTTGAAAACCCCCTTACTCTATATACACTTTGGACACTTGAACACCATCAACGATTATGCAACCCAATGCCGTGCATCAAAATGAAATATGCAATTTGTGGAATAGCATTCACCTTCTCCCCATCAGAATACCCATAATACATCCAAACTCTTCCTCTCTCAAGCACTCATAAAAAAAATCATGCGCGCAAGACTTGCCTCTCAAACACACAAGAGAATCACTTACATCAAACTAACACACTTTGCATAGAGAGCTCATCTCCATCTATGCAATGCCGTGACACAAATAAAATCACCATGAGAGGTAGCCACATGCATATGTAATGAAGCAAAAGAGAGTTGGAGTGAGAAATTTCTTTAGACCAATTGAATAAGTGTGGAGAAACAAACCAATGGTAAATTGAGAATAGAACACTTACTTGATTTCTCGCACACCTTTTAAGGGGAGGACAGACGCTGGCTAACCATCACGAATTGCGACACTTGAAAGTTTTTGAAGATGATTTCATGATCATTAACATAACCATGAGAGAGATCATGATGCATTTACAAGTTATTGAGGTGCTACAAATGATTTATTGGGTTGATGGAGTAAGAGATTGTAGAATGGAGAGAGTGGAGAATAGAGTTGCACTTCCTCCAAAGAGGAGGGTTAGGAGGGAGGATGTGAAAGAGGGAGAGTTGGGGTTTTCTCTACTATTGATCAAGAAACAACATGAAGTTGAAAATATAGGTGTGTGTGTCCTTGAGTCTCTCCAAGGGGGGCTATTTATAGTTGTGTAGGAGTGGGATTATGCTACACTTAATTAGAGTAAGTGATTAGACCTAATTAAGTGTCCTTTGACCACTCATTGAATATTGGACATAAAAGGGACTATTTATTCACCAAAAATATCATTTTAGACCGTGAAGGCTCCATAGGGGTGCATAATGTAGGTGGGCCCCACTATGAGGCCCTACGGGTGGCTCCTGCGGGGTATCTCAACTTGTCTGTGTTGGCATTTAGAAAGCATCTTTAGGTTGGTCCCATCACATGCAAGTGACCTTGAACACTCATTGCTCTTCTAGAAGATGAGTAGGGGAAAAATAAGATCTCACTCTCTTGCTTTACTTGATTTACAGTTCCCTTTTGCTGCGAATCTGACAGATTTACACTATTTTGACCATAACTTTTTACCTGTAGCTTGGAATGACATGCTTCAAAAGGCAAAATCGACCTTCTCAACATGTTTGATATGAATTTGGACTATTCTTCACGCCCATGCACCAAGGAGTTAGGTTTGGAAGGTCCACACTAGGCTAGGGAACCTTTTGCTTCAAAGTCTTCTTTTATGGGCCCTTTGCTTGTATGCATCCAAGGGGAATCATGATTTTTTCAAAAGGCTATGATGCTTAAACAAATAGAGGAGGGCCCAATATTATTTGCTTGTGAAAAGAATATACAATTGGAGTCTTTTTGAAAGGAGAGAAACTATATGTATACTCTTAAGAGATATTGGGCCACCTATGTAGGGGGCATAGAAGACTTGTAGAGAGGGACCATAATCTTTGGTAAAGACAAGTGGAGAGTTGATTTCCATGGGAATTTATCTATAAGGGGTGGAAGATGGATATATTATTTTTCTACTACTAATTCACAAGAGGTAAGAAAGTTTGGGGGTATATAGTTGGTTATTGTATGCTTATTCTATTTACAAAGCAAAAAAGAAAAGGGTGGTAATATAAATATATGACTAAGGTGACATTTTTGGGAAGAGTATAATGTATGTGTTGCCACAAAGGTTTAACGAAGAGGGGGAATTTACTCTAGATAACTTAATAGCATAGAAAAATATATACACATATGAGGAAGAGGACGTTGAGTAGGCTGACAAATGTTGCAAAAAGATGGTTACCATTTTATGCCACTCAACAACACCTTGCTATGCCCACTGTCAGTATCTGGATTCAATTTCTTGCTTTAGACATCCTACGCGTAGGATGTCTTTTTCATCAGAATGGCTTCAAATTCAAAACACAGGCTCCCCTTGAGTTGCTGATCACTTTGGTATGCTCAAAATTAGGTTTGGAGTGTAAAATCACACAGAAGACATCCTACGCGTAGGATGTCTTTTTGGCCTGTTTGACCCCAGGCTTGACCCACAGCTTCCCCTTGATGTCAGCAACCCAGTGGTATGCTTAGATTTTGGTTTGGATTTCAAAAGTCCCCAATTTTAGTTGTTCTTGCCTTTTTCAGTCAAAAGTGCTAAAGTCTGCTTTGAACCCAATTTTCTCACACAAATGAGATGAAACCCCTCTCAGTCACTCAATATATCATGCGAGTCATGCTCATGCAGCCATCATATGGTTTTGGTCTTAAAATAATGCTTTGGCACAATTTGCGTAGGATGTCTAGCAGTTTCAGTCTATCTGGCCTTATCCTGTCAAGATATGGTCAAATTTCCACTTTCCAATTGAAATTAGGGTAAACCCTACCTTCTGAACACACTGGTCAACTCAAAATCCCAAAATTCCTACTAGATTAGCCTGTAGATATCCTACGCGTAGGATATCTCTGGCTTGAAAATAATTTTTTTCCTGACAGAAATGCTCCTGATGCTCTGTAGCTCTATCAGAAACACTCACAGTAACTTTTGGACTTCACTTAGGCTTTCAAACACACTTTTGCGTCTTTCACAAACTTGTGATGACTTTACCAAGCAAGTATACATGCATGAAGTGCTCTAGATCCTGAATCATGATGTCCTGAGTTTACTCTACTCCTACTCATCATGTGAAATGGTGATAATGGTGTTTTGGTTACTTTCTGGCCTCTCCGGACTCTCAAGCTCTCCCCTCACCGCTTCTACCACTCCAACTCCTACTCAAGAACTCAACTAATACCTAAAACTATCTTAGTCTACCCAATTCTACCTAAGTCGAAGGATCTAAGCCAGACACACGCTTCCTATACTCCCTCTAAGACCTAGAGAGTCCTCCACCCTCTGATCCTATCTAAATGTAAAACGAAACTCTTGGAAAGCCAAAAATCCCTATCCTGGGGGATTAGTCTTGGTCACCTACCTAAGGTTTTCATCCCCGGTAGTGGCGCCAATGTTGGACGGATACGCCGCGACGGACGTCAGCACAACGAGAACTCACCTAACATATAATGTCAGCTAAGGACGAAGATCGACCTGCAGGCGCATGGAAGCAAGCATAAGGTGTCAACCTACACTCAACCAACTCCTAACTAATTCCTACAGAGGTCTCTACCAATTGTCTAAGTCACAGCCTTCAAGAGTGCATAAGAGGAAACTTCCTACAATGCTTTCTAGAGCCAAAAACCCATCAAACAATCCCGAAACACCACAGATGTTGAAGGAGACCCTATTAACACCAATAGGTCGCTCTCCCTAAGGTCTATGAACCAAAACCCCAACCCAATGAATAATTACAAAAAATGATAATCGACCGAGTAGTTAGTCTCCGTAGGGTGTGTCCAGCTTCTAACATATATGCTTGCGACACAGACATTAATAATCATATTTTGGTACAAGCGTTCTCACATTGTTGAAGGTTGCTATGTGCCTATGGATCAAGAGGCAGCAAGTTTGGCAAACAATGCTGTCATAGTCGTGGAAGTGGTGAACAAAGACCTAAATCTTATGACAGTAATTACAATAAGGCAGGAACACAATCTTCTACAACTTCGACATGAAAAAGTGGAGGAGACTGCCGACATTGACTCCGTAAACTTTTATTTCTTGTTGGGTGGACGAAGAGTAATGCAACAAAGGGAGAAGCATTTTCTGTGTGGAGATCTTTCTGGCCGTATTCAAATTGTGCCCATTTAATCTAGCCTGAATGGCTTCAACAAAATGTAACTATTTTGACTAGTTTAATCTTAATATCAAGTGTTTGCTCAAGGCTCTCTCTCTCTCTCTCTCTCTCTCTCTCTCTCTCTCTCTCTCTCTCTCTCTCTCTCTCTCTCTCTCTCTCTCTCTCTCCCCCCCCCTCTAAGTATTCGAAACACATAGACAGTATCAATTTAAGGTATAAACAATGAATTAATAAGTACATTTGTAAGTACAAATTCCAATGTGCTCAATGGGCTTAAGTACATTCCTTGCAGGTATGGGACCAAAACGTACTCTTGGTAAAAATTGTGAAGATGCCCTTCAAATGAAGGTAGGGAAATAGTAGTGCCGGGTGGATTAAGTAAACCCTTATGTGGTGTGTCATCAATCAACAAAGTGTTGAGAGCATCATAAGGTACATTGATATGTTAAAAGGGCTTGTAGAAAAGTGGTACATTAGCTTTAGTTGGGTGGAAATGTCCTGCAATGGTAATACAACTTCTTTGACTATACACAAAATAAAAATCCGATCTCTGAATTTCAGCCAAATTGCAAACTTTGTAACAAGAGGATTCAAGTTTTGGGCCTGCATTGAGGACCAGATAGCAACCCTAAACTGTGGAATCAAAAAATTCAAAAATTCCTTTCTGCCTGGTCAAATTACTACTCTGATATTTCCCAAGCGGAAACTACGTAAATCGGAGCACTCTGTATGTACACTGTCCGACTATCGTAGCAGTAACAATCCATTGAGATCCAAGATTATTAGTCTTTGCAATCATTGTGTGCATACATATGAGTAGTTAGAAACAAAAAAGAGTATATTATTTAAGTACAATGGATATTACCGGAACAACCATATCTACTTGAAGCAAGAGTCCATACTAGTCATTTCTAATGTTGACATTCTGTTGTTGAGTGTCATTGTTCCCTTTTGAATTGCCAAGGGTATCCACCTCTTGTCGTTGTGCAGTACATGACTCTTGTGTTTCCATGGTTGAATGGTTAACCTGTTCTGTTGTCTCTTCCTGGCTTGGATTTGCAATGTTGGCCTCCTCCTATAGATGGTCAAGACACTCTGTATCTTCTCTCGGCTCTGAAGAGCTCTTCACATCAGCAATTATAGGAGCTTGGACTCCCTCATATTGATCATGTGCCGCATCATGTGCCACAATAATAGGAACTCCCTTATCCTCCTCTGCTTGGCCTAGAACCTCTGTTGCATTCCTTAGCTCTGAGGAGCATTTCACATCTGCATTTTCAAGGGCTTGGTCTACTTCACATTGATCAACCCCAATTTCGGATCCACCCGCTCCAACTGCAAAGCATACCGGTGTATGTTCCTCTAATATGGGGTCAGTTTTAGGGATTTGGTTTCCAATGGTGGAAACTGGCATGACTTCCTCATCACCGGTCATTGTTAAAGTTATTATATGGTCGTCGACAAAACTGTCTTCTGCATCTAAAACTCTTGGAGTTGAAAGAGATAGTAGATGTTGAATCATTGAAGCGCGGTACCTTTGTAAATATTCCAAGATATAATTTTCCACAGCATTTTGCAAAATTAGATTAACTTGTGGTCAATACTTTAATTAATAATAGCACCAAGTTGATCCAAACCATAGCAAAGAAATACCTTTGACATAAATGGATTCAAAGGAACTATCTGGAAAGGTCACCCTATGGTCTAAGAACACTCTCCTATGGTCAAAATGACAAAAAACAGTGATTTAAGCACTCAAATCTGCAATTAAGGCTCATTAACACGTAGTCGTGAACCATAGAAAAATTGACAATGCTTACACTTGAATGAAAGAGAAAATAAAGAGGAACACAATGCAAGTTTCAAAACTAAAAATGGATTACCGAATCATTACTTGCGAAGATTACAAGTTGAAGCAACTTCGTAGCTTGAGCGTCGTACAACATAGCTCTTTCTTCTCTAAAGATAAGCCTTCTTTTCAGATTAAGGTTATTGATATTTATACCTAGGACATTCTAAATGGTGAATGGACGACTCACATGGACCTTTACAAATATCATTACAACCCAGAGACTTGATCCACTACTCTGGAATCAGGATTTACACAGAGTATTACTACACTAGCTCGGAAAACTAATAGAGTACAAATGTGGTGTCCGGTTACATGTCCGACTAGTTGGGCACCCGTTTGGTCTGTCTCATAACAAACCTCTTACAATCCATGTGTAAATCACAACCACTTGAATCATGTGCATAGGCAGTCACATATATGGTTCATGTGTCAAAAGGATGCTTCCTTGTATATGCCTATATTTAAATAAAAACTAAGTCTATCATTTGCAACTATACTCTATTGTACTGTGTGTCTAATATCAAGCCCTTAGCTAACTCTTTTCTAATCATTCTTATGGCATGAATGGCACACTAACCCATCCACCATAGCCTAACAATTGGTATCAGAGTATGGCTTAGATTAGCATTTCCTAATCTAATTAGATCCTAGGCATCCCCTTCTATGCTAGATTTGGTGGGTCTCCTTCTTGCTCACAAGATTGAATCAATTGCTTTGCATTTGCATGAAGATCAACTCTAAGCTATTTGCTAATTTCTTTTATCTTGGGCAAGTTCATGGTTTAATGCCTAGAGCCACTACCTTAAATAAGTGATTGCAATAGGTTTTGGTCTCAATAAGTACGCACTATAGCCTAGTTTTTTTTAATTCACTAATTGGTTGCGGTAATTGAGTCCCTATCGATTCAATTCTTAGCTAATTATTGAATAATTAGTATCAATTAAGCTCTATTTTGCACTAATTTTGTGTGGTTTTTGCTGGATTTTATTGTATAACCGGAAGCTCCATTTCGATTTTACAATTGTGCACTTTGATTGTGCTTTGTGAGAGCTTTCAACAGATTGCTCAATCTCCAAATTTGGTTGAGATTGGAAGTACCAATCACATTTCTAATCGTGTGTGTGTGTGTGTGTGTGTGTGTGTGTGTGTGTGTGTGTGTGTGTGTGTGTGTGTGTGTGTGTGTGTGGCTATATGGACAAAACAAGAGTGGGAAACACCTCTCGAATAGGCTCACTTGGTGGGTAACTAGGTGTCTCAACCATGGTCAAAGGAAGGCCAATCCGGCAGACTTTAGCAGCATCAAATCCAAATTTTTCCTGATTTTGGGTCCAGACGGACCGATTGATAGGAACCTCTCCTGCCTATGAATCCTCCTTTGTCCGATCAGCTCCGACTGGTGGCTTGCAGTTGGCCGCCGAACACAAATTTTGTTGTGCCTTGCCGTCTGGTCGTCCGTTGACCCCGCCTGGGGCTATTTCCCACAAGGCCTCCCTCAAGCTCAAAGGCCCTCACCCCCCTGAGGCTGTTTCCCACAAGGCCGGCCTCTTCTCCTCAAAGTTACCGAGCCTCTAGAAGGCCTCTTACCACTATCAAGGGACCTGATTCTCACGGACTACCAACAATTTCTTCTTAAGGGAGCCTTTCCACAAGCTATCATCTCAAGGTTTTTAAACCCCCAAGGTCCTCAAAATTTTGTAATCTTCAATTTCAAATCTTGTGAGCCTCAAAGTATACCACAAGCTTTGTGAAGGGGTACTCCATATTATTGAAGAGTGACTTCACAAATAATTTTGTAACGAGGTTAAGTAATCACAAGGACTAGACACTACCCAATCACCCGATGAGAGGAAGGCGCAGACGGTGCCATTGAAAAATTTAATGGCCATTGTTTTCACACATGGCAAGAAAAGACTAAGGGCTACTTAATGCGAAATCAATTATGGTATGTTATTGAGCCACTAGCTGAAGATGACATAGTAGAAACGCGGTAAAGCTTTGCACAATTTGTAGCTAAACATGAGCAAGCTCTCGACATTCTGCTCACATCCATTGACGACAACTTTGTGCATCATTTGGATGATTGCACCACTGCACACAAAGCATGGAACTCCTTAGAGCATCATTTGGTGCTATTGCCAAGCATTCTAAAATTGCATTAAAAATGCAACTCTACGTATTAAGCTGGAGAAGATGTGTCATTTCTTGCCAATAGGCTCAAAAGTATATGCACATAGTTGACATATATAAAATGCCCAATAGAAAACAAAGACCAAATTGATGTGCTTCTCAAAGCTAAGGCTAATGCAGATTTTGGACAAATCGTAGCAGTGCTTAAAGACAAAGATCCAATCCCTAAACTTGAGGATGTAATAAACTCTCTTCAAGAGCACGAAAAGAAGTTGAAAGGTAATCAACCACCGACAAATGGGGCTTGTATTGTCTCATCCAACCGCTACAATTGCAATCACAAAAAGAACTTAAAGTGCACACACTATGCAATCCAAACCCACATAGGGTAGGATTGTTGGGATGCGGGCTTTTGTTGCATCTCTTGTGTGAACAACCTCTTCCACCTAGAAAAGTGATGTGATTTGTCAATAACCCATGTGAAGAACCTCTTACAATCCATGTGTAAAGCACAACCACTTGTATTTGTGCATAGGAAGCCACATCCTGTGTTTGTGCATAGGTAGCCACATACATGGTTCATGTGTCAAAAGGCTATTTCCTGGTCTATGCCTATATAGAGGCACATTATGATCAATAAAAAACTAAGTCTATCATTTTCAACTATACTATATTGTACTGTGTGTCCAATATCAAGCCCTAAGCTAACTCTATTCTAATCATGTTGTGCGCGTATGTCGCACGTGTCAATGCAAGGAACTTGCCCATACACCGTGTGCGAGCCACAAATGGCTCCAAGCACACAACAAGCCTAAACTAGTAAGCTCAAAGAAGGCGATGGTGTGTCACTCACCGCTCTACGCTTGCTTCGTGGAGGATTCCTCGCCGCGAAGAAGAAGGAGCCGCCGCTTCGCCGCGCTCAACCACTTCGCCATCGCCGTGCCTTTGTAATGCTCGATCGCACTCTCTCTCTCTCTCTCTCTCTCTCACACACACACACACACACACACACACACACAAGGAGGTGAAGAAGAAGAAGATGGAAATGGAGATGGAGCAAGAGCACTCTTCTATTGCACAAATGAGAGAATGAGTAAATTTTAGGTTTAGTTCACTTTTATATGAGCTCACCTCATTCACACTTGGGTGCCCATGCTTAGCCAACTAATCCCTTGAATGTTCCAGTTAGAGTGCGCCTCTCATCTGCGATCACTCTTACCCTTTCCTATTGGACCGACAAGCCCGGTACCTGACTCTACCAAATAAATAATACAATGTCCGCCGTAGGTTACAACGTCCGTCGTAGGTTATAGGGTTTTCATGAGCCGTGAGGGTTAACATGCCCCCCTTCCTGATGTAGATTCCGTCCTCGGAAGCTATTGAGTTAAAGCTCGTTCGTCGAGGTGGAAGAGCATTTGAGATGAATGTCCTTAACCTTGTTTAGTGACTGCAAAATCAAACAACATTGGCACAGTAATTGCATTCTCATAAGCAATTAAAAATCATATGCAATTTAAGGCAGACAAATTGATTGGTAACAGAATTTAAACAATTTGACAGCAATAAACATTAAATTGCAATATAATCAAATGCATAAACAGATGTAAAGGTAAAAAATTAAACAAGTTTGGGGTTGCTAATTTAACAGTCGAAAGGCACTAGAGATCGACTATTAATACCATGGGTAAGCTTCTTAATTTTCTCTGGTTAATTAAGTTGTTTAATCGCGAGAGCCAAGTATTTCATGTTCGGGGGCTGACTAGAGGCTATATACCTAGAAGACCTTGTAGTTAAGCTACGATAAAAGGAATTTCTCATGAAATCATCGCCTGACTGATTACCTTTCCTTTGACCCCCCAAATTCTTTTCACAGTGATTCAATTTTGATGTGTGTGCTTATTTTGTATGCCTTGGGTTTTTTGCTTTGCAAGGAAAAGCACCCACACTGGGAACCTCTAGGGCTCTAGTACCATAGGCGATACATGTGAGTGAAGTACCCAATCAAGCTGAGATTTCTCTTCCAGCTTAAGATTGTACATTGTGGCACTTTGATGTTTTGTTTGTTCATTTTTCAGCATTTAAATTTTGTAACTTTGGGGGGTCATATAACACTGATACACCTCCCCAGGCTCATCACACTAGTAAAACTTCCTTTATAATAATTAAGCTAAAGGTCAATAGGGTCAAGCCCACTAGAAATCCCTAGTACATTTCACACAATGCTGTCTAAATCAGATTAAGAACCTAAGTAACCATTGATTATTAGGAAGGCATTCCCCATGGTATTAAGAGAAGATCTCTAAAACCTAACTTGGTCAAACTAGCTTAGTCGGACTGCTTGATTTTTAAACCTAGTCAAGTGATTATGACAAAATTACATTGAATTTAATGTTTGATACTAAGAAAATGCGATGAATATTATGCTACCAATCACAATCAAAGCATACAAACATGGATGCAAAAAGATAAGGGGCAATGCGAATGGACAAGAAACACCTTTTTGTGTTGATGGTCGCGCTTGATTTGAAGTGTGAATGAGAGAAAGATCCCATGAAGGTCCAAATTCTAACAACAGCAACACGTTCCTGTACACACTAAGAAACACAAAGAATACCTCTAGGAGGCACATCAGTGGGAAAAACGAACTTTGCTAATCACTCAACTCTAAAAGAGAAACACTCCTATCGTACTAATTCTACCTACCCTCCATCACTCGAGTGATGGGGATCAAAGGTATTTTATGACATAGGTTTCTGTTTCAATGTACCGGATGTGAATGTGTTGGTCTAGGTCAAATGTTTTGACTTTTATTGTGCATACTCATTTTCTTATTGCTCTTGCTCTTTATTTTTTTATTTCTTTTGTGAGTATAAGGTTTTATATATATACATTCCCTAAGATTGGTGATTGAGAGGTCAGGGAGGAAGGTTGACAGGGAAGTGAGTGAATGATGACTGTCAGCAAACACTCCCCCCTTCCTTTGGTAGATCATACCGTTTGAAATGTGCTCCTCAACCTTTGAAACCAGTTGTTCCAGTCGGTAATAGGTGACGATTTTTTCCAGTAGTTTTCTATTACCTTAGGTGCCTCATTGAGTTGCAAGGGTGGTAAGGTACTCTCCCAGGATCGAACTTGAAGTGGTTCATCAGGTGATTCTTGAACACTGGGAAGTGTGGATTTCTTTGTAGCTTTATGGGGGTCCACTATTGTAGGTGGAGGCTGTCGAGAAGCTTTTACCTCTATGGACGCATTACATGAGGAGCTAGAAGCTTCATGGGACTCCCCCCTTCCTAAGCTAGGTGGAACAAATCGTTCTTTCTTTGGTACCCAAACTAGCTCTGGAGCAGGTGTGTAGCATTCTATGATTTTTTTCTTTCCACAATCACTGATTTGTTTTGGAGCTACGGGATTGGGCTCACATGGGTCATGTGACAAGTAAGAACACAATCTACGTTTGGGACCCAGATTTGATCATTTTGTTGATAGTAGCCTTGGGCTTCCAATAGTCATTTAGGAATCCAACGCAACATCTCTTTAAATTTCTTGGGGCGAATGGGACGTCTCTTACCAGGCTGTTGTCTTTTAGCATTGGCTATGGTCGCTAAAGAAGCTTTAGGAACCCACTTGTATGTTTTCTTCGTCATATGAGGATGAGTCTTGTCAGAAGCTATATGCATTGCTTGTAGCATATTTAAGGGTACGGGCATTTCATCCCCTTCAGTTGTTACCCAGGTTGTCCCCCTATTTCCACAAGTGTCTATGGTTGCTGCTAGGTGGACCCAATCCACATTGTCCGACTCAGTCATCCCAGGTAGTACATCCATATAAGGAGAATCTTCCCCAATATTCGTGTCTTCGTTACACGTGTAACAATACTGCAATGGAGCTAAGTGAATTGTTTTGTCTGATCGATTATCATTGATGAATTTATTTCCTAGAGGATGCGTTCGACCACTTAAGAGATCAACTTGAATGACAGAGTCTTGGAACTGTAAGTAGACGTGGTTTTTGGACCAATCATGCACCATTTTTGCTTCCCTCATGAATGGACGCCCTAAGATCGTCTCTGATGCCATAGTGTGTTTGGAGAAATCCATAACAATAAAGGTAATCCTTATTTTATGTCCAAAGACCTTGATCTTGAGATCTTCTAGCATCCCAATAGGTTTAACAATAGACCCATTGGCCATCTTCACTACTATGGTTGTGGTCACAAGGTGAGGTCTGCCCATAGTTTCCCAGAAATTTTTAGTCACAATGCTAACCCGAGTGCCAACATCAAGGATTCCCTTCACAGTTAACCCCTTAGTAGTGATTGGTATAGTTGCATTAGATTCATCACCCTCAAAGTATTGTCCCAACTTGTTAACGGGTATTTCTATAACAAGGTTCTCATCTAGGTTGGGTTGTGGATCTAAGTGTTCCTCCTCTATTGGCATCTCCCCAACTCCATCCATCTGTGAAAATTGTGGTAGCCCAAACTTTAGTTCTCCATTGAGGAAGGCTCGAAGAGCTGAGACTAGCTCGGGGTCTTTATATAGTTTGGACATGATGGTGGTTCTAACTTCTGAAGACATGAAATCCATCAATTTGGCAATGTTTAACGGCACCTTTTGGCCTTGAGTCCCTTGACGTGGGGAAGATGGGATGTCCATTTCTTCGATAGGATCAGGTAGTCCCTCTATAAACATTCTTTCCATCAAGAAGTGAGTACGCCCACTTTCCCATGACTTTAAGTCACTTTCTTCTTGGATGACACTAGGTATGTCCAAGGGTCTATGGAGTTGGTGAGGTTGTTGTTGCGTAGGGAACACGGTGTTTGTAATCTGGATCTTCCTAGGTGCTGGTTCTAGATCCCTTTGGGCATCTTCTGCCAAACTCCTTAATTGCTTGACTCACTCAATCTCCTCTGTAGGGTTTGGGTAAGTTCCTATCTTCTTTTTGGATCCTGGCCATTGTGGCTCATGAACATCTTCCTTGTTGGTTTCTATGTTAGTGTTCGTTTTGGTCTCCATGGTTTCACCTGAATCAGAATCTTCTTCAACGTCGTTCATATATACGGGGTCATCAGCAGTCCCTATGTTGGTCTTTGAACTGGGGTCTGACTTCGCTGCTTTTTGCGATCTCTTTCTTCGTGTTTTCTTCTTTTTCTGATATTGGGCAATTGATGCCGTGTCTCTTTCCTCAAGAATATAATTTTGTTTTTGGAGCATCGATCGTGTGAGTACGTTTACTGGTACCACGGGTGTACTTGGTGATGGCTCCTCGGTAACTTCAATCAAGTTCAATGGCGTGATCTTCGGTGCATTTGGATTATTTGGACATTGGGCAATCAAATGATCTATGCCACATCGATTACACATGATCATCGGCATTGTAGACGTGCTCGCTTGATTGGTTTGCATTAGTGTGGCGTTCTTTTGTAGCCTAATAGGACACTCGTCTACACGATGTGGACCTCCACACTCATAGCATTGAAGAGGTGGTCTCTTAGCGGTGTAATTGATATTTTGGCCTCTTGCCGCAAGAGCAGCTACTTGATATACAGATTTGACTTGTCCCCAATAGTCCTCCATGTAGTATTCAAGCACATCCATCCCATAGGCGATATTAGGATCTATATCTTCCTCATAGCCTTCCAAACAAGAAATAGATGACTCACAACCCACTTGATTCACAGAAGTGATTCTCGGATGTGGTGGTTGCGGTCCTAGCACTGGAGGTGGTAAGGGTGTTGTTTGAACAACATTTTGGGCCCTAGGGACCATGTGTTGTGCTGTTTGTTCAAGAGGTGGGGCCGGCATCAAGGGAGGCACTCGAGGTGTGTCTGTCCATGCTAACGTTGGCCTATTTTCCATTGCGCGCTTAAATACTATGCAATCCTTAGCTTGATGCCCATACCTCCCACATGCATTGCAGTTCCCATTGAATTTCACTCTAAAAGTAGGGCATTCACTCGTACTATGCGGTCCATAGCATACTGAGCACCATTGCTGCTCCCTTCTTGGATACATATGATTGTTTTGCGGAGCACGATAGTCTCTACAGACTCTTTGGTCAAGGTAGGTGATCTTGAAGAGCCATTTTTTGCCTTGATTGACCATGGTTTAGAAATAAACATAATGTCAAAGAGTCTCTACAACAAGTTCAAATGGTTGATGGACACAGATCATGGATGGATAGTAAAAGTGGCAAACAATCCATCCGGTGAATTGTATGCAGCATGTCCAGGTGTGAAGGTGATAATAGGTGATGTAAAGATTGACCAAAACTTCTTTGTACAGGATACATCTTCATATCATCTCATCCTTGGATAGCCCTACATTGTGGGACTTCGAATGGAAACAAAGGTAATGGATGATGGTTCAACATATGCTAGGATACGCAGCAAAGACGGTAAACGTGTTGTCCAGTTTCTCACAGTTTGTGTAAACCATGAAAGAAATCGTGAAAACCTCAGAGAACATCCTCTACCAAAGGTAAGCAAAGAGTTTCATGATCATAGAGAAATGATGGGTTTGGGCCAAGTACCATTGTAAAGCGGGATTACAGTGGTACAGAAAGAAAAAAGGTCTCGCCTGATCCAAAAATAGGTGAAAATTTTTCAACGAGCTCCTTGGTAACAAGGAATGGATCAGTATGTTTTACAAAACTTGAGGCAATATGTGCATAATGTACAATAGGCATGAAAAAGAGTGGGTTGCTAGAGCCTACTAAAAATGTTTTGGGTTTGTGTAAACAAGTTTCTTTTGTAGATACTATGGGTGAACTTGATGCTATAATGGGTTCTAGTTTCCATCTTGAAAATGAAGTTGTGGAAGTTTTCTCTATGGAAATGTATCAAGTAATAGAAGCCTTTAAAGTAAACCAAACAGTTGGCCTAGAAGTCCATGTTGAAACTAAATACAAGAGTGTAGCAAAGAAGGTGAAACCAGTAGCTTCACCCTTACCACCCAACAACAAGGAAAAGATTGAGCAAGCTTCTTTGCAACCAAGTTTAAGGAAACCTAAAAAGATCAGGCATACCTTCACAAAGGAGTCTTTTCAAGAGTTGCAGAGTGGTTGCGAGGAGTTTCTAACACAGGAGGAGACAAAGTGCTTCAAAGAAATGCTTTCAAAGCATGGTAGGGCTTTTGCATCTGAGCCACATGAGATAGGATGTGTTGATCTTTCTATTGTAGCTCCTATGGTAATTTTCACAATACCTCATGTTCCTTGGAATCTACGGCCTATTTCAGTTCCAAAGGCTCATTTGACCAAGTTAGTAGAGCTATTGAATGAGAAGATCAGAATGGGAATTTTGGAGCCTTCTTGTGCTCCATACTCAAACAGGTGATTCACAGTTCCAATGAAGAATGGTTCTCTACACTTAATCCAAGATATGCAACCAGTGAACAAGGTGACAATTAGAAATGTAGGTATAGGACCAATTGTGGATGAGTTTACAGACGCGTTTGCAAGAAGTGCAATCTACTCAATGGGGGATCTCTACTCAGGGTATGATCAATTTCAGCTTGCAATCGAAAGCAGAGACTTGACAACCATGAGGACACCTTTGGGTTTGGTAAGGATGTGTACCTTGCCATAGGGAGCAACCAACTCGGTTGCACATATGATGAATGGGATGAATAAGGTCTTACATGACTTTATTTCTCAAATCACAATGCCTTCCATTGATGATTTTCCTATCAAAGGATGTGAAGAAAGTGACAAAGATGAATCTTTGGATCTCAAGGGGATGTCACAAGTTTGTGATAAATCACATAAATGATTGTGATAAAATTTTGTCTAGGTTGGAAGAAGTCAATCTTACATTGTCAGAAAAAAAGTCTATGTTTGATGTCAATGAAGTGCTCATTGTGGGACACATGTGCGGGCCATATGGTAGGAAACCTTGTTAGCAAAGGTAGATTTCATCCAAAGAATGAAAGAAACATGTACTAGCATCACTGAGGTTAGAAGGTTTTTGGGAGGATGTGTCTTCTATGTTATTTGGATTCCACATTATGCACATGTAGCTGATCCTCTTTATCAGTTGCTTAGAAAGAATCAAAAGTTTAAATGGACAAAGGCACATGTAAAAGCCATGAAAAATCTAAAGGCGTTGCTCCAGTTAGCACCAACTTTGAGAAAGGTAGACTATGAGTGTCAAAGGCCAGTAATTGTGACAGTAGACACCAATCCTACAGGTATTGGATGGGCAATAGGGCAAGATAACGAAGAAGGACGCAATTATGTGGTAAGATTTGGAGAAAAGGTACTAAGTGCTCGACAAAGAAACTATCCACAAATAAAGAGAGAGCTATGGGGTATGGTTACAACCTTGAACAATGGAAAAGAGTACCTAATTGGTGCATGTGTGGTTGTAGAAACAGATTGTCTACCACTTCTTGGGATGATTACAAGCTGTTTAACACCAGACATTGCTATGTTGCGGTGGATTGCATACATTAAGTCCTTAAATCCTGAGTTTAAGCACATTGCAGGTAAAGACAATACAATGGAAAATATGCTATCAAGGAAAAGGTATGAAGATGAGTCACAAATGATTGACGAGGGAGATGATGTAGGCACAAAGTTCTATTCTATCTCTCATGTCAAAGGTAACAATGTCTGCATGACTAATCCACTTGAATTGTTCTTGAAAGAGATTTTTGAAGGTGATTGGCTTCTTATTGGAGGCTACTTGAGTACTCTATCAAAACACGATGATTGGTCTGAACAAGAATTCAGAAGGATACGCAGGAAAGCATATGGGTACTTTTTGAGGGATGGTTACTTGTGGAAGCATTTTAAACAAAAGGGTGCTACACCACAACGGGTTATATGTAAAAAAGAGACTCAAGTAAAGCTCATGCAAGAGTTTCATGAGAGTCTATGGGCTGGACATTGGGGTGTGTGGGCAACCTTCTCCAAGTTGAAAGAAAAATACTGGTGGAAGGGTATATATAAAGATGTATCTCAGTTTGTAGAGTTGTGTGTAACTTGTCAAATGTATTCAAATGTCTGACATCGTGATGGATTGCACCCTACATATCCACTAGCCATGCACTATAAATGGGTCGTGGATCTAGTCACAATGCCTTTAGGAATCTGGAAGATGAGATACTTGGTTCTTGCACGAGAGGACCTAACTAACCAGGTTGAAGTAAGAGCATTAAGAGCTAAAACCACAGAAGCTGTGTGCAAATTCCTTCTTGATGAGGTGATTTTCCGTTATGGTTGTGTGGGAAAGATCACTGCAGACAAAGGTGAACTAGACGCCGAAGAAGCAAGGGAGTTCTTTTCTAGATTAGGAATCAGGCTTTCTCTTACTATAGCTTACAACCCTAAATGCAATGGAAAGAGTGAAAGAGGGCACCCTCCTATCATCAAAGCTTTGGCCAAGGCTTGCGAAGGAAGAGTTGGTGAGTGGCCAAAAGTGTTACCATATGCTTTATGGGCTAATCGTACAACACATAGCTCAGTAACTAGCTACATGCCTGCGGAGCTAATGTATGGTCAAAAGCCAGTGATGCCGATTGAAGATACAATTCCCACATGGAATGTAATCCCTTGGCAAGAGGGGCTTAGCAGCAGGGAAGATCTCCTTGCACTGCGTATAAGGCAACTAGAGAGAAGACCTGGAGACATTGAAGCTGCAAAAGAACGACTCAAAAATGCAAGGTTGAAAAACAAGGACTCCTTTGATAAGCGACATCGGGTCAGGAGCAAATCAATTGACAAAGGTGACTGGGTTTTAGTGTATGAATGTAGCCTTGATAACCAGCACACAATCATGCGTAAGTTTTCAAAAAGATAGTTTGGACCGTATGTTGTAAATCATGTGCATGAAATGCTACTTGCAGCTTGTCTGAACTAGATGGTATAGAAGTAAAGATTCCCATTCTGGGGAAAAGGATCAAAATGTTGAAGAGAAGAGGAGAAAATGATCCAATAGATGTTGATGAGGAAGTAGAGCAAAACATAGGTGAAGATCAAAATGAAGATGAAGCTCTGGAATCATCCAGTGAAGAAGAAAGCAAGGAAGATGTACAAGAGGGATAATCTTACAAAGAGACAATGTGGCACATACCAGAGGATGTGTAGGTTTAGAGGGGGTGGATGTCGTGTTGTGACACGTACATAATGGGAACGCATGCTACAAAAGTTATCTTGTAACTTTTTAGATACATAGTTATATTTCCTATAATATACATATGCATATTTAAGTAAAATATTATACTTTCTATCTCATCATATTATCTATCTCAAGGGTAACGTATTCTTACTTTAAAAAGTACTATGGAAAAAGCGTCAATAGCTCCGCCTCTTTAACTTGGGACAAAAAGTATTGTCTTTTATTTTCTACTATCTCATTATTATCTCACACCCTAGCTAGATTCTATATCTAGGGTAATTTCCAATATATGTATATTATATGTATTTTTCTTATATTTCTTTTAAAATAGCTACTAGGAGGGAATCGAATCGTAGTGGGAGACTAGGTGGCATGATTTCAAAGATACACTTATTTTATTGCATTAGTGCAAGCATGATTACAAAACTTTGTCAAGGAGCAATGTCATGCTTTCATATGGCATGAGGTGTCCATTGGAATCAAATAAAAGTCTAAGGTAAGGCGACCACAAGAAGACTTTTGCTGCCAAAACTGTACCCTATTTTAATGAGGTTTTAACACAAGGTTCCAATCCGAATTGGAAAAAGTATATAATATGGGAGTCGTAGCTAATGAGCTGAATTGCCTGCCTATATTTTTAGTTTTTTATTTGGAGCCACGGTTGCCAAAATTGTACCCTATTTTAATGAGTTTTTAACACAAGGTTCCAATCCAAATTGGAAAAAGTATATAAAATGGGAGTTGTAGCTAATGAGCTGAATTGTCTGCCTATATTTTTACTTTTTTATTTGGAGCCACAGTTGATGAGATATGATCAAAATACTGGACCCCAGTCTACCCACATCATGCATGGACAGCTCATTTCCAGCTTTTCTAGTTTCGTATCACACTGGCTCTTCTCTTCTATGTAAACCCTTGGGGATTCCCTTCACCTATAAAAGGGGACCTCTTCTTCCTTGAAAACCACTCAAGCATTCAAGCCATTGATGGGAGGAATTCTTGAGGGAGTGAGTAGTAATGCCTAATTGTACTTAGCCATTAACATAAGCTTAAGCCTACACTTTCTCCTAGAGGAAGACTAGCCATTCTTGTATGCTATCCTTGGAAGATCAACCCTAATCAAATAAGGTCTTGGAATTGGTGTATCAATCAAAGTTGAATTCTCCACTCTTCTTCTCTCTCCATCAATAATGGTGCCGAAGGGTTTTGTCAAGTAAGATGTGTTCTACATTGATGTTTTTTTTAATTTCTTGTTGTTTTCCTTTTCATCTCTAATCCAACATATATATATATATATATATATATATATATATATATATATATATATATATATATATATATATATATATATATATATATATATAATCTCATCTCCTTAACCAAACCTATGTCTCTCACTCTTAGAAATTCATTCTCTCTACAAATTCTAGGTTCTCCTTGCTACAGGTACTTCTCTCCCCGCAGTACCCTTATTGTCTACGGGCAAGAATAGGGCTTGGGAGGGAAATTCTCTTCTCTTCTCTTCTCTCATATTTATATTTTGCACATACTATAGTTATCCTAGATGAATAATCCACATGATGAGAATTTCTATCGCTTCCACTCTGTGCGATCTATTATAATTAATGTATGGATTAGCCATAAAATACACTTTCAACAACGCATAGTGTTTCTCTTTGGCCTAGAAAGGCTCAATGAAATACTTCCTTCACCGGATCCCATCATACTACCTCTCATAGACTATAACTTTTCTTTTGACGTAAGTGTAGTTATCTTGCTATGAACCAAGAGGATTTGTATACACAATTTATCCCAATCACTAGACAAAACATATATATTATGGTAAGCACAAAACTACAATTTCAAAGAACAATTCGTAGCCTATTTGGTGAACTAAGATTGAATGCCATTAAGCCATCTATTAACCCTTTCATATTACCCATGATGTTTTCATCTTTGTACTATTTTGATATTCTCTTTTGTGTTCTTTCTTTGAGTGTGTGAGTGCAAGGGAGAAAGAGTGGGGCTTCTTTTCTTCCAAACCCTAGACTTCATGGCATCTATGGTTTAACTCTTTCATATAGTTTTTTTTGGAGTTCTCTCACTGTTGAGCCAACAGAGGATCACACCCACATTTTTGCTCACACTCATCATTTTGTAACCATTGATTGTAATAAATGTCTTTCTGACATTAATTTTGACTTGAGCCATTCATTAAGTAACGGGACTCAATTGAGTTTCCAGCTTGTAATCCCGAAGTAATTTCACTTACTGATGTAATTAGTTAGAGATGTTCTCACCTCCAAGGCTGAGGTATATAATCCAAAGTTTTTGTAACCTAAAGGAGATCATTTAATCAAAGTGATTTTTTTGGAGCGCCGTGACTGTGTCTGAGAGAGAGAGAGAGAGAGAGTGTGAGAGTCTTATCTACCTGCTACGCGAGCTATGGAGCCGCCATTGGAGAAGCGACACCGCCATTGTGTTAGCAACGGCGAGAGCTACGTGCAGATACCAAGAGTGCGCGCTATCGGCTTCTATGTGTGGTAAGTTCCTACGAGCTTCGGTGTGAGTTTTCTTCCAACTCGTGTGTCGGAATTGAGCGTGCAGCATATCTATAGAACCACAACGAGTAGAGCTACACATTAGTACCATCGGGGTCAAGTTTCAATCACCTGTATTTTTCGGCTTGTCTTCATACGCGTTTACCGCACGGAGTGGTTATAGGTTGATTTTGCAGTTCAAGTCTTTAGGGTGTTGTTCTTACCTAGTGTATAGACTTCCCCTTGAGTTTGAGATCGATTCAATGATTCTAGATCTTGTTTCGTATAGCATTCGTTCATAGTATGGATTTCAGTCACTTGCGTATTTTAGAACTAAGATTTGATTTCCTTAGTAGTGATTGTCATTAGAAGGTCGAGTAGGTGATTTGACACCCACCTAGTTGTTTCCATGCGCCTGCGGGTCAAGCTCTATCCTTGTCTGACAAATTCTGTTGTTGGTTGAGTTCTCGCTATTTAGCTTCCGCTAGCTGCGTAACCGCCTTAACATTTGGCGCCGCTGCCGGGGACGACGAGAGCCCTAAGTAGGTGACCTTAGACTAATCCTATGAGGTGAGTCGTATAAACTACTTTGTATACTTTAGTTAGAAAAGATCTAGGAGTGGTGGACTCCGAAGATCTCGAGAGATACTAGGAAGTGGGGTATTCCTGGGTCTTCCGTGTTGACAGTATTTTTAGTTTAGCTTAGATGTGTTTGTTGTTTTGTTGGTGTTGAGTAGTTGTTGATAGAAGAAGAATTTGCTAGTCCGTGAGTGGCAGTGGATCTCTTTCAAATTGAATGTAAAAACAAGATCTGAATCCAAAATTTCCTATTCTTTGCGTTTCTTGGACTCCGACTTGTCTTTTTGGGTTTCTTTGTGTGTTAATGCTCTTGTTTTAAGTTGAAATTAGGGTATAGCCCCCCTTTTGAACACTCTGGTAAAGTCAAAATTTCTGTTTTGGTCTCTGTTTGGTCATTTAGACATCATACACGTATGATGTCTAAAGTTGCAGATTTCCAGTTTTTTGGCAGTGAATCCTTCCTAAAGCTTTCTCAAGTGCTCAGCAACTCCCAGATACACAGAAAATTTCTCTGACTTTTGTTTATTGCAAGTTTCACTACTAACTCGACGGTTTAGTGATCTAACATGCAATCAACCATATCAAGCAAATACTCCAATGATTACTAGCTCTAGATCAAGATCAAATGAAGTCCTACCTAAGCTATTCCTAATCATAAAATGGGTTTGGTAATTGTGAACCTGACAAAAACACTTGAAACTCAATTATAAACATTGGAGAAGGCTTAAAGCCAAAAAACTAGAAATCTGCAACTTTAGACATCATACGCGTATAAGGTCTTTTAGCACATCCAGTGCTTATTTTTTATATCTGACCTGACAAGATTATTACAAACACTGTAGAAAGCATAAATATCAAGTCTTGACCCAAATTGATGAAAAAGACATCATACGCGTATGATGTCTTTGACCTAATTTTGGACATATTTTGATACTTTGCCAACACAGATCCATTGTAATAGCTGTCTAGAGGTTATATTTCAAGTTTCATCCCATTTGGATCACAATTGACCCAAAACAAGTCAAAAGCGGAAAATTGCCAAGAAAAGCCTAAATTAGCCATAACTTGCTCAAACAGAGTTCAAACTGAATTTTGTGAGTGGACAGAGCATAAGGGGGCTACTGAGAGTGAGCAAAACTAAAATAGTCCAAATCTGTGAAAAAAGACATCATACGCGTATAATATCTTTTTCAGCATAACTGCAACAAAATTCTCACTTGATGAAACAGAAGTTGTCCAACTGACAAGATTAAACAATTGACCAAGTACCAATCAGTTTGGATCAATTCTGACCACAAAAACTTGGGAAAACAAATTGCCGAGACGGAAAAGTTAAAGTCCTTTAGGGGAATTGATGAATTTGAGATCGGGCAGGAATCTCCAGAATAACCAACCAAAACAAGGGGAACAAGCAAGTGTCATATTAACCGAGGGAAGTGTGAACCAAAGTTGGGTGCAACCATTGGAGCCGATCTTTGAAGAAAGTGTTTCTGATACTTCTTCGGAGAGATCTTACGAGATTTTCACCGAACACTTGGAACACTTGAACTTGAACAACAGAGAAAATATGGCAGCAGGATCATCAAACCCTTCCGCCACAATGAAGCTATTGTTCATAAAATACCAGTATGACAATGAGCAAGGTGCCAAGATCTACAAAGATGGAATGGAACGCTATTGTGTAAAGATAGAAGATAGACCTAGTGAGTTCAAGGACTTAGTGCCTGTGAGCTATAGCGGAGATAGATATCTAGATGACGAGGGTACCATGTACTTGGTAGTCCTAAACCCTAACATTGTGGACAAGTGGGGATTGATGGGCACCAAAGCCAAAGTAGATGAAGAACTTGAGGAGAAAGCACCAATAATGAACTTCCCTGATGCGAGGTTAAGAAGAGAGAATGAAACTACAAGGATCAACACTGATAACATCTATGTGGGGCTATACAAATATAATAATGGGGAGCAAGATCTCTATTATAGATGTGAAGAACCCTACACCGGAGAGTTGACAGACCAAAAAAGACTTTATGTCTTTACCTACACAGAGGGATCGGAAGTGAAAATTGCCGCTTACGACAAGTATGGGAGGCAATACTCAACAATGGGCAAGAAAGAATTAGAAGGATATACATACTTTGGGGGATCATTTAATCAAAGTGAGTTTTTTGGAGCGCCGTGACTGTGTCTGAGAGAGAGAGAGAGAGAGTGAGAGTCTTCTCTACTTGCTACGCGAGCTACGGAGCCGCCATTGGAGAAGTGACACCGCCATTGTGTTAGCAACGGCGAGAGCTACGCGTAGATACCAAGAGTGCGCGCTATCGGCTTCTATGTATGGTAAGTTCTTACAAGCTTCGGTGTGAGTTTTCTTCCAACTCGTGTGTCGGAATTGAGCGTGCAGCATATCTATAGAACCACAACGAGTAGAGCTACACATTAGTACCATCGGGGTCAAGTTTCGATCACCTGTATTTTTCGGCCTGTCTTCATACGCGTTTACCGCACGGAGTGGTTATAGGTTGATTTTGCAGTTCAAGTCTTTAGGGTGTTGTTCTTACCTAGTGTATAGACTTCCCCTTGAGTTTGAGATCGATTCAATGATTCTAGATCTTGTTTCGTATAGCATTCGTTCGTAGTACGGATTTCAGTCACTTGCGTATTTTAGAACTAAGATTTGATTTCCTTAGTAGTGATTGTCATTAGAAGGTCGAGTAGGTGATTTGACACCCACCTAGTTGTTTCCATGCGCCTGCGGGTCAAGCTCCGTCCTCGTCTGACAAATTCTGTTGTTGGTTGAGTTCTCGCTATTTAGCTTCCGCTAGCGGCGTAACTTTAGTACTCGAAGCCCAGACCAATGGGATCATTACATTCCAGAGAGTCAATGGATACGAATCGAGGTAGTGCAGTTCCAATCCCCGCGTATACCACTCCAGGTCCAAGGTTCGTAGCGGAACCATCACATTTACCTCCTAGTAGTAGACTCAGGGCAGGAGAACCGACAAGGGTAACCCATGAAGTCCATGATGCTAGAGAAAGCTTTAGCCGAGACACAGTAGCAATGAGATTGGTAGCAGACCATAGACGTATGAGACCATCTCAAGTAGCCAAGTGTATGCCAAAGAAGTATGGTGGTTCAGGAGATCTGTATGCACATGTGTCACTCTTTAAGCAAGTCTTAAAAGTTGAGCGGATAACAGATTTCCATACACAATACGACGGATTTGGTCTTACTCTAGAAGGTACGGAATTGACATGGTTTCAACCACTGAATAGAGGGGGATCCATGACATTGACCATTTGCTAAGAGAGTTTGCTAAGGAATTCTCAAAACGAGGGATTAAGCACAATACGGTCTCACAAATATATGCTTTTAAACAGAGAGAACACGAAAAAGTGAAGGAAGCTTCACTTCGCTTCAAACAATACATTGAGAGATGTCCAGTACGTGAATGACCACAAGATCACAGACTATCTGTTCTCTTTATTAAAGGATTGAGAAACGACACTCTCAAGAAGGACTTGCACTTGAAAGCTTGTACAAGTTTCGAGCAAGTAACGAGAGAAGCATTGTACTTAGTGGATAACTGTACGGTTTATGGAGAGGTGTCAGCGGATACAGATTTTGCATCCAGTAGCTCTTCCTCCATAGCGAGCGAGACTACCACTAAAAAGAATGTTCAAACAACAACCATGCCAAATGTAGAGAAAATGATAGAAGATGCTCTAAAAAGGATGGCACCATACCAAAAACCATTGCCAAAACCACTGAAATGGTGTGCTATTGAATAAAAATGGACAAACCATCCAACAGAGGAGTGCTATTACAACAAAGGGTATGTAAGGGAGCGTCAATATGCACCTCCTGCACAATTAGCACCACCTCAGGGACATCCAGTACCTCGATACCCAACGGGAAATGTACCAGGACCTATGGGGATAGAAAGACCGCAACCGGTATTGGGACAACAACCACCTTTACCAGGAGCAAGAGCAGTGGGCATTAGATATGCACCAACCTTAGAGAATCAGGAAGAACAAGCCTTAGTGCGTGTTCAAGCCTATTATGAAGAATCTGGTGCACACATGTCTCCAACTGTGTATTACCCACCAGAAGAACCCAAACAACCAGAACCATGGGGCATGATTGGGAATGTTGGAACACCAACAGTTACAAGTGCTTCTGATGAAGAGAGATACAATTTGGACGCAAGAACATTGATGTTCATAGCTCATGGAGGGTTAACAGGACAAAGACCATCCTATCCACAAAGAACGAATCAAGTGGGACCAAGACCAGCACTAGGACCCTGTTACAAGTGTAGAGGTGACCATCTGATGAATGTTTGTCCACATACGGAAATCATTAGAATTAACGCTTATTGCACTGAGTGTGGGGTTACTCACTTCATTGTGGATTGTTCAAAGAATCCAAACAAAGTGCAAAAGACAACATTGAATATGCTAGAAACTATTCCTACCAGCAGTGGGTCTGAAAATGAAACTCTGATACAAACGCAAGTTGTTACTAGAGCTCAAGCTAAGAAAACCACTAGAGAACCTGATAATGGAAAGTTAGCAACTGAAGTGGTTAGTCAAGGACCGCGGAGTCAGAGAAACACATGGAAAGCTAGAAAAGCACGCATGAAGTTGAGAAAAGAACGTGAAGACGCTATTCTAGCTGAGGAACTAAAGCGAACTAAAGATAGATTAGAAAAACTTGAGAGTCAAAACGGGAAACGAGAGATGAGCCCGGAAAGAACGAAACAAAAGAGTATCAAAGAAACAACGAGATTAAGCTCAGGGGGATCAGTGCTAGTCGACAAAGTACACGAACCATTGGACGCACTGATGAGAGCTTACGAAGCTAGGTTAAAGAACAACCAAACACAAGAACAGAGGTGGATGACATACCCAAACGCGGAATTGGAAAATCAGAGACTTGAAATGTGCCAGAGAATGATCGAGACTACACAAGCCTTATTAGAACCACCAAGAGAAACAATGAATTGTGGAACGGAAAACCCAATTCAGCAAGAGACTATCATTTCAGGGGTAGCTGAAAAGACTCCCAATGCACAAAAGCCTGAAGATACACACAAGGATGACTGCATAGTATTGAACACAACCGATCAGGAGATAGAGAGTTTTCATCCAGTCATACAGAGGATTTACGGAAGAGATGAGGATTACAATGAATTTTGGAAACAAGTGAGAGAGGCAAACTTTGCAAATGAGCTAAGTTGCCAAGCTAATCAGACGAATTGGGAAAAGGACATCAGGAATCCTCCCATAGTGGAATTTGAGGCAGGATCTCAAGCAGACTTGGATCTGCAATCTTACTGGGGAGATGGGGGCTCTGTTAGAACAATGGAGAGCAAACCTCATTCACTGAATACCTTACCTTCATACTTAGGAGAGTATGAAGAAAAATACGAGATTAGAGCACTTCCCTCACGAAGAATCTCATCAGAAAAAATCATGGACTCGCAAGGATTGATAGAGATCTTGTCAACACCAGTGACATGCACTATCACTCTAGCTGAGCTTTTGAGGCTAAGACCACATATGTGGACCACTGTAGGAAAATGCTTGGAGAAATTTGGGATAAAAGACCCAACATCGAAACTGCAAGAGGGTATACAAGAGCTGAGCAAACCACAAAATAACGCTAAGCCTGTACCCTTAAACAAGGTCGGAGAGTATTGCAAAGGTGAAGAGGGGAATACAACCTTACCAGTTGAATTCCAAGGCGTGAACACGATGGCAATACTAGACAGCGGATCTGGGGTAGCCATTGGTACAAAAGAAATCTGGAAAAAATGGGGTAAACCAGCAATAAGGAAGACTAGGTTGAAACTCCAATTAGCAGATGGACACATGGAGAAACCTATGGGGTTATTAGAGAAATTCGTAGTGACTTCTTGCGGCATTGAATACGAACATACTTTTGCTATTTTCGATTTTGGCAAGGAGAATAACTATGATATCATACTGGGAAGACCATTCATGAGACAGTTGAAAATGGTCCAGGATTGGGGCTACGATCACATATACCTGAGAAATATGGAAACCACTACACGTGTGAACCTGAAAGATCATAGCTACAAAGATGTGAACCGAACACCGGTAGAGGAGTTTGATTCAGCTACTTTGGCGAGATCCGAATTTCCAGCTTGGTTAGGTAAGCCCAAGGAGTTATGGATATGACAAATGTGGACAAAGTTTTGCGAATGTAGTTGCAAATTCAAGGGTTGTTTCAGATGCAAAACTGTGGCATGCACGTTTTGGGCATCTAAATTTTGCCAGTTTGCTGCGTTTGCAAAAAATTGATATGGTCGCTTCTTTGCCGCCTCTTGAAGCACCTGTAAAACATGTATGTGAAGGCTATATTTTGGGTAAAATGTAGTGTTCTAAGTCTCCAAAGGATGGTTCAGTCAGGGCCACATGCAAGTTGCAGATTGTGCATAGTGATGTTTGTGGGCCCATGCAAACTCCATCCTTGGGCAATTACCTGTACTTCATGACTTTCATTGATGATTACTCCAGGCATGCATGGGTATTTTCGCTTAAAGCGAAGTTCGAAGTTTTTATATGCTTCAAACAATTTCTGGCTATGGTTGAAAATGTATCGAAATGTACTATGGGCACCCTCCGTTCCGATCGATGGGGGGAGTATATGTCTCATGAATGTAATGCATTTTTGGCTAGTCATGGGGTAAAACACCAATGTACAGTGCCTTATACACCTCAGCAAAATGGTGTTGCTAAGAGGAAAAATAGGTCAGTTATAAAAATGGCACGATGTATGGTCAAAAGTTTGCCGCATTCTTTTTGGCTTGAGACCATCATGTGTGCCACTTATGTACTAAACAGGTGTCCTACAAAAGCTTTGCAGTCTATTTCTCCATATGAAGCATGGCATGTAGAAAGCCTTCTATCGAGCACATGAGTGCTTTTGGTTGTTTGGCATATGATTTGGTGCCACAGACACAACGCAAAAAGTTGGATGATAAGGCTGTCAAATGTATTTTTGTTGGTTATAGTGCTAAAAGAAAAGGTTACAGGTTGTATCATCCAAAAACAAATCATATTCTGGTTGCACGGGATGTAGTGTTTGTGGAAGATTCTGTTTAGATCTTGCTGTCATGTGCTAGAGACAGTAATGTAAGCTCACAGGGCATTTATGACACTTTGTTGCCTCTTTTCAGTGGTGAAAGTTCGAATGTAAATTCCAATGAGTAAAATGTACAGCCTATGGGGGTTTTCAAAAATGTTACAGATCATCCTATTAATAATGCAGATGTACATGATGTACTTGATGAGGAAAGGGCTGAAAATGAGCATGATGAAGCACAAAATTCAAAAAATTTGATGGCTGGCATGCGATCAAAATATGATGCTCTTATAGAAATGACACATAGACTTTATGTGTTTTGCCTCCTGGCAAAAGAAGGCCACTGGTATGAAGTGGGTTTACAAGTTGAAACACAAGCCGTATGGTGAGATCAATCTCCATAAGGCTCGACTTGTTGCAAAGGGTTATGCACAACAAAAAGGCATAGATTGTGAAGAGACTTTTGCTTCCACTTGTCCTATGACTACTATGCGTCTTCTATGTGCATTGGCAACTCATTTTGGTTGGGATGTAAATCAATCAGACATTGTTACTGCTTTCTTGAATGGTAACATATTTGAGGAATTTTATGTAACGCAGCCTCGCGATTTTTTCAAGAAAGGACAAGAGGACAAAGTGTGCAGATGTCAAGAAGGCTTTGTATGGGTTGAATCAATCTCCTCGTGCTTGGTATGTGAAAGGGTGGTGGTAATCCGTGTGCTAGTCTCCACCCAACCATGCTATCTTATAGCCTCCCCCTAGCGTACACACTATCCGGCCATGCCGGTGGCCTTGCCCGTAGGACCCATGTCCTTACATTACCCCCCCCCCCCCCCCCCCCCCCACCCCCTTGGAGAATCATTTTCGTCCTTGGAAAAAAATGTAGGAAAATGTTTCTTAAGTGCGGAGACATTCTCCCATGTAGAACCTTCTTTAGGTCTATCTAGCCATTTTACCAACACATGTCATCTGACATGATGTCCGGTGCAAAGCTCATGAGAATCCAAAATCTTTTCAAGCTCATGAGGGATGCTTGACGGTTTGATAAGGTCAACTAAGACACCTATGCCAATGACATTATCCTTCTGTCTAGGTGTTTTTGTAAACGGCTAACATGAAAAACATGATGAACTCATGAGTGCTTTGGAAGAGCTAACTTATAGGCCAGTTGACCTATACGTTTGAGAATGGTTAATGGTCCACAATAGCGTGGTGAAAGTTTATCAACTTTTCCCATCTTCAGATTTTCTGAATGCTGCAGAACTTTGAGAAAAACCTTGTCTCCTTCTTTGAAAGTAGCAAGACAATGATGCTCATCTACGTACTTCTTATATCGATCTTGAGCTTGCTTAACATTTTGTCGAGAAACTCGAAGCATGTCAAAGTGGCCTTGGAGAAAATCCTTCGCTTGCTGTATCTTCTCCTTAGCCAACCCCACCGTAATGGGTGATCTAGGTTGAAATCCATACAAAAGCATAAATGGACTAACCCTGTAGTCACATGCTTTGAACTGTTATAAGCAAATTCCAATATAGGTAAGTAGTCTTCCAAATTGGTTTTCTTCTTGCTAACATACACTCGTAGCATATCCTCTAGCACTTGATTAACTCTTTTTGTTTGACTATCCATTTCTGGATGATCAACCGTACTTAGAATAAGTTTAGTTTCCAACTTTTGGAACACAGCTCTCCAAAAGTGATTATCGAACTTTCGATCTCTGTCACTAATGATACTAGTTGGAAGGCCGTAGAGTTTATATATATGCTCTACAAATAGCCATGATAATTCTTGTGTCTTAACCGTAGTCCTAGTGGGAATGTATCGACCCATCTTGATAAGGCAGTCTACAATTACCCATATGGCATCATGGCCACGATTTGTTGTAGGTAGTCCTACTACAAAATCCATAGATATACTCTCCCACTTACCTTGTGGAATCTCTAAAGGATGTAAAAGGACACCTACCTTGAGGCGCTCTACCTTATTAACTTGGCCCTGTTGGAAGTTTAGTACGTACTCTTGAACATCATGATGTAAGCCCGGCCAATAAAATTGTCGTCAAACTAAGGCATACATCTTACGAATACCTGGATGACTAGCACTTGGACTATCGTGATACTCAAATAAGATTTGGTGCCTAGTGTCTTAGTCCTTTGGCACACATACTCTACCTTTGTGGAGTAAGTAGCCATCATCAATGGAAAAATTCTTCCATCGCTTAATCTCTTCCTGAGTAGGGGTGGAGCTTTGTGTGTTGGAGTTTTTATATGTGCGTGCAAAGACATGTTGATCTGGCTGTACAGAGACATGTGAGTGTGAGGGATCCCTTTTTAATACTGCACTCCACACTTTAGCATGTGATTGATCTTGTGCACGCTTGCCATGTAATGACTCAAAAAATCCACTCTGTATTTCCGTGAAAGCAAGTGTATTAATCTGAGGCATCCGACTTAGTGCATCCGCTACTACAATATATCGCCCCTTGTGATATCGTAGCTTACAATCATAATCTTTAAGGATTTTGGCCCATCTAGCTTTACGGCCCTTCAAGTCCGTTTAAGTAGTAAACCATTGATACTCTCATGGTCAAAAACTACTTCAAACTCGGCACCATATAAATAGTGTCGTCACTTTTGTAAAGCGTGAATTATGGAATAGAGCTCTCTCTCATAGACAGAATAATTTTGTTGAGCTCTATCTAACTTTTTACTTTCAAAGGCTATAGGTCTTCCCTCCTGGAGAAGTAACGCACCAATTGCTTTATCACTAGCGTCAGTCTCTACCACAAACGGCTTAAGTGGATCGATGATTGCGAGGATGGGAGTAGTGACTATAGCTACCTTGAGTTGTTTGAAACTGCACTTTTGGGCTTCTTCCCAAGAAAAGGTCTTACCTTTTGCTTTAAGTTGATCCATCATAGGAACAATAATTTTGGCATAATCACAGATATACTGTCAATAAAATCCAGCCATGCCTAAAAATATTTGAAGCTCCTCAACTGTGTTGGGATGTGGCCATCGAAGAATGGAAGCGACCTTGTCAGTGTCCATTTTGATGCCAGAATAAGAGATCACATGATCGAGGTAAATGTATCTCCTTTTTAAAGAAATCGCACTTGCTTTGCTTAGCATACAGCGTGTGAGCTTGTAGCTATTCGAACACGAATTGTAAGTGTTCTATGTGTCCATCTTTAGTCCTACTATAAATGAGAATGTCATCAAGGAAAACCACAACAAATTTTCCAAGATAGGGATGTAAGACACTATCCATGAGTGTCATAAATGTAGCTAGAGCATTGGTTAGACCAAAGGCATAACCAAAAATTCAAAATGCCCAAATCATGTTTTAAAGGCAGTTTTGGAGATATGTTACAGTAGGATACGCACTTGGTGGTATCCTGAACGAAGATCTATATTTGTATAGTATCTTGCCTCATCTACTCGAGGAAGAGGATACTTGTTCTTGATGGTTATCGCATTTAATCCGCGATAATCTATGCACATGCGCATAGTATCATCTTTCTTTTTTACCAATAGAGTTTGTGATGCCCACGACAAAGTGCTAGGTCTAATGAAACCACGAGAAAGGTACTCAGCCAACTGACTCTCAACCTCCTTGGCTTCTTTAGCACTCATACGATAAGGTGGTTTACTCACCGGCTTAGTGCCTGGCAAGACATCTATGCCATGTTGCACATCACGTGTAGGGGGTAAACCCAGTGGTAAATCACTTGAGAACACATCACTATACTCCGTGAGTAAGTGAGTCAGCTTTTGCCGTGCAAAAGGAGAAAGTAAACTAGACTTATGCTGGGATGGAGAATCTTGTAATTCCTGTTATGTTTGTTTTACAACAGTTGCACGTTGCTCTATAGAACTAAGATTGAGAGCACTTTACTCGTTAAATTTGTTAACACTTTGCTTATCATTAGAAAACACTTTGCTTATCATTAGAATTCTTTGCACTTTGCATACCATTACTAGAATTCACAAGACTTGGATATAAGCAGTAACACAAAAAGACTTCCTCTATTAAATCTGCTTTCTACAAAATAGAAAGCTCGGCTGTACATATAAGAGGTGCAGATGGTATATTTTCTCACCAAGGAAAAGCACATATTTACCATTGGCCATGAAGGATAAGGAGTTGTGTTCATAACTAGTGTGTAATGTGTTTCCTAAACCATGCAGCTACTCTCGTCCTAAAATTACATCAGCACGTTCCATGTTCATAGCTTGGAAGTCAAGAGGCATAGTATGATCTTGAAAAATAAGCTCAACCCTTTGAACTACCGTGTCCCATACTTCTTTATCATTCTGAGACATCTGCTCCACCACATACTTGTGAGAGCAGGGAGTCTATGTAAGCTTCAATTCCTTGACTAGCTTATAGTTCAAGAATTTATGAGTTGCACGATCATCCACTAAAATACGAACACGTTGTCCGTTAATAGTGTCATGCATGCGAATCAAATCATGGGGGCCAAAGGTGGGCTACCACATTGAAGTAGGCACACAACACTTGTGCTTTTCTTCCATATGAAGAACCTCTACAACACAATATTTAGGAGATGAATCTAATGTGAGGTGTTGCACCGTGTGCATGGCCTTTTCTTTGCCTTGCAAAAGAGGACAATCTTTCTTGTTATGTTGGTGCGAAAGACATCTAAAACACAAATTGTGTTTCTTTGCACAGTCAAAATTAGCCGTGCTGAGAGACCCACATGGAGTATCTTGTGAGTGCTTAGGATTTTTAGCCTCTTGTGGGCGTGGAGATGTAGATTGTCTCTTATTCCTCTTGGAACGTGTGGGAGATCTACCTTACCATTGGCTCTTAGCCACATTGCTCTTAGCAAAAGTAATCTTAGAGTAGGGAACATTTCCTTTCCTCTCTTGGTCATCATCATATCTTTGGGCATGATTGATGGCTTCTTCCAAAGTTTTTGGATGTTGGGACTTGACATGAAGACGATAGTCTTTGTCAAGACCACTATTAAAACCCCGTATCTTTTGGAATTCATTTACACCTTCTAGTTATAATATGATTTCCCGATACTTTGAAAGGTACTGTGTGAGAGAGAGGCCAGACATGCGACATGCATCTCATCCTAACCAATTCTTATCTTCTTCATTAGAGTCCAAAGATTCTTTGGAGAAAGAAGCTTGAAACGCAGCCCAAGACGGAGGACAAGCATCTATTGTAAATATCATCCACCACTTATAGGCCTTGCCATTAAGAGATAGACTTGTTTCCACAACCGTCTTTATATCCGAGGTGTGTCTCAATCTATGAATATCACTCCATTTGTGTAAGAACGTATTGACCACATCCTTATTGCGATCACGCTCTTTCTTGTGAAACTCAGGAATGGTGATATTCGTAAGTAATGCATTGCTACCTTCTGCATTATTCGTAAGTAATGCATTGCTACCTTCTGCATCTTCTACAACACTTGTCTCTTGGACTCCTTGAGTCGTGCAATCTTGGTTCCTTTGAACCATGGCACTTGTGGCTCCTTGAGCCGTCTGTGAGTTCATAATTTTCACAAGTAACTTCGTAAGATTGGTAACATTTGCACTAAGTGCAGAGAGGTTGCTTTCAAGTATGCTTTGGCGATGTTCCAAAGTCTTGAAAGAAGCCATATCTACAAGACCATGATCTCCTAGATCATAATCATCATGCGTAGTAGTGTCAACAACACCCGTGGTGCCCTGATTTTGATCTACATGCTCAAAATCAAAAGTGTGTGTAGGTGGGATATCCTCACTGGCCATGGTAAGTACACACTGTAAAGAGAGAAAAAATATCAACTTGTACCTTGTGAAATTGAAGTCTTTGTGTTTTATATGCTCCGTGTTTTGTGTTGCATGCAAACCTCGCCTTGTGAGAATTGTAGCGCTTCACGTGTCGTTCATCGTAAGGACACCTTGTTTCCTCTTCACAAAAACTCGCCATTTTTGTGAAGGCTTTTGCACACTTTGAAGCTACCTCCTTGAGGAAAAAAGAATTTTTGGAGGAAAACTGCCTTCCTTCAAGAAGTGAAAAGGAAGGGTGAAACTACTTCTTTGAAGTTTGAAGCTTTCCCTTTCCTTCTAGCTTTCCTTTCAACACAAGCATGCTATCTTTCCTTGTTATACACAACAAGGGTCAATAGCTTGATGGTAAAGTGTTGGCCTTTTACCCTCATGGGATGGGTTCAACCCTCCTTCATGCAAGGGTTAAGCGGGCCTTCCTACGCGCGTAGCAAACGGCGCCAACAGAAGCCTTCAGAGCCTCGATGTCATCGAGTTGCCGATCGATTTTGTTGTGGAGGGTGTAGGTGGGACGGTTGCCGCTGTCTGTCCACGTGCACTGTGCACAAGAAACTGTTCTTGTCTCCTTTTGCTACACAGCGGAGACATTGCTGTCTGCGGAATGTGTGAGAGAAGCAGCACGTCGCATGCACATGCAACCTGCGTTTCCCCTCCTCCCAAAAATAGCTCTAATACCAGTGAAAGTGCGGTGGTAATGTGTGTGCTAGTCTCCACCCAACTGTGCTATCTTATAGCCTCACCCTAGCGTACACACTATCCGGCCTTGCCCGTACGACCCTTGTCAACAGAAAGCACATTGTATGTAAATCGTGAGGGTGATGTGTTGGGATTAAAGCCCAAGTGACCTCTTATACGGATATGGCCGGTCGCCCACCTAGCTCACTTATCACTAACTCTTTGTATATACTCACGTATACTTTTGTGAATAATAAGGTTTGGGAGATAACCCTTCAAACAACTTCTTTGCATACTGTGTAAGCTCTCTGTGTATCTCTGTGTGTGAGTTGATCTACACTCTGACCTGCGACTTCAATTGGTATCAGAGCGAGGTGCAATGCGGTTTTGCGTAATCGCGTGCGTGCACTTTTCAGGCAGATTTTGGATCCGGAGCTTGGAAATTCACACTCGGCGTTCTGGGAGTAATTCCAGCAGGTGACTTGCGGTTTTACCCCCCTTTCGAATCTGTTTATGCCCTCAGAATTTTGTTCTGAGCTCTACATCAGAAGATAGGTTTCAGCCGCAAAGAAACCTGTCTTGTGTAGATTGGCAAGCAGGAGGTGGTCGGCATCAATATCGGCATCGATATACATCACTCATTCATCTTCAAAGAATCATCTATAGACCAGGTACACATATATATCATCAGAGATATATATTGCAGTCTGCATTGCTACTTCTTGTGCTTGCCAGGTTCCAGGGGAGGTGTGGCCATACGACGGCTTGACACCACTGGCATGTATTGCAGATTGATGTATTGTGATTGTGGGTCTTCTAGTTGTGAGTCACGCTAGCAGGATAGACCGCCCCAGCGGTCATAGGACAGTGTTTGGTCTATTGTAGGATGTATGCTAGTTCTGGGAAGTTTGTTGAGCCATCTGTGAGGGTCGTGTGTGAAGTTTTTTGAAGCCAAGCACTGGAGGCTGGGTTATCCAGTGTGAGGTGGATTAGGTTGATGGAGTTCCCCTCTACACGCATCCTCTTTGACGACTTTTATCCCATAGGATGTATGACTTTGTGTAGACACAGGATTGCATCTTATGCATCAGGCCGTTGAGGCATTGTTCAGGGTTCAATCTTGAGACAGATACAGGTTCTGTGATCGCCCAGACAGGAGACAATGTATGCTTACAAGATAGCATATTACAGAGATTTCTAGATTTGTCACTGGTCAACTATTTATGGTTGTTTTTGAGCTATCTTTTGGTTTCCAGAGCTCAGTTTACAGGGGAGACTCTGTCAAAATTTTTCAAAATACTGACAGTTCTTGAGGAGAGGTGTTCAACTTATTGTTTACAGCTTGTTTATTGTGTACAGAGGCCAGTTTACAGGGGAAACTCTGTCGGATTTTTCCTAGAAGTAAACAATTTGGCAGATATGGCATCTTCTCAAAGTGAGACTCTTTACAACATAAAGAAGCTGGATGGCACAAACTTTCCATTCTAGAAGAAGCATATTTGGCAGGTTTTGGTGCAGAAAAAACAAGTGAAACCACTAAAGCTCAAAGGGGAGAGACCTGAAGGTATGGCTGAAGATGATTGGGAAGAGCTTGACGAGTTAGCTTGTTCCACAATCATGCTGACACTGGCAAAAAATGTTTACTTCAACGTAGCAGAAGAGACTACAGTGTATGGCGTATAGCAAAAGCTATGTGATATGTATAAGAAACAAAGTGCTGCTTTTCAGATTTACTGGCTCAAGAAATTGGTGGATTTGAAGATGAAGGAAGGGACAGCCATGTCAAATCATCACAATGAATTTCACACAATTTTCAACCAGTTAACAACACAGGAGATAGTCTTTCCAGATTTAGTGAAGGCTATGTTTCTCTTAATCACTTTGCCAGACATTTGGGATACTTTTCGCACAGCGTTAAGTAATTGTGTCGCACCAGAAGGTCTTACAAGTGCCAATGTATAAGGCAACTTGCTCACAGAGGAAGTGAATAGGAAGAACATTGACAAACGAAAAGGCAACGGTGCTTTGGTCGTTATAGGGAGACAATAGTCTAAAGAGAAGAAGGGTAAGATGACACAAAACCGAAGTAAGTCTCGTGACTCAAAGTCAAAGGATGACATACAATGCTACCATTTTGGCAAGAAGTGTCACATGAAGAGAGACTGTACGAAGTGGAAACAAGAAAAAGGCAAAACAAAGAGTTTTGAGCAAGATGAAAAGAAGAGTTCAGTGAAGATTGAGGAGGTGAATGTCACAGGATCTGGTTCGGAAAGTGATTTTGGTATAGTAGCTGGTGACATCTTCCTCACAAGCAATCTTGATTCTGTTTTCTTGACTGCAGAGGATGGACATGCTATGAGTGATTGGATTATCGACTCAGGGGCATCTTTACATGTTTCTACGCACAAAGAGTGGTTTATATCAGATGTGACTACTAAAGATTATGTGAGACTTGGCAATGAGCAGGTTTGTGACATACTTGGAGTGGGAGATGTGCAGTTGAAGTTCCAGAATGTCTCTTCTTTATGGCTCAAGAATATCAGACATGTTCCAGCAATCCGAAAGAGCTTGATCAGTACAGGGAAGTTGGATGATGCGGGTTATGTGACAGTTTTTGGGAACAACGCTTAGAAGATCTCCAAAGGTTCGATGATTGTAGCACATGGCAGCAAGTCAGGAACTCTATACACTTTACATGTTTCAAAGGTTAAAAACCATGTAATTAATGTGATTGAGCAGCCAAGTGTGTCACTGTGGCATCATAGGCTAGGGCATATGTCAAAAGGAGGAATGGAATTACTTTCTCGTTATGGTTATTTTCCTGGCTTTTCATTTCAAGATTTCGAGTTTTGCGAGCATTGTGTTTATGGTAAGCAAACACAGGAACCGCACAGATCAAAGAGGAATCGTAGGGACGAACGGTTAGCTCTTGTGCACAGTGATCTATGCGGACCAATGCCTAGTTTGTCACTAGGGGGGGCAACGTACTTTTGTACCTTTATAGATGACTATTCTCGCAAAGTATGGGTTTACTTCTTGAAGCACAAGGATGAGGTACTCAAGGTCTTTAAGACATTCTTGCAGCTTGTGGAGAATCAGAGTGGTCAGAAGCCGAGGTGCTTGAGAACTGACAATGGTGGAGAGTACGTTTCCAAAGCTTTTCAAGACTTTTGTGAAGCGAAAGAGATTAAATGGGAACTTACTGCACCATATAATCCTTCACAGAATGGGGTTGTAGAATGTATGAATAGAACTATACAAGATAAGGTCAGAAGCATGTTGTCAAATGCTGAGTTGCCTGATGGATTTTGGGCGAAAGCAGTGGCTATATAGCAGTCCATTTGATCAACAGGTCTCCTAGTAGGGTTCTGGATAAGAGTGAAGTGGCCGAGATGCTATGGATAGGCAAGGCACCTTCGTATAAGCATCTCAGAGTCTTTGGTTTTGAAGCTTATAGCCATATTCCTAAGGAGTTCAGGAATAAGTTAGAACCAAAGAGCAAGAAGTGTATATTTCTTGGCTACGGAGAATCAGGCGAGATGGGTTATCGGCTTTGGGATCCTGAGTCCAGAAAAGGTATTCGTAGCAATGATGTGCATTTCAATGAAGCCAAGTTTCACGCTAAGCCAGAGAAGATAGAGGAGATCAGAAGAGTTGTCTTCAAGGAAGATGGACCTAGTGCTAGCACATCAAGACAACATGGTCAGGCTCAGGAACAGCCTATAGTGGGTAGAGAGGCATAATCAGTTGTGGTGAGACGTTCTGAGCGTGTCTCCAAACCACCTGATCGTTATGTGCCATCTCTAAATTATGTCATGCTCACAGATTGCGGAGAACCATCTTGTTACAAGGAGGCATTACAAGTGGTTGACTCGAAAAAATGGCAGTTGGCCATGCAATCAGAAATGGACTCGTTGCATAAGAATCAAACTTGGAAGTTGGTTTGGTTGCCTAAAAGTAAAAAGGCATTACCATGCAAATGGTTGTACAAGAAAAATTACACCTCATGATAATAAACCCAAGTACAAGGCACAGCTTGTTGCTAAAGGATTTAAGCAGTAGCAGCAGCAGGGTATTGACTTTCATGAGATCTTTTGTCCGGTTGTCAAGATGAATACTCTGTGGTACTTGAGTTGGTTGCTAAAGATGACATGGAACTTGACCAGATGGATGTCAAGACGGCGTTCTTGCATGGTGATCTTCAAGAAGAAGTTTATATGCAGCAGCCAGAAGGTTTTGTTGAGAAGGGCGATGAAGACTTGGTGTGTCAGTTAGAAAAGACTCTTTACGGTCTAAAACAGTCATCAAGGGATTGGTATCGTAAATTCTACTCGTTCATGCTCTCTCAAGGCTACAAACGTAGCAATATGGACCATTGCCTCTACACTAAGAGAGCTAAAGATGGTAGTTTGCTGATTTTGGTCCTTTATGTGGATGATATGTTAATTGCCGGGAAATGCATGGATGAAATTTCAGCTCTTCAGTCAAAAATGGCAAAGGTTTTTGACATGAAATACATGGGTGAGGCAAGTCATATACTGGGTATGTGTATCCAGCGAGATAGGTCAAAGAAGATGCTTTACTTATCTCAGGAAGAGTATATTGACAAGGTGTTGCAACGTTTCCATATGGAAAGGGGAAAGGCATTGATGACACCATTGCCGTCATATGTGAAACTAAGCAACCAAGATTGCCCACAGTCTAAAGTGGAAAAGGTTGAAATGGATACGGTGCCATATGCGTCTGCATGTGGGAGTTTGATGTATGCAATGATTGCTACACGTTCGGATATTGCATTTGCAGTGGGAGTGGTTAGCAGATATATGTCAAATCCCAGCAAGAAACATTGGGAGGCAGTGAAAGGTATCATGAGATACTTAAAACATACAAAGAGTATGCGCATATGCTATGGTAGTCAGGATTTGAGTGTCAGAGGATACACTGACTCAGATTATGCAGGAGACTTGGATAAGAGGAGATCTACATCAGGCTATGTCTTTACATTGGCTGGAGGTGCCATATCATGGCATTGAAGTCACGGAGCGGAGCGTAGATCAACTCACACACACACACACACACAGATACACTGACTTAGATTATGCAGGAGACTTGGATAAGAGGAGATCTACATCAGGCTATGTCTTTACATTGGCTGGAGGTGCCATATCATGGCGATCTTGATTACAAGATTGTATTATGCAGTCTACTACAGAAGCTGAGTATGTTGCAACAAATGAGGCATGCAAAGAAGCTATTTGGCTTGGTAGATTGGTAGAAGACTTGGGAATCAAAGTAGATATGCTATAGTCAAAGTGCTATACAATTGGCAAAGGATCCAATTATATTGTGATAGTCAAAGTGCTATACAATTGGCAAAGGATCCAGTGTTCCATTCAAAGACTAAGCATATTGATGTGAAATATCACTTCATTAGGGAAGTACTTGAAGACAAGAAGATACAACTGCTGAAGATCCACACCAAGGACAATCCTGCTGATCTACTCACAAAGGGACTTCCAGGATAGGGCTTTGTGCATTGTCGTGAGTTATTGGGCATTGGATAGATGGCAGCCATGTAAATCTTTGTACATTTATGTTCATAGATTTACAGTCACTTAAAGTGCCACATTGGACTTTAAGTGGGAGGTTGTTGGGATAAGAGCCCAAGTGGCCTCTTATACGGATATGGCCGCCCGTCCGCCTAACTCACTTATCACTAACTCTTTGTATATACTCACATATACTTTTGTGAATAATAAGGTTTAGGAGATAACCCTTCAAACAAATTCTCTGCGTACTGTGTAATCTGTGTGTGTGTGTGTGTGTGTGTGTGAGTCGATCTACGCTTTGCTCCGCGACTTCATGATGTACTTCTCATTGTGGTTCTTTATGTAGATGATTTGTTGATCACGACATATTGCTGAATTTAAGGCTGATTTGAATGCTACTTTCAAGATGAAAGATTTGGGGATGTTGCATCATTACTTGTGCATACAGTTTAGCAGTGTGATGGTGGTACTACCTTGTGTCAGAAAAGTTACATAGAGACATTACTATGTAAGTTTGGACTTGAGGATTGCAAACCTATTGCCTCTCCCACGGAAACAGGTTTAAAATTGAGTCTTCATGATGCTCGTGATCCTCCAAATGTCACTCTTTACCAAACTGCTGTTGGATGCCTCATTTATATATGCAACACGAGGCCGGGTATTCAATTTGCAGTCTCATAGGTCATAAGATTTATGCATAGCCCAGGGTCTAAGCATTGGCAGGCTGTCAAGAGGATTTTCTGCTACCTTAGTGGCACTTTACATCTTGACTTGTTTTATCCCAAGGGGGGATCATTGCAGCCAGTCTTACATGCTTTTTCGGACTTAGATTGGGATGGTTGTTTTGACACGCGAGTGTTCAATTTTTGTTTCATGCTTGGTAGTTCATGTATATCATGGTTGAGCAAGAAGCAACCTATTGTGGCCACTTCTAGTTGTGAGGCTGAGTACAGGGCAGAGTTCACAACTATGATTGAGTGTGTATGGCTCAGATGCCTTATGGCTGATTTGGGTGTTGGACAGGACACTACCAACACTATCTACACTGACAGTTCGAGCGCATTGGTAGTTGTGAGGAATCCAGTTTTTCATGCTCGCACAAAGCACATTGAGATAAATGAATGGAAAACTTGAAGTAGGTGCGCATCCTTCTTTCCTACTTACATGCATTGGCATTCTCCAACATAATCAAGTATAAAGAGATTGGTCTTAACTAGGCAAATGGTTTAGTAGGGTGTGTAAGTAGGCCCCCTTTAGGTGGACTATTTGTTAAATAATATAATAAGAAAAACTTGGTTCCTCGCAACTACCAATGAGCTCTACTGGCTACTAGTGTAGATAGTGTTGGCAGTGTCCTGTCTAACACCCAAATCAGCCACAAGGCATCTGAGCCATACACACTCAAATGTAGATGTGAAGACTGCCCTTAGCCTATACTCAGCCTCACAACTAGAGGTGTACATAGTAGGTTGCTTCTTTCTCAACCATGATATACATGAACTTCCAAGCAGCATGAAACAAAAACCATTTGTGGATACTCGTGTGTCAAAACAACCAGGCCAATCTGAGTCCAAAAAAGGATGTTAGTCTGGCTGCAATGATCCCCCCTTGGGATAAAACAAGCCAAGGTGTAAAGTGCCACTCAAGTAGTGGAAAATCCTCTTGAGATCCTACGAATGCTTAGACCTAGGGCTATGCATAAATCTGCTTACATGTGAGACTGCAAATTGAATATCTGGCTTTGTGTTGCATACATAAATGAGGCATCCAACAATAGCTTGGTAAAGAGTGACATATGCAAGATCACCAACATCATGAAGACTCAATTTCAAACATGTTTATATGGGAGTGGCAATAGGTTTGAAATCCTCAAGTCCAAACTTACATAACAATGTCTCTATGTAACTTTCTGACACAAGGCAATACCACCATCACACTACTTAAACTGTATATCCAAGTAATGATACAACAACCCCAAATCTTTCATCTTGAAAGTATCATTCAAATCAGCCTTAAATTCAGCAATATGTCTCTCATTTGGTCCAGTGATCAGCAAATCATCCACATAAAGAGCCACAATGAGAAGTACATCACCCTCACGCTTTACAAACAATGTTCTTTTTGTTGGACTATCCAGGTTGTTGGACCCAGCTAGGCACGGTTTCATTTGTTCCCCTGGGGCTTTGTGTAAGATGCTCTTCCATAATATCCTAGTTAGAGGAAGAGTCGTTAGCCGCTATATTTGAGTCTTGGGTTGCACTACCTTGGGTCCCCGCCGAGGGCGTAGACCCTAGCGTGGAAGGATAGTGAGTACCCCCGTAAATCGAAGAACTAGCTAGTTGTTCGGACTCTAGCACACAACCAGAGCGTAGATACATGTGCTTTGGGTGCCCTACAAGTGTCGGCAAGTACCCTTAAAGGTTACTTGCTTTGTTTTGTGGGTGTTTTGCACCCCGTTTTCTACTTGATTTTTTCTTGTTTTTGATGTTTTTTAATGTTTGATTTTTTTTATTAAAGTGTGTGATAGCTCGAAATGAGCGCATCACTTAGAGGGTCGCTGTGTGCTTTACAGCACAATTTTCGGGCATCTGACGTTCCGTTGTTCCTCAAAATATCGATTATCAGCTACGTATGAAGCTAAAATTCGTTTTTTAAAAAGGCGACGAGTGACTGAGGCCTAGGCCTGAGCGTGAGCTTGGGCTTGGGTCTGGGAGATATTCCCGATCCCGGTCCTACCTTAAAAAGTTTTTTTTTTTTTTTTTAAAAAGATAAGGTCGCCGCGGCCTACGCGAGAGCACACACACACACACTCTATCTACCTACTTCTAACTAATACACCTACTCTTACACACTAACACACTCTATTAACTCTCACTAATCTACTTTCTACTTACTGTACACAGAAAACTAACTACCTTAATACACAGAGAATAAACATAGAACCTTTGAAATCTTCATTAACAAAGAAAACTAACTACCTTAATACACAGAGAATGAACATAGTACCTTTGAAAACTCCATTAACAAAAAAAAACACACAGTATAACACCAAATCCCTCTTCTCAACACACACACACTCCTTCCCTACCTTTCCTATAATTGAAATTGCACCATGGAGAAGCACAGAGTGCTACTCGAGCTTAATGCACGGCATTCCCCGGCAATAGTGCCAAAAATATGTGTGTATGTCGCACGTGTCAATGCAAGGAACTTGCCGATACACCGTGTGCGAGCCACAAATGGCTCCAAGCACACAACAAGCCTAAACTAGTAAACTCAAAGAAGGCGATGGTGTGTCACTCACCGCTCTACGCTTGCTTCGTGGAGGATTCCTCGCCGCGAAGAAGAAGGAGCCGCCGCGCTCAACCGCTTCACCGCCGCCGTGCCTTCGTAATGCTCGATCGCCATCACTCTCTCTCTCTCTCTCTCTCTCTCTCTCTCTCTCTCTCTCTCTCTCTCTCTCTCTCACATACACACACACACACAAGGAGGTGAAGAAGAAGAAGATGGAGATGGAGATGGAGCAAGAGCATTCTTCTATTGCACAAATGAGATAATGAGTGAATTTTAGGTTTAGTTGACTTTTATATGAGCTCTCCCCATTCACACTTGGGCGCCCGTGCTTAGCCAACTAATCCCTTGAATGTTCCAGTTAGAGTGCGCCTCTCATCGGTGATCACTCTTACCCTTTTCCTATTGGACCGACAAGCCCGGTACTTGACTCTACCAAATAAATAATACAATGTCCGCCATAGGTTACAACGTCCATCGTAGGTAATAGGGTGTCCGTTAGCCGTGAGGGTTAACATCTTCAAACCCATCACAAGATCTCACAAGATTCTCTTTAATGAAGTAGCTCAAGAAAGATTGAGCTCGGGAAACATACGTACAGACGTATTGGCTCTACTTTCAGTTCATTAATTAATTTTGATGATTGGATTCCAAAACAAATCTTGAACTTGGAGGAAAAGTCATTCTAGCGCATTCCCGCGCGACAACCATCTGGACCTGTACATACCCCCTTCTCGATCAACACTGCAACCGTCACTGCCTAGATCATTCCTACCTTCGTGCAACGGCCGTGCTGCTCCATCTCCACCTCATCCTATCATTGCCAACTAGGGGAACACATTGCTCCATCTCTGCCTCACCCTATCATTGCGCCTCACCTCCTGCCCTGCCTTTGATTCTACATGTACTCCACACCTTGTGCCGTCATTGCCATCAAGTTGCTCGCATAGAGAGGTGTATGATGCATAGGCTGCTCTTTTCACTACTTCCCAGCAACGGTGGACTTGCACATCGCATCCCAGCTCACCTGCACCACCCTGACCTGTTTGGCCTGCAAAGCCACTACCTAGTCTCACCCTGCAGGAAGAGAAAGAGAGAGAGAGAGAGAGAGAGAGAGAGAGAGAGAGAGAGAGAGAACGAGAGAGAGAGAGAGAGATGGAATGCCCTGCAGGTGCGTGTGAAGCTTCCCCTTCTCGTTGTAGTGCCTTGCGAGCTCCACTCCGCAGTGGAGCTCTAGCTCCTCTACTCCAAGATCTCTAAGCTAAGAAATTATGCCTCTGGCCTGTATTTAATCATTTTAAAAAATTAATCCACCTCCATCGCAGCCCTTTCCCCTGTGAGGTGCTCACCCTTGCCTTGGCTCTTGACACCTATCCTTGAGCCACGCATGGGTAGTCGCACCAGGCCTTATCTAACACAAGTGAGCACCCAATTGACATTCTGTCCCCATTCGATTTTTGGTTTTCATCTCCAGAATCCAGTCAGCATCCTTAGAAGCTCAAAGATGGAATCTGCCTTGGATACCGTCTAATGAACCCAAAAAAGGACATTTTGGCCACCTACTTGGTACTTTCAACAATGTAAGACTTAACATTGGACCTCTTGATGCAAGTTTTGCCACTAAATTATCAATTTCTAATATGTATGTCTTTGTTATCCCTGGATGACATGGGGTTAGGCTATCATGAAACTCATGAAATTTTTTTGGACTGCGTAAGGAGTCTTTAGTAAAGAGTTGTCTTTCTTATGCAATTGTGAACCATTAAATAAAGCTTGTGGATTAATGCCATATGACAAAATAAATATTTTTTTATATTTCTTCTCGATCTTTGTGATAGATTTTGACATTTGTGTACCTATCTCTTTAGACAGAGCCATTGCATATTGGTTTAGTCATTAGCTTTTATGTTGTTGGATTGTATTGTTATCTAAATAAGTCATTTTGTTACACTTGTTTTATTGTGACCAAAAAATAATTAAATGCTAGTGTCACTTTCTCCTTTTTCCCTCTCACAAAGTCACAAAGGACCCTCTTATTATTAAGCTCCTGCCAATAGCATTATGCAGGCCATAGCGAACTTTCACCTTGTTTACTTAGTGCCCAAGAGAGGAGAACTAATACATTTATTTGAAGTGAGAGAGATCTATGCTTTCGGCCTATCCAAACCCAATGCCCTACTACATTGTACGCTCAAGAGAAATCCAACTAGTAATTTGTAATGAAAAACATCTTGAAGTTCCTAAAGTAATGGTTCTCACTATGATTGTGTGTGTGTGTGTGTGAGAGAGAGAGAGAGAGAGAGAGAGATGGGGGGAACCAATGACGTCTTTTTATGCTCCATAACACATAACACCTTGATCTTGAAACAAATTCTCTACTCGCAAGGTTTTGTGAAAAAGATATAATATAGAATTGACTATGATTGTGTGTGTGTGTGTGTGTGTGTGTGTGTGTGAGAGAGAGAGAGAGAGAGAGAGAGAGAGAGAGAGAGAGATGGGGGGCACCAATGAAGTTTTTTAATCCTCCATAACGCATAACACCTTGGTCTTGAAACAAATTCTCCACTTGCAAGGTTTTGTGATAAAGATAGTACATAAAATTGGCTATGTATCCTTGAGAGTAACTTCTCAAAAGAGCGAGCAAGTTTCCCCTTCAGACACAGAAGGGCGAGAAAGTTTCCCCTTTAGGCACTGTAGCAAGCTCCAATCTAAAAGGACTTATAGGAATTGAATTTTCATGTTTTTACTTGTAGATGTAGCACCTAATATTCCTAACTTGGACTTAAAGTACTTCATATAACTTTTGAAAAGTAGCTAGCTTGAGGACAATAGCCATGTTGTTGAAGGAGAGCATTCACACAATGTTAGACCACGCATCCAAATATAGTGTTATCACTCCAGTGATGCTTTGTCTCTTTTCAAATAAACCATCTAGCCATATGAGAGTCTTAACCCCTCCTATATGATGGGTTGAGGAGTCTCTAGAAGTAGCCATGAATTTTAGACCTTACCCATGAGCGAGAGACTTGCTGCCCAATAATCATCGTATTTGGTTGCCATCTCTCCACTTTGAAGGAGATGATGTACCTTGTCTTGGTTCTCTGCAAACTTTTAAATGTTAGACACACCAATCACGTTGAGTTTTTTCAACAAGCTAGTCACCTTCTACATCCATAATGTCCCTACATATCTAGTGGTTTTAGCTGCACTTATCGAAGGGAGACCTTCCAATTCAATCTCCAAATATAGTGGTAGCCATACCATGTGGAACATAATTCAACACAAGTTATTAGTGTGTCTTGCATAGAGAACCCTACAAGGTACAAAACTACTTTCCTAATGTTGCATACTAGTCGGTGAGGATGAATGGCAGGCAATTATGGCATAGAGTAATGGATTCCGATGAATGGCAAGCAATTGTGGCATAGGGTAAACGGAGTCCGCTTAAAGTTATTTCTTCAGAGGTCATTGATTATTGATACAAATCAGTTGCAAATACAAGTGGGTGGGCAACCCACCTAATTATGGTCAATATATGGCCCTGATAGAGTATTAGAGTTTTCCTCAAAATAGTAGGTTTTCTCAGTGTTGCAGTTTTTAGGTTTAATAAGCATGTTGTTGGCTGAATGTATATGTTCAACAAGGGGGTTAGGAAATGATCCTCAAAATGATGGTGCAACCAAAGGCTATATACGCTAGAAAAGGTGAGAATTGTGGATATGGTTGCAAGCAAGAGCATGAAAATGTGTTTTAGTCACTATCGGAGGTAATTGCAAGCAAGGGAGATCAAGAGGTGGATACTACACATGAGTTTTTAGGTTAGAATGCTTGATTCTGGTACTATCTAATTGGAATGTTTGAGGCTGATCAGAGTGCCCATTTTTAGGGATTTATGTGGCGCGTGGGCCTACATTTGTATCAATACTCTTTTTCAATGTAGTTTGATAGACAAAATGCTTCCTAAAGATCCCCAAATGCCTTCGGATCACTGAGATGAGCGAGATCGTATGTCAATATACTTGACATGGAGTATGAGTGCATCCACACATGCATCCATGATTGCATACTATACCGCAATGAGCACACACATGCTACCTCATGTCCCACGTCTGGGAAAGCACGCTACAAGACTAGAGTGAGTAGGGCACACCTACCCCACTAGGTATTGAGATATTTTACACTTAACCATTTCATTCAACACATGTTTAAAATTAGGTCTACGATGGAGCTTCTCACATGGCACGCCAACCACCGCACAAATGATGAAATGATGCATGTCACTACTGATTCACCTTCATGGAGGCACATAGAGACTCAATGGCAAGAGTTTTGTCTAGAGATTGGACACTTGAGGCTTGGGCTGGCAAGCAATGTTGTCAATCCCTTTGGCACCAAATCCACCTCATGAAGCACTTGGTCGTTTGTGATCATCAACTACAATATTCCACCATGGGAGACAAACAAGAAGGATAATATATTGGTTTCTCTACTTGTGCTAGGGAAGTACAAGGTGGCAAATATTGATTTCTATCTTGAGCCCCTCATCAAGGAGTTGAAGATATGGAGAGGCATCCCCGTTGTAAATGTCTTACTTCGAAAGGAGAGGTGAGAGGCCATCGTGAGGGGAATCCTTATGTGGACTATGCACGACTAATTTTTGGTATTTTATTTTCATTCTTCTCCTTTGTTACCATTTGAAATTGAAGATTTTCTCTAACAATGTGATATGAGTGAAGGGATGTCCACATCGTGCCAGAATGCCTGTCCTACTTGTGGGCCATCATTGGTGACGGCGAGGCCAATTGCGTTGCACAAGGTAATCTATCCAAAAAACCACCGTTTCTTGTTCCAAAGTCGTAGCAAATACAAGGCTCTAACAAATGGGAAGATGCCACTAAAGTGTACGATGGAAGATTGGGCAACTATTTGGGAAGAGCACTACAACAGTGATCCAACCCCGACTACTCCACCAAAAGGTATGTCAAGATATTCCATATTTTTGAAGGCTTCCATATTGGAAGGACTTAAAAATACAACACCTCTTGGATCCCATGCACATATTCAAGAATGTAGGCAAAAAGGACTCTTTGGAGGGGAGGGAAGATTTGAGGTCCTTGAAAAATCTCCCTGCCTATGCCACTCCATGCCAAGTCCCCAATGGGAAGATTGTGCTTCCTAAAGCACCATGGAGGATAATCAAAGATGAGCTAGATCAAGTGAAGGGTTCCATTGCATCTATTCACACACCAACAAGATACATGAGGTCACTTAAGGGAGATTTCACAAAAGCAAAGAAGGGTGGAAGCATTCAATTGTATGGGTTGAAGTACCATGATTGGCACAAGATGCTAGAGGTAATTTTTTCTCTCTTTTTTAATCCTCTCCCTCATATCGTTTAGATATTGATTTGTATGTATGACTTTCTCTCATGTTTTATTTTACTTGTTTGACACTATAGTTAATTTTTCCGGTGAGTATGTGCGTATGTCGGGACAAGAAAGCGAGGGAATCTATTTGAAACTCGTAGAGTTAGTAAGGTATATCACCTTTCCACTCAACTTAACTTTTCTATGTACACAATATCCTCAAAAACCACTTAATATACTCTTGTGTGCTATCTTGTAGATTTGTAAGCTTCAAGTAAATTGACGTAGATGCCATCCACATGGCTCAAACACTTGCCATGGAAATTGTGTGTGCCATTGAGGATGCATTTCCTTGATCCGTTCTTCTTAGCGAATCCACCTCTTGGTTCACGTTGTTGAGGAGATCTCTTTATGTGGAGTAGTTCATGCATGATGGATGTTATTTCTAGAGAGGTTTTTAAAGACACTAAAGGACTTTCTGCAACTACGGTCCCAACTAGAGGCATGCATGTCCAAAGGATGGATTGTGCAAGATTCACTTGTTTAAATTTCACATTATGTGGCACAAGTTGATCCCTCAATTCCTCGTATGTGGTCATATGAGGAGGATGCAAGTATGACTTCACACTTGCCAAGTGGAAAGGGAAAATTATTTAGCATAGATATGAATCTATCCCAAGTGGTCAATAAAATTTGCATCCTCAATGAAAAGGTTATGGCCAAGTGGGTGGGCTTGTGGACAATGGCAAAGGCAAGGTGTTTGCAGGAGAGCAAAGCATAGAAACAAGCGCATGGAAGTAGCAGGGCACCCTCAGTGCCCTGACACCTTGCATGCTTCCCATATCTCATTAGTGCCGAGTGGATTGATGAGAGAATGACCAAAGAAAAATCACGTAGAGAAGACATCACCAAAAAAGAGTGGTAGTATGCATGAGGTTTTGTGCCAAAGGTAGAGTACTTGTACACTTAAACCATATTGTTTATTTCTCCTTGGTTTCATCTTTGTAGTTATAATCGATAAAAGATTTTTTTCTATTCTACTGCGCCTTTCCTTCAACTCTATGTGGTCAAATGATCAACACTTTCATACATGTCACATTGACGAGCATCGAACCACCATGTATTGTGGCATCATGGGCAACTTTGACATAGAGGGTGAAGTTACTGTGGGACTATTGAAAGGATACCAAAGTTCAATTTTAGAAATTTGTTACCTTCATATTAAATTACAAGTGGTTTGCAAATGTGTCTAGACGGCATGAGAGTGGCCTTTACATCGTGGACTCTAGTATGCATCACATGGGGAGGTATGGAAATTTAATTTAACACACAATTGTGCATAGGTGAGTGATTACATTCTTTACCTTTATTTGCTTGTAAGATCAATTATACCAATGTTACTCACTTTAACTTCTCTTCTATAGGTCATGTATATTCCATCAATCCACCAACCAAAAAGTTGGTTTGTAGTTCCGGTAACACCTTGAGGGAGAAACATTTTTGTCACTAATGAAGTGGAGACCATCTTCCACCCTCTACCCACCTACTTCTTTGCATGAGGGGGAGACAGAGGAGAGAGAGTGATCAAGTCCTACGGCCGCCAATCTTAGCCAGAATGATGATGATGATGATGATGAGATGCAGGATGACAAATTCAAAGATAATGAAGCCAACACATTCACAAATGACAAATCTATTTATCTCTTTATTAATTTAGGAGCCATGGGGTTAGAATTGGATGATGCTAGTGCAACCAAAGTTGTTCGACCATATAAGATGGAATGGGTAGGTATGTGCAGTCTAATAGAGATGCATGAAAAAGAGAAAAGGAATCTACAAAGATCTTGGGCAAATATGTAGCAATGGATCTGTATGGTTGATGAGGTTTTGTACACCAAAAGGGCTCAAGGATGGGGCTGATAGGATGGCAGATGAAGGAGGTTCAAGGTGCAGTATTTTTGCCTCAAAGTGTAGAGCTTGAGTTGCTGAAGGAAAAGGTCCATACGGCTCATCAAATGAAGCTATAGAGCCAAAGATATTTGAGTTTAAAGGTGCATTGTAGTGTAGATCTGAGACGAACCCGGTTGATGGTGCCAAGTAGGCAAAGCCGATTTCAACGGATACATGCATAGTGCTTGCTTTATGGACCCTACTGGTGTTTTTAAACCGGAGTTAGGATGAGAGAGATATTAGTAGATAAAAGTTTTTCGGGGGTCTGTTTTGGGCCACTTAGACTGCTTCGGAGAATGTGCAATTAGATGGTTTTGTAGCTCGATTGAGTTTGTAGAAGTAACATGTACCATATGGAGCTGATAGGAAGTGACTACATGTTGAACGGGCTCTTAGTCGGCAAATTATTGCGAGTTGAAGCTTCGACCAAGTGATGGTGAGACGATGCCATGTGTTTTTTTTTTCAATTTGGGTGTGCGTCATTGGAGATCATCAAACAGTCAAAGTGGAGAAAATTCAAAAGGGAATGTCACTATTTGAGAGGATTTTCACTACAAGAGGCTATTCATATTAGCGACGCTCACACAGCGACGCTCAAAAAAAAAATTCCCGGCGTCGCTATGAGCGTCGCAAATTTACAAAGAAATTTGCGACGCTCATAGCGACGCCGACTGGGCTAAAAAAATAACCGAGCGCGCCCAAAAACTCAGATCTCAGATCTGAGTTTTTTGGCGCCCTCAAGCAAGGAGCAGGTAACGCTCTTCCTCTCTCTCTCTCTCTCTCTCTCTCTCTCTCTTTCTTCTCTACACACACACACACACACACACACACACACACACACACACACACACACACATGAGGAGAGGAAGGAGAGCCAGGTATGCTCCTTCCCTCTCCTCATTCTCATGTTCCCTTCCCCTCTTTCTCTCTCCCTCTCTCTCTCTCTCACACACACACATACACACACACACATAGTGTTTTTGAGAGAGAGAGAGAGAGAGAGAGAGAGAGAGAGAGAGAGAGAGAGAGAGAGAGAGAGAGTACAAACATAAACAAAAACGCACACACACATACATAAACAAAGAATGCACACACACATTGAGAGAGGAAAAGAGAGAGAGAGCATGCATAAACAAAAAACGCACGCATTGAGAGAGGAAAAGAGAGAGAGAACATGCATAAACAAAAAACACACACATTGAGAGAGGAAAAGAGAGAGAAAACATGCATACGATCCAAAAAAACGTACACACATTGAGAGAGAAAGAGAGATAAACTAATTTAACGTCGTAGGAAACTAATTAAAATTAAAAGACCTAAAGATCTAGCCGACGAGGAGTTGAACTCAAGACCTGTTATTCAAGAGGGAAATGGCATAATCAATCTATCATACTTGGCATGGGTGATAGAAAGGTTATACCATTTATCTCTTTTTATTGGCACACACATCCACACACGCGCACACACACAAGAAGAAGAGAGTTATAACGTCGTAGGAAACTATCCTAAAAGAAGTTAAAGATTAGGTTAGATGTAGACTTACGTTAAATTAGATTTAGGTTTATTTAAGTTAAATTAGATTAGATTTAGGTTTATTTTTAACTAGATTTACGTTTATTTACGCTAGATTTAGATTTACGTTATATTAGATTAGATTTAGGTCTCCATAGACTGCGATACCTGCATGAAGCGGGTGAAGAAAGCCCTCAATGGAATATAGGGTATTGCTGCCTTCACTCATGGTGGGCTCCGTCGATCCAAAAGTACTAGTGAAATGTCTTCAGAAGATAGGGAAGAAGGTGGATCTTCAGGGCGGCAAGAGTCACTACATCCCCGACACAATGACCATCTAGACAACCTCTAGTCATTCAACAGCAACTTCAAAGTTAGTAACAAGAGCAAGAACGGTCTAAAGGGCCAATTGCTGTCGTCAGATGTGGATGGAGATGAGGCAACGTCACCGCCGGAAGTTAACTCTCACATCTTTAGTGATGAGAATGCCAACTCTTGCCGAGTTATGTGAAAAATTATGTGTAAAATCAGTTTTAAGGTTCTTATAATCCCTGTTAGTTTAGTTCTTTGTTTTTAATATAACATAATTTACGTTAGATTTAGATTTATGTTATATTAGATTAGACTTAGGTTTATTTAGGTTTACCCACACACACACACACACACACACAAGAAGAAGAGAGTTTTAACGTCGTAGGAAACTATCCCAAAAGACGTTAAAGATTAGGTTAGATGTAGACTTACGTTAAATTAGATTTAGGTTTATTTTTAGTTAGATTTACGTTTATTTAGATTTACGCTTATTTACGTTAGATCGAGTCCACGCAAGAATTACTTACGGTTTAGGGTTTAGAGTTAGATGAACAGTGAAAAGATCTACTGTGAAAAGATGTTAAGATGCTGTGAAGTGCTACAGCTAGAGAAGAGGCAAAGGGGTTTTGTCCACTACATGCAGTATCACGTAGACGTGGGTGTGTAGATTTCTTGTACCCACAAATATAGGTATTGACCAATAAAGACGAGATTATAACCCGGTGGTTCTAATCTCCGTGCACCTCTAGACCGAGGTGTGCGGGGATTGGACATGACTAGAGAATGTGAGGTAAGAGAGAGAGAGAGAGAGAGAGAGAGAGAGAGAGAGAGAGAGAGAGAGAGAAAAAGAGAGAGATAAGACGAAGAATGCCAATAGAATATTAAATTTGTTGTCCAGGTTATAAGATTTTTATCCTCATTATGAGTAGTGACGAGGATGTGGGACCGTCCAACCGAAACACCTATCTCTCAACGAGGGTCTTATGTCCTTGTAATCAATGCAAGCATGCTGTGCGATGGACAAGACGTGTTTCTTTGCAGCACGTTCGCAAATTTGGCGAGTTCGATCCATCTATTATAGATCGAGTTGTTGCCAATTATAACTCGTCGGACTCTGACGCTGGCCAACAAGCAGCAATCTTGCAACCCAATAGACGTGTTCACAGGCGCTTTGGTCAAGCAGCGTATGTGAGGCCACAAGATGTAGCCTCTGACAGCTCGGGGGATGATCATGCAGAGCACATTCCCAACGAGGCAATGTTTGAGCCCGAGATTGATGAAATGATCGAGACGATCATGGATTCAGAAAGGCTTATCTATGATGATATGAAAAGTGAAGCCGATACGCCATTTTATAATGGAGCACGTATGTCTAGATTGAAAGCACTCCTGGTTTCTCTCAACATGCAGGCAAAGTTTTGATGGAGTGACACTAGCGTCACAGCGCTTTTCAGGTGATCTATTACAATTAGTTTACTTTAATAAAACTCTAAATGTATAATGATCTGATAGATTTTTACACGACTGTATCGTATTTTTATGTTGTGTAGATTGCTTAAAGAGCACATACTACCAGCTAACAATGTGATGCCAGATTCCCGAGATGAAGCAAGAAAGATTTTGCAAAACTTGGGGATGGATTACAATTCTATCCACGCTTGTCCTAATGATTGCATTCTTTTCAGAGGGGAATACATAGACATAGAGAAGTGTCCGAAATGTGATTCCGAAAGATATCGAGTAGATCTCCACGGGACAAAAATTCCACAAAAGGTTTTCCGACATTTTCCTCTGCTTCCTTGCATCAAGCATTTCTTCGAATATAAGTCCATGGCCGCCCTAGCATCATGGCATGAGGAGAATAAATCCTTGGATGGTGTGCTACGAATTCCTACAGATTGTGCATCCTGGAAACATATAGATGGAACATGGTCAGATTTTGCCAGGGAAGCTCGAAATTTGCGCTTAGGCCTGGCTATGGATGGCGTAAATCCATTTGGTCAAAGATCAACATCTTACAGTGTATGGCCCATTGTCATCGTCAACTACAACATTCCCCCGTGGTTGACTACGAAGAAGGGGCACCTATGGCTAAGCTTGATTGTGCCAGGGCGATATAAAGTGGGGAATATGGATGTGTATCTTCGTCCACTATTGGAAGAGCTACAACAATTGTGGATTGGCATAGAGGTGGTGGATATGAGCCGACACACAGGACGACGGAATGCTTTGATAAGAGGCATTCTAATGTGGACCATGCATGACTATCCCGGGCTAACAGAATGCTTAGGTGATCTATTGACACTCCTCACTCAGACACTGTAAATCTTGTTTTTTCCCATAGTTGATCTATTATCATGTGTATACATGCAGGGCTTCAAACAAGCGGATACAGAGCATGTGTCACATTTGGACCTAGACTGAATGCACGTAGGGCACCCTCACTGAAGAAGCAAATCTACGAAGGTCATCAAGCGTATCTTCCAGAGAATCATGTGTTACGCTATGGCTTTTTGGGAAGAGAGCCACCAAGGATGTCTGCACAAGCATGGTTAGAGCAGAAGGAGATGTGCGATGACGGATTACCTCCAGGGATGAAGAGACTATCTCTATGGTACGAGCTACCATACTGGCCCCGACTCATGATCAATCACTTGCTCGATCCAATGCACATATTCAAGAATGTGGGTAATCTACTATGGGACCATCTGACCGGCAAGAAAGATACTTTGGGAGCCAGAGTTGACCTTAGAAATGTGGATCGTATGGAGCAATATTGGCCGCAAACAGCGTCTGATGGATCGATAAAACTCCCTAAAGCACCATGGATTTTCACAGGAGCCCAAGAATGCAAAGTAAAAGAGACCATTCGATCTTTGCGGACCCCCACTGGCGTAATGCACTCGCTCCGTGTTTTACTAAAGAAGAAAAGCTTACCGGTTTGAAGTCACACGATTGGCATAAAATGTGTCAGGTACGTTCATAGTGGACTTTAATATCATTGCATAAAATGTGGACTTTAATATCATTGCTTCATATACTTTACAATTTATTTTACCGGTTGCCATTGAGGGATGTTTGTCTCTCGACATCCGTAACACAATCTACAAACTTGCAAAGCTGGTGCAATGGATCTCACAAAAGGAGATCAACGTAGACTCCATACCATTCGCCAAACTAAATGCTGCGGAGCTTGTGTGCATGTTTGAGAAACATTTTCCTACTACCATGCTAACCATTCAGGTGCATCTTCTTGTTCACATAGTTGATGAGGTGGAAATAGCTGGCACAGTTCATTCCAGATGGATGTTCTTCTTAGAACGTTTCATGAAAACGCTTAAGGGATATGTGCGTCAAAAGGCACGTCCGGAGGGTAGCATGGCAGAAGGTTGGTTGGTATCAGAGTCCCTAGTGTACATTGGAGAGTGGCTAGACGGATTTGATAAAGCCCGGGACACGCTATGGCGAACCATAGATGATGAGCGCATATCTGGGATTGTCCTGTGCAATCTCGGTGTTGAGAAGAAGATGACGGAAGATCTAGAGGCTAAAATCAACCGATTTTGCATGCTTCACAATCCAGTGATGCAAAAGTGGATTTCACAATATGAGGATGCAAAGCAAGAGCGACAAAGGGCACGAATCGAGTGGAGAAGGGGAAGACGACCACCGATGCACTATCCAGCGGTTCTGGAGAGCCTACCAACCTTCATGAGCTTAAGATGGTTGCACAACCAATTGAAAAGCGCACAACAATGCGGTGACGAAGTGACTGAGGAAGAGTGGGAGTACTCTCGGGGTTGCGCGACCAAGGTAAGTTTGCAATGTACGACTAGCAAGTGACTTTATTTATAAACGTTTGAACGGCCACTCATAATATTTGTTCGTTGTAGTATAAGTCATACACAGCAGCATGGTGTAAAGGTCGACATTTTAGGGTGGAACGAATCGACAAAAAGCGTTTTACTCAAGATTGTGGAATCATGGCAAAATTTAAAGAGTCTAGTCGATGACGTTCCTCTGATGCAGATCCTGTGGTGGCGGAACTCACTTACTTCGGCACGCTGCAAGAGATTTTGAGGATTGATTACAAAGGATTTTTTGTCGACTTGTTCGACGTGCAATGGTTCAAGATAATCATGGAGGGTCGCAACGCTACTGTGCGTAGAGGAGAGTCTGGTTTTCTTGAGGTGGATTCTACTAAGAAATGGACTGACCTAAGAGACACTTTTGTACTACCCGAGCATTGTGAACAAGTAAGTATGTAAATAGTTAACATCCCCCTTTTACAAGTTATGTGCTTGAAAGCTCTCATGTAAGTTATGTGGCTCTAGCAGGTAATATTTCATCCTACAAAGTCTACATCAAACTGGTGGTACGTCATAGAGGTAGCCCCTCGTAGTGCAAGGACGTATGAAGGCTACCATGTGCCAATCACAACGGCATCAATGGAGGAGATCAGAGAAGATGCTCAATCAAAATCTCCTGCGGTGGTGCCAGACGAGCATCAAGATTCTACTACTCTATATGGGGTGGATGCAGAGGAGCTACAAAATGAAACAGAGGATATATGTTTAAACGGAGAGATCTATATAGATATAGGAAGTTATGCTGAGTTATGCGAGGATGAGAGAGAGATCTCTTAAAGCCACAAATATTGTATTTGAACAATTTTGCTCCGTGTTGTAAAAGCTCTGGCTCTCTAAGTACCTTCCATGGTGTATAACGCTCTTTTCTACTCGCACTCACATCTTTTGATTGAAAATTCTGAGTTTTCGACTTGCCTCTTCTATCACTCAATTCATTGCGTCATTGTATTTATATGCGTCATTACGTCATTGTATTTAATGGTCTTTGCTTCATTGTCTACTCTATTCATTCAATATTAAGTTTAAATATTCATGTGTTTAATGCAGGTATGGATGATGAGGAGTTTCTTTCTTCTTTGTCACCGCAGCAGAGACAGTGGTACGTGGAGCGTCATCGCTCTGGCGCATCATCGCGCATTCCTACTCCATCCGCATCTCCCTCTCTTTCGGAGCATTCGGCGCGCTCCGAAGCTTCGGCGTCGACGAGACGAGCTTCACACTCGTCTAGACACCGGCACTCTAGTGGTGGCGGTGGCGGTTGTTGTGGGGATTCCGCCACCGATGCCTCCACACCGCCTCGTGTTCGACGAGGCTCTTTACCCTTCCCTTCTTTGCCCGCCCCCACACCAGCCACAGCATCGCCATCTACGCCAGGTTTTGCACGGCTGACTGTTCCTAGAAGCTACACACCTCTACCTACTCCACCAGGAGCCACCCCACTCGACACTCCTCGCTTCGGGGCCTAGACGCCGTTGGAGACACCTGACGTCCGTACCCCCATCGACACGCCGCTAGAGACCCCTGCCGGGACACCCAGGTTCACGCGTCACCGGCCAGAGGGCTTGTCTTACTCCGTCGACTTCAGCGGCGGCATCATCATGGATGATGACGGCAAGAAGGTGATCTCGCGCATGCGTGGTCTTTGCTCTCAGCTGTTTAGACACTACATACTAAACAAATGGAGTGAAGTACCAAGTGATTTAAAAAACAGAGTCATCAACATACTTCATGATGAGTTTGCCGTTCCAATACGGGATCAGCGCTTCAATGAAGACCTGATGAAGATTCGAATGCGCGAATACTGCAAACACAAGCGTTCCGAAGTGCAAAAAGCAATCAAGAATGGGTGGAACAGGCCAGATTGGCGGGCCAAAGAAGATTGGAAGAATGCGAAGAAAGCAGCGCGCGAGAATCCCGACAAGTGGAAGCAACAAAAGGATGCATCCAGAGCGCGAGTAGAGGCAGGGAGCTCGCACCACTTGGGGAGCGGTGGATGGGCATCATTTGAGGCCGATTTTGTAAGTGTTTTCACATTGCTCTTTATGTTCGATAGTTTAGGGTTTATGAGTTTTTTAATTCTAACATAATGAAATCTTTGTATGTTTTGACTGTGGTCGATGAGAGGACATGATCCCACACCGTACGAGCGCGAGTACGCAGGCAGGAAGGGCTTAAACGCCTTGATGGACATTCTCAGTTCTCGCGACGGCATGGTTAGTATTAGGGTTTACTCTTTTCTATTTTTTGTATTGTTTTATAAATGTCGTTATATGTTTATACTTACTGAAAGCTGTCTTATTGTCTTTTTTTGTAGAATCCGACAGATACGCCGCTTGGACATGATGAGACGTCTGACTAGACGACGTCAGTTTAGCCGTAGCTAGATAGCATTAGTTTAGGGTTTCTCATAGCTTATGTATCATGAGACAGATTTTATACGTCTTTTTGAACCATGTATATTATTACATTTGTCACCGCAGTTCATTTTGCCAATCAATTCTTTATGCCTATGATGTTGTACAATTGTCATTATTACATTTTTCAATCAATTCATTTTGCCTATGATGTGTACAATTGTTAATTTTGCAAACAATGCGTCTTGTGGGTGACTATTTTGGGTCTATTATCTACCCTTGCACTTTTTTTTAAAAGTGAATCAAGTACAATATGGTTGATGGGTGGCAGGGCATTCAATGCCCTGCGACCAAAAAAAATTTCTCTTGGGCATCGCTATAATCGCCGCTATTTATGGCTCTATAGCGTCGCTATGAGCGTCGCTATAGTCTTCTATGTAAACGTCGCTATGAGCGTCTCTATATAGCGACGCTTATAGCGACGCTCTCATAGCGACGCTCGTAGCGACGATTTTAGCGACGCCGGGAGTTATAAAAACCCAGTGTATTTCCGTCGCTAACACCGTCACAAGAGCACACAACCTCTTGTAGTGTTTTGAGGGACATTTGGAGAGCTAGGCCATGACGAGGTGACATGTGGAAGCACTATTGAACCCACATGATGGGAGTTTGAAGATTAGAGCTTGGGGTATTTGATCCACAAAATGCACCCCTACTTGACAACGTGGTGTGGAGAGAGCTCATGGCTCTTGCTAGCAATGGAGGTATCCCTATGGCGCTCCGTCGGTGGCCCTTTGGGTGCTAGTCTGGCTTTTTGTGGTGGTCTTGGCGGTGGTAGGATCCCATGGGAAGTCGCAAGCCAATTATGGGTAGAAATGCCTCACGAGGGAGGTGCTGATGTGGCAGTCAATTGGGCCTTGATCCTGCACCCATAAGCAACCAATTATTTTGAAGGAGAGGGGGCCACCCCACTAGCAATATTCCTAGTGCTTGGGGGGTTGTCTTGTGGCATTTAGCCCAAAGATAGCCAGGGTGGTTGCACATGCAGTGAGGAGGGGAAAGAGGCTGGACAAAAAGAGGTGTCATGTGCAGTCAAGTGAGAGTGAGGGAGGAAGCTTACCGATGTGGCGGGCCCATGCAAATATGTGTAAAAGAGCATGCCAAGTGGGTGCAATGCACACAAATCTTTATGTAGATTCTCCCTTTCCCCTTCTCTTCTCTCCTTGTGTGCATGTGTTTCTAGGCGTGTGTCGGTGTGGGTGCCCCCCCAAGGTCTGTTGTGCAAAGGGAGACCGAGAGAGGTTGTGTGCGTGTGGAAGGTGGTGACTTGAGCAGGGCAGAATGATCATGTCTGTTTGGTGCATTGCAAAGCATGTGTGTGTATGCTCATGTGCAAGCAGTGGTTTGCTTGCGGATAGTATCGAGTTTGGAGGTGAACTCTAGTGGATTGGGGCGTTGTGTATACCCTGAGCTATAGTGAGGCATCTTGTTGTGTTATCCATGTGTTCCCCTTTCCCCCTCTCCAACACTTCTTGTAGAGATCTTTTGGAAGATGATTTCATAAACATCTTGTATACTTTAATTTATGAAATATTTTTCCTGTGTCGTTCATTCATCCCTCTTTGATCTCTCTCTCTCTCCCTCTCTCTCTCTCTCTCTCTCTCTCTCTCTCTCTCTCTCTCTCTCTCTCTCTCTCTCTCTCTCTCTCTCTCTCCCCCCGCTCTTTCTCTCTCTAATTTTGTGAAGCATCTAAATTATATTAATCAAGTGGGTGTGATTAATATAGTTAATGAAAAATATCTATAATTTTTTGGAACAATCATTTATGAAAAATAACAAATGCTTTGAACTGTTCTAAGAAAAATAGATAAACGTACACAAATTTTCATATTCTGACTCAAAGTCATTGCACAATAATGCCACAGACAATAATGATGGTTATAACCTCTTTCTCTCCCTTGCATCCACCTTCACACATTACATTCCATTGTTATTACAAAGCGTTATGGGTGGAATTGGAGCTAGCGTTTTGTGTTGTGTGTAGTGTGAGTGCTTTGAAGAACAAATCCTTTATTGTGCTCATTGCTCAACACCTTTTCATGACAAGATACCTCTTTGGCACCACTACATAAAGCCTTTCAAAATGTGAGAAAAGTGCATGGATGCAGTCATTTGGGTGAAATGTGCGCGTTGTTCGAGGGTGTTGGTATACTTGCAATGCCCACCTCTCTCAGTTTTGCCACTACAATATATGTTTCACAGTTTGTAAGGCCCCCATATGAGGAGATGCCAATGGTGCACATATATTTGGTGGGTTTCAGCTTTGCACGCTGATGAGATCTCTATTTGCCAGAATATCTCGGAAGACAATCGAAAAATGGCCATCTGGTGGCCGGTGTCAAATGGTCCGTGGTCTTTGGCCAGTGGTCGGCGGCCAGTAGTCTTTGGCCGGTGGCCAATTTCTAGGAGGACTTGTCTACCCAAAGCGGCTACACATGGGTGTATGGGAGAGTCCTACTTGGACTTGGCTATCTAAGGGCAGTTGCACATGGGCATTTAAAGTCTCCCTTACATCTATATAAGGAGGCGTTCTCATGAGTAATTCAGTAGAATAGTGTGCACACTCGATGCACACAACACATCCTTGTGTAGGGATTGTTAGTCCCTTGCATTCCTACTTGCTCTAGTTGTCTAAATTGCCATCTAAGCTCTAGCTTGAGAGTGCATGGGTGGATGACGCCATACTTTGTAATAGTGTGCTAATCTAAAGTTTTTGATTTTCCACTAATCTACTTTGCATTGTATCTCTCTCTACTCTCCCTGCTACTAGATCCTTATTGTATTCCGCATTTCTTACATGGTATTAGAGCACTACGTCCTCGTAGCTAAGAAAGTACGAGAAGTACTTGTATTACTTTGTATAATCAATTATGTCGGTGTCTTAAAGTGTTGTTGCTAGTGCTACTCCACTTCACATTCATCCAGTAGCATGCACCGAAGGAAAGCCTGATGGCACCAACGACACATTGTGGAAATTCAAAATTTTTGCAATTCTGGACTCATATGAATTGATGGATACGGTTTTAGGGCCAAATGGTGCAGACCTAGAGCTGACTGCAACAAATGATCCAAAAAATCCAAGCATTGTAATTCCCCCGGATGCTACTCTTCTATGTGCCTGGAGAAGAAGGAATGCAGATGCATTATGCGCCATTGTCATGTGTGTAAGTGATTTTTTCCTCACTTTGATTCAGCATACCACTAAAGCACATGAAGCTTGGAACATATTGGCTCACCAATATGAGACGCACAATCACACCAGAATTCAAAATCTGGAAAATCAACTTGCTGCTAAGAAACTTGCTGATGGAGAGAAAGACTAACTCCGCTTGTTGATGGTTCTTGGATTCTAGATAGTGGTGCATCCTGACATATGACTAGTAAGAAAGACTGGTATAGTTCCTGGAAGCCTCTACAGGAACCCATAAGTGTAATTGTTGGGAATAATGCCAAATGTCCAGCCGAAGGGTCTGGGACAGTTTCTTTTTTAGTAGCTATAGGTGAAACTAAAGAGCTCTCTAATGTGTTGTACGTGCCTCAAATCAAGAAGAATCTGTTGTCCATTGCTGTGATCAATGATCGTGATCTTGAAGTCCATTTCAAGAAAAATGGAGCAGAAATCTTGGATTCTAAAGGCAACACAGTGGGAAAGGGTGTAAGGCACAACAATCTCTACAAACTTTCTGCACTTACGGTCACTACATAAAAAGGTACAACTCAATTATGGCATGAGAGATTTGGTCACTTAAGCATTGCTGTGCTAAAAGAGATGCAGAAATCTCAGATATGAATGAAGTTTGTGAAGCTTGCATGATGGGCAAGAAACAAAGAAAGGCATTTCCACAAGAGAGTAGTAATCGAGCTCAGTCTCCTCTAGAGTTGGTACACGCAGATCTCTCTGGAAAAATGTCTATATCCGCTTTCAGTGGATCTTTGTAATTTTTGTTGTTAGTCAACGACTTTAGTAGAAAGACGTGGGTGTATTTCATTCATGAGAAGTTTGAATCTTTTAGAAAGTTTAAAATGTGGCAAAAGCTTGTAGAAAATGAAACAAGAAAGAAGGTGAAGAAGCTTTGCACAGATCGAGGAGGAGAATTCATCTCAAATGAATTCAACAATTACTGCAATGAGCATGGCATAAAACAACACCTTACTACAGCTTACACACCACAATAAAATGGCGTTGTGGAGTGTCGCAATCGGACGGTGGTAGAAATGGCAAGGTGTATGCTTAAAGCCAAGGGTATGCCAGTTTCCTTTTGGGCCGAAGCAGTAAGTACAGTAGTGTACATTCTCAATTGAAGCTACACAAAGGCTTTGAAAGGGAAAACACCTCAAGAAGCCTATTCTGGTAAAAAACCTTTAGTCTTGCATTTCAAAACATTTGGGTGTTTTTGTTGGAATTAGGGTTGCAGAGAAACACACACAGCTTGGAGAAGACGAAGGAAGCTCAAGGCACACAATAGAGAGTGTGTTACTTAGTGTGCAATGGAAAGATAGATAGCCCTAGAGTGATGGGCGTATATACAATGCACGGGGGAAAAAACCTCCTAAAGAGGGAAAAAATGCCCCGGCGGTCCTAGTGTGTTCACACACATCACTACCACATGTATATGGTAACAAATCCTCCCTGGAGTGATGCGGTGAACGAGAGCTGGCACATGAGTAAAGGGAAGTGCCATGCCCTGAGGACAGGATCAGTCCACAAAGGGGAGTAAGCCCAAAGCTTTGCGGAAAGCTTCAAGCTTCTCACGAGACAATGCCTTTGTGAAAAGATCTGCAAGGTTGTCCTGTGTTGGCACATAAGCCAAGCTGATCTCTCCTGCTGAGAGCCTCTCCCTGACATAGTGGTAATGCACCTCAATGTGCTTTGTGCGAGCATGAAAAACTGGGTTCATCGCAACTGCCAATGCGCTCTGACTGTCAGTGTAGATAGTGTTGGCAGTGTCCTGTCCAACACCCAAGTCAGCCATAAGGCGTCTGAGCCATACACACTCAACCGTAGCTGTGAAGACTGCCCTGTACTCAGCCTCACAACTCGAAGTGGCCACAGTAGGTTGCTTCTTGCTCAACCATGATATACATGAACTGCCAAGCATGAAACAAAAACCACTTGTGGACACTCGCGTGTCAAAACAACCAGCCCAATCTGAGTCCGAAAAAGCATGTAAGTCTGGCGGCAATGATCCCCCCTTGGGATAAAACAAGCCAAGATGTAAAGTGCCACTAAGGTAGCGGAAAATCCTCTTGGCAGCCTGCCAATGCTTAGACCCTGGGCTATGCATAAATCTGCTGACCTGCGAGACTGCAAACTGAATATCTGGCCTCGTGTTGCATACATAAATGAGGCAGCCAACAGCAGTTTGGTAAAGAGTGACATCAGCAGGATCGCCAGCATCATGTAGACTCAACTTCAAACCTGTTTCCATGGGAGTGGCAATAGGTTTGCAATCCTCAAGTCCAAACTTACATAGCAATGTCTCTATGTAACTTTTCTGACACAAGGCAATACCACCATCACACTGCTTAAACTGTATACCCAAGTAATGATGCAACAGCCCCAAATCTTTCATCTTGAAAGTAGCATTCAAATCAGCCTTAAATTCAGCAATATGTCTCTCATTTGGTCCAGTGATCAGCAAATCATCAACATAAAGAACCACAATGAGAAATACATCATCCTCACGCTTTACATACAATGTGCTTTCTGTTGGACTGTTACGAAAGCCTCGTTTAACCAAATGAGTGTCAGCTTTCTCATACCAAGCACGAGGAGATTGCTTCAACCCATACAAAGCCTTCTTACATTTGCACACTTTGTCCTCTTGTCCTTTTATGACAAAACCGCGAGGCTGCGTTACATAAACTTCCTCAAATATGTCACCATTCAAGAAAGCAGTAACAATGTCTGATTGATGTACATCCCAACCAAAATGAGCTGCCAATGCACATAGAAAACGCACAGTAGTCATACGACAAGTGGGAGCAAAAGTCTCTTCATAATCTATGCCTTTTTGTTGTGCATAACCCTTTGCAACAAGTCGAGCCTTATGGCGATCGATCTCACCATCCGGCTTGCGTTTCAACTTGTAAACCCACTTGGTACCAATGGCCTTTTTGCCAGGAGGCAAATCACATAAAGTCCATGTGTCATTCTCTATAAGTGCATCATATTCTGATTTCATGGCAGCAATCCAATTTTCTGAATTCTGTGCTTCATCAAAAGACAAAGGCTCCTCAACATCATGTAAACTAGACACAGCCAAAGCATAACAATCTGATGCATAAGATGCATGGCGAGAGCCTGAACGAGTACGACTAGATAAAGGTGCATCCAATTTACTGTCACGCAAAGTGTGCACCAGCCATTTTGGCATACCTCTAGCCTGCTCATTTTCAGCCCTTTCCTCATCAAGTACATCATGTACATCTGCATCAGTAATAGGCTGTTCTAAAACATTTTCAGAAACCCCCATAGGCTGTACATTTGCCTCATTGGAACTTACATTCGTATTTCCACCACTGAAAAGAGGCAACAAAGTGTCATAAATGTCCTGTGAGCTTACATTACTGTCTCTAGTACATGACAGCAAGGGTTGAACAGAATCTTCCACAAACACTACATCCCGTGAAACCAAAATACGTTTTGTTTGCGGATGATACAACCTGTAACCTTTGCTTTCAGCACTATAACCAACAAAAATACATTTGACAGCCTTATCATCCAATTTTCTGCGCTGCACTTGTGGCACTAAAGCATATGCCAAACAGCCAAAAACACGCATGTGCTCAATAGAAGGTTTTCTATCATGCCATGCTTCATATGGAGTAATAGACTGCAAAGCTTTCGTAGGACACCTGTTAAGTACATAAGTGGCACACATGATGGCCTCAAGCCAAAAAGAATGCGGCAGAGCTTGACTTTTGACCATACATCGTGCCATTTCCGTTAGTGACCTGTTTTTCCTCTCAACAACACCATTTTGCTGAGGTGTATAAGGCACTGTACATTGGTGTTTTATCCCACGACTAGCCAGAAATGCATTAAATTCATGAGACATATACTCCCCCCCTCGATCGGAACGGAGGGTGCCCATAGTACATTTTGAGACATTTTCAGCCATAGCCAAAAATTGTTTGAAGCACATAAAAACTTCGGACTTCGCTTTAAGCGGAAATACCCACGCATGCCTGGAGTAATCATCAATGAAAGTCACGAAGTACAGGTAATTGCCCAAGGACGGAGTTTGCATGGGCCCACAAACGTCACTATGCACAAGCTGCAACCTGCATGTGGCCCTAACTGAACCATCCTTTGGAAACTTAGAACGCTGCATTTTACCCAGAATAGAGCCTTCACAAACATGTTTGATAGGTGCTTCAAGAGGCGGCAAAGAAGCAACCATATCAGATTTCTGCAAACGCAGCAAACTGGCAAAATTCAGATGACCAAAACGTGCATGCCAAAGTTTTGCATCTGAAATAGCCCTTGAATCTGCAACAGCATTTGCAAAATTTTGTCCACACTTGTCATACAAAGTGAGCTTATACAGCCCACGGCACAAAAGCCCAGATGCAACAATTTCATCACCAAAACTGAGATCATGAACTGTACATCTGTCATCCACAAATTTGACTACAAGTCCAAGTCTAGCAAGTGCGGATACAGACAAGAGATTCTTCTTGATCCCAGGTACATAAAGTGCATCAACAAGTGTGAAGGAACTGCCATTAGCAGCAGTGAGCACAATCTTTCCAACTCCCTGAACTGGATAAGAGGCGTTGTTGGCACAAGTGACTGAATTCCCATGAGGGACAGACTCGAGAGAGGTAAACAATTCACGATGTGAGGTAATGTGCTTTGTAGCACCACTGTCGAAATACCACACATGTGAATCTGCAGCAACTGACAAGCATGCATCATGGACAGCAGGATTGTAAGTGCACTCTGCGCTAAAAGCCCATTCTGCATCAACATCAGCATCACAATCTCCTTTCACAGAAGACTCAACAATGGCTGCATTTGTAGTGGAACCAGCATTTGCAGTGGAACCACCCTCTTTCTTCTTAGCCTCTTTGGCCTTCAACTTAGGACACGACTTGATCAAGTGATCATTGGCTTTACAATAATGGCAACGCATCTTCTTTTTGCCCTTATCACCAGAATTGCCAGACGAAGTGCTGCCAGCAGAAGCATTAGGAACAAAAATTTTGCCACTCGCAGCAGAACCATAAGAAGTGGCTGCATTACTGTTACCACCCTTTCTTTGAGAAGCAATAAAAGCCTGTTCAACTGCACGCTGCCTAGTCCTGTTTTTTCTAGAAAGTGACTCTTGCAGCAGCAATGTGCATAATGCATCAAACTTGACAACTTCAGGATTTCCTTGGGTCATCAGTCTCCAAGTACTAGCAAAAGTCTGGTAGGAATCTGGTAAGGCATCAAGAACAGTCTGCACAAGGGAACTGTCAGAAATGACTTCACCTGCAGAAATGAGTTGCTCATTGATATCCTTGACACTAGCAAGGAAAGTGTCCATATCATCTTCCTCATGCATAATCTTCGACTCTAGCTCTTTACGCAGCAAAGCAATTTTAGCCTCATTGCGGCTTGCATAAAGACCTGCTAGAATATCCCAAGCCTGTTTTGCAGATTTTGCTGAACGGATGTGAGGAATAATGGTGCGCTTCACAGACAACGCAATCAATGCATGAGCCTGCGCATCCTTAACATCCCAACGAGCTTGTTCTGCTGTAGGCAAAACAACTCTAACAGCTGCAATCCTTGCAGCAAGACCTGCAACATCCTCAATATCGCCTACATCTTCAGAACCAGGACGTACATCAATGCCCTGCACAATGTTCCAGACACCTTTTGACACAAGAACGTGTTGCATCATATAAGCCCACATAGGGTAGTTGTCCCCATCCAACCTGTCCTCAGCAGCAAACATCTTGAACACATCTGTGTTGTTGTTGTCAGCCATGGTAAATGCTGCACCTGATGTGAAAACTGCCCGAAAATAGGAGAAATGGAGCGGGAACAACTTGTGCTATATAGCACAAACCGTAGAAGACTATAAGGCACCTGTTATGCAGAAAACGGCACTGACAGAAAATCTGCACAAAATGACGAAATAACCTGTGCAGTACTGCCCGTAGTGGAAACGGAGGCCGAAATGAGCCCAAATCAAAATTTTGAGCAGACCTAGCTCTTTGAGCTCTCCCAAAATATTTGTCGACCTGCGAACGCTTGCCAAAGCTCACTGAAATCGGAGAAAGTGAGCAGGCGTGTGCTGGAGCAGCTGGCGACTAAGCCCGGGAGGACGTGACCTGCTCTGATACCAATTGTTGGAATTAGGGTTGCAGAGAAACACACACAGCTTGGAGAAGACGAAGGAAGCTCAAGGCACACAATAGAGAGTGTGTTACTTAGTGTGCAATGGAAAGATAGATAGCCCTAGAGTGATGGGCGTATATACAATGCACGGGGGAAAAAACCTCCTAAAGAGGGAAAAAATGCCCCGGCGGTCCTAGTGTGTTCACACACATCACTACCACATGTATATGGTAACAGTTTTTGTTATGCACATATTCTTGATTCACAAAGAACAAAGTTAGAAGCCAAAAGCAAGAAGTGTGTGTTTCTCGGATACAGTGAAGAGTCTAAAGCTTATAGACTCTATCATCCAGAGGCAAAGAAAATACTCACCAGTCGGGATGTGGTATTTGAAGAAGGGCTACATACGGTGGAGAAACTAGGTTCGTCCACTTTCTCATCAAATGAAGAAATAACTCACCATGTTCCATACCAAAGTCAGGTAAAAAATCAAGTGGAGGAGTTGTCTGATGATGACTCAAATAAATCTAACCAACATGTTGCAGCATCACAGGAAAAGCTACTACCAAAGTGGGCTCAACAGCTTTTTGATGCTCAAAAACCCTCAAGTTCACAACCCTCATGAAGAGGAGGGGGGTTTGCGACGGTCAAAAATAATAGAGGAGCAAAGGAGATCCTCCGAACATATCGTCAACATGGCTCTCATGACAGAAATTGTGGGGTCTGTGAAGGAGCCAGCCTTTGTCTCGGGGAAGCCATGGCTGATCCAAAGTGGAAGGCAATGATGCAGTCTGAATATGACAGCATCACCAAGAATGACACTTGGGAGTTAGTGGATTGGCCTCCAAAGAAGAAAGTCATCGGCACAAAATGGGTGTACAAGCTCAAGCATAAAGCTGATGGATCTTTGCAAAAGTAAAAATCCAGATTAGTAGCACAAGGATTCTCTCAAGTTGAAGGGTTTGATGTTAGTGACACCTTCGCTTCCAGAGCTCGAATGACCATTATACGTCTTGTGCTTGCTCTTGTTGCTATCTATTTATGGGTTGTTTACTAAATGGATGTTGTGTCTGCATTTTTGAATGGAATTCTCAAGGAGGAGGTGTATATTGAGCAACCACCAGGGTTTGAGACACCCCATTCAAAACAAAAGGTTTGCAGATTGAAGAAGGCTTTATATGGCGTGAAACAGTCTCCAAGAGCATGGTATGTCAGAATTGATAAGTTTTTAAAAAACCTTGGCTTTAGAAGAAGTGCTTCTATAGAGAATTTATATGTGCTTAGAGAGAATGGAAAACAAGTCATTATTGTCTTGTATGTTGATGACTTGATAATCACAGGTGACCACAAAGATCTCATCCAACAAACTCGTGAGAGTTTGAGTTCTGAATTCAAAATGACAGACTTAGGTTTGTTGCATTATTGTTTGGGGATTGAGGTTTGGCATGTTAGTGCCTGATTTATCAGGGCTTTCAGGGCAGCCAGGCTATTACTTTTTGAACTATAACTAAAACCTTTATCTTTGAACCTTAGGGATAAGTGAACATGGGTATTTTATATTTTGGGGAAGTTAGTTGTGTGTATCGTGAATTCTCAGGACGAGGAGCAGTTATGTCTATGCCTGTTGATGCAGTTGGCTCCCTCCTGCATTGGTTCTGTGCTTTCTGCTGTATTATTGAATGATGATGATGAATGGCACACTATCTTCTCTTTATCTCTGATGTTACATACCTGTTTCCTTTGCAGTATGGTGTTTGAAGTATGCAGTTTCCTGTTTCCTGTTTGATATGTACTGTATATTAAGTGCATTGGTGGTTTGTTATGGCAATGTGTGCCTAACATTTGGCGATCCTGCTATTGGTTCGAATTTCGCCTAAAACCATATGGGGGCTAAGGAATGAATCACAGAGGCAACCTGTTCCCTGATAGTGACCATCTGCGGGATTTTGCGAACTGGAAAACACCGGGGGAAGAGTCTGAGGAGTATGCAACAGAATTCTTGAAAGCATTCTACCCACAATTGCCCAGCGAAGTCAGAATTCTCATTCTCAAAAAGGTGCAGTTTCTGTGCAAATTATGTGCAGTTTGTTGCAGAAGGCAGTTTCAATTTTTCAGTTTACAGACTACAGTTTCAGGTATTTCAGTTTGCAATGCAGTTTAAGCAGTTTCAGGGTTTAAAGAGGTACAAATGCTCTCTATTCTTTTGATGGGTGATTAATGGAAAAGACGAAGAAGAAAAAGTGTACTATTTGTCAAAAAGATGGGCACTCTGCAAAGCAATGTCCTTATGTGTGCAAGCCATGTTAAAAGGAAGATGTATGTGTCAAATACTGTATGCATAAACTTGCAAGAAGTTGTATCGAATTGTCAGATCTTTTTGAGATGCATCAGATCATGAGGAACTATGTGATGCACAAGAGGATTTGGATGATTTTTCTAATCTTCTTGACAAGGCAGAAGACTGGCATGAATGTCGTGAAGGAAAAAGAAGAAAGTCGTGCTCTAGTATGCGTAGGATACAGGTGTTACAAGAAGCAATTGAAGGCTTGACAGAGAAGTATGAAGATCAGTTTCAGGAGGAAGACGAAAGTGATGATGACTGGGAGTTACAACACCAATGTTCCCCTTGGTTGGGAACAATCAGGTACAATCATGTTTAACTTCTCCAAATGCACTTGTTGCAAGTCTCAAATCAATGAAAGAAGCTCAAGCACAAAGCCAACCTGAAGAAGTCAAGAAGGTGATGTTGGAAAGGGCAGAAGAAAAGGAGCATCCTGAGAGCGAAAGAAGCCAAAAGGAGCACTTAGTATCCCAAAAACACACTCCAGATAGACTCAAGGGTTTGCACAATGTTGAAGTACCAACAGTTTTTCAGGCACCTGCAGTTTTAAAAACTGAAGTTTCAAAGCCTGAATTTGAATTTTCAGCACCTGAAGTTTTTCAACCCGATTTTGATGTTCTTGAATATGGGATCAAAGTTGTAGATACTCAGATTATTGAAGAGAAGAAGTTGATTCAAGAAGGAGAGTTTGTTCAGTGCAAGGGAGATATAGTCCAAAAGATGATGAAGGAAGAAGGAGGAAGCCAGGAGCAACTCATGAGCCAAAGGAGCCAAGAGGATTGCCAGCTATCCCCAAACCTCACATCGAAGAGACTCGCCTCTTTGCAGGAAGAGAAGGACAGTTGCCCAAAAGAAGAATTATTGGTTGAGAAGAAGGGAATACAATTGGGAGTGAGCGAGAGAAGACACCAATATCCGATACAAACCCATATACCAACATTTGACATCAATCTTGAAGATGTTGAAATTCAGGGAGACATCAAATTTCAGTGTAATGTAGTGGAAGAGCTGAAGATAGATAAAGACATAATGTGTGCTACTGATGAGGATGATGTGATGAATCAGTTTTTGATGAATCTTGATGAGGAATATTTGACAGGTGACAGTCCAGAAGGTGTTTGTGTTGATGGAGAAGAGTTTTTTGGAGTTTTGAAGAGTGAAAGCCAATTTCCGAGAGTGGATATGAATTATTCAGGTTGTGAAGACAAGGATCTTCAATTTTAGATCCTTGAATTACCAGTTTTGATACCAAAGGTTCTTGATTTGCAAAGTTTCAAAATTCAGGTCCCTGATCCGCAAATTCTTGATTTGCAAAGAAGTTATGTACCTGAACTTGCTGAATTTCAAAGTCTTTTTCTTTCTCAAGTGAAGATGATCAATAATCTCTCATTCGAGCTAGAGAATGAGAGGCATTCAAGTATGGTTGCGGCAAATGAAGCGCTTTCCAAAATCAATCAACTTCAAGAAGAAAAGACATCATTGATGATGGAGATTTCTCAGGTTCAAACTGAAGCCGACTTGCATATTTCTTATTGTTATGAAGTTCATGTTGCTCTTAAGCAAGTTGTTTTGAACAAGGATAATCAAATTGAGGACTTGAAGCTTCAACTTACTCAAATCAAGAATATGGAGTTTTCTTCAAATCTTGATGTTACAGAAGGTTTCTTGAATGATGATGTTGTTATCAATGATCTTTATGATGTTGGTGCTTTTACAAATTCAATCATGGATATTGGAAGTCCGTCTTTTTCCAGTGAAGTTCAGTTTACTGATGATATTCTTGATGATTTATACCAAATTTCTGATGTCAATGGTTTTGTTGATGCTGAGGAGATGGTTTTGACTGATGATTATGCAAGTATTTTGGAAGTTCTTGATGATGGTGAAGTGGATTTTCTTGGAGATTGTTCTACATTTCTATGTGATGTTGTTGATGGAGGAGATGATGTTGATATTCTTATATCTCATTGGTTTTATATCTTCATGCTTGATAAAATAAGGGAAGTTTTTCAAGGAGCATAAGTCAAAAGTTTTGAGTTTCAGGGAGATATCACTGATTGGACAGTTTTGCAGCTACAAAGTGGATTTCTTTATATTTTTGATAAGGGATGTGAGGAAGCCATCTTGGTGGTGTTTTTTATGCGTAAAGGAGAGTTAAATCTGTTAATTTTAAGCCTTGAATCAAATCAGTTTGATGAAGAAGCAGATCAATTTTGGTTTTTCTTGAATCAAGATTTTCAAAGAAATCAATTGATATGCGGAGTCTAAATCAGGTCTTCGAGTGTTGCATCTACATGCAGAGATATTGGATGTGTTCAAGAGACAGTGTCTAATGGTTGCAAAGTTTGTATCCTACCTTGAATCTTTCTTCATTCTTCTTGAAAGGAAAATTGAACCTGAACCTGAACCTGAACCTGAACCTGACCCTGAACCTACTACTGAATTTGGATATGTATTTGAATATGAAAATGGGCCTAAAGACCTGAAATCACTTGAAGAAGAGGAGATTTTTCTACTTTGTAGAAGGTATCTCAATTCAACAGATGTGGAGAAAATGAAGACTAAAGTGATGGAATACATGAAGGGAGCATGGGAGCATATCAAAATAAGGATGTATGATGTTGTGAGTAAACCATATCAGATGTTTGCAGAGGAGGAGATGAAGGAGGAAAACTTGTTTATGGAGAAGCAGAATACTGAACTGAAGCAGCAGTATACTGACCTAAAAGAGCAATTTGAGGACCTGAAGATGCAGTTGCAGCAACAAGGAGGCCAACAATCTGAGCAGGTGTTTGCTAATAAAAATTCTGAAGTGTTTGCAGGAATTGATGTGGCAGCAAGAGTTCATGAGCATATTACTGAAGACACAGGGAAAGATGAAGCTGCAGGACAGGCTAAAGATGATGCAGAGGAGGACATAGAAGCTGCAGGAGGAATTCACAACTTAGATGATCCAGTGCAAATGATTGTGGATGAGAAACTCTGTCAGGAGACTGAAAGTACTAAGGGGGCAGTTACAGTTCAAGTGGATGCAGAGGTTGAAGAATTTGACAAGGGAACTCCAACTACAGCAGCAGTTTCACAACAAACTGAATTCAAGGATTAGCTGGTGGATGAATTTTTTGATCAAGGGATATTGTGGGTTCTCACAAGGTTTGAGAAACCTTGCCCACCAGGTGTCACAGGTGTTAGTGTCTGATTTATCAGGGCTTTCAGGGCAGTCAGGCTATTACTTTTTGAACTATAACTAAAACCTTTATCTTTGAACCTTAGGGATAAGTGAACATGGGTATTTTATATTTTGGGGAAGTTAGTTGTGTGTATCGTGAATTCTCAGGACGAGGAGCAGTTATGTCTATGCCTGTTGATGCAGTTGGCTCCCTCCTGCATTGGTTCTGTGCTTTCTGCTGTATTACTGAATGATAATGATGAATGGCACACTATCTTCTCTTTATCTCTGATGTTACATACCTGTTTCCTTTGCAGTATGGTGTTTGAAGTATGCAGTTTCCTGTTTCCTGTTTGATATGTACTGTATGTTAACTGCATTGGTTGTTTGTTATGGCAATGTGTGCCTAACATGGCAATCCTCAAAAGGCATCTTCATCTCTCAACAAAAGTATGCAATAGAGATCCTAAAAGCTTTTGGCATGATGGATTGCAAACATGTGAGCACTCCAATGGAGGTAAATTCAAAACTCTCCATGGAAGATTCTTCCCCCTTAGTCGAAATTAAAAAGTATAGAAAACTTGTGGGAAGCTTAATTTTCTTGTGTGAGTTCTTAAGTACATCAAAGGTACTTTGGGCCATGGCATTGGCACAAATACGCTTAGTGGGTATTGTGACTGCAATTGGGCAGGACATTGTGACTCTAGAAAGTTAGTTTCTGGATTTTGTTTCTCACTTGGTTTTGGAGTGTTTTCTTGGATCAGCAAGGAGCAGCCAACCGTCGCTCTTTCTTCAATGGAAGTAGAGTATAAATCTTCTTATTTTGTAGCTTGTGAAGCAGTTTGGCTAAGGCGAGTCCTCATGGGCTTAGGTGTTTCTCTTCATTTAGAAACAACACTTCAATGCGACAACCAGAGTTGCATGGCGATTGCCAATAACCCCGTCTTCCATGCACGCACAAAGCATATTGAGGTTCAGTATCATTATGTTTGAGAGCTAATTGAGGATGAAATTACGGAGCTAGATCATTGTCCTACTGAAGATAATTGTGCAGATATCTTCACCAAAGCTCTAGGGAAAAACCAACTACTTCAACATCTTCATCAACTTGGAGTTGGCACACGGCCAACATAGAGCATCTTCGGGTGTTCATTGAGGGGGGGTGCTGGTATACTTGCAATGCCCACGTCTCTCAATTTTTCCACCACAATATATGTTGCACAGTTTTTAAGGACCCTATATGAGGAGAAGCCAATGGTGCACATATATTTGGTGGATTCTAGCTTTGCACGCTGATGAGATCTCTAATCACTGAAATATCTTGGCCGGAAGACGTCCGAAGACAATCGGAAAATGGCCGTAGCCAGTGGTCTTTGGTCGGTGGCCGGATTTCCTTATTTCCTTGGCCGGTGGCTGATTTCTAGGAGGACTTGTCTACACAAAAGCGGCTACACATGGACGCATGGGAGAGTCCTACTTGGACTTGGCTATCTAAGGGCGGCTGCACATGGGCGTTTAGAGGCTCCCTTACATCTATACAAGGAGGCCTTCTCATGAGTAATTTGGTAGAATGGTGTGCACACTTGACGCACACAACACATCCTTGTGTAAGGATTGTTAGTCCCTTGTATTCCTACTTGCTCTAGTTGTTTAAATCGCCATCTAAGCTCTAGATTGAGAGCGCATGGGTGGATGATGCCATCACTTTGTAATAGTGTGCTAATCTAAAGTTTTTGTAAGGTTTCCAGTTTCTGAAACCTTAAAGGTTGTATAAAGCTTAATCAAATTGATATGATTATTGAAAAAGCAATGTAGAATTGTCCGACCATGGCAAATATTGGTATTTTTGGAATCTTAAGCACAGCAAACCCCGGGCTAGAAATTTTCAGAATTCAATTCCGATAAAAACTGGCATAGTTATGACCCCTGGAAGTTTACACTGTGAATTGAGTAAAATAGAAAAAATTGAAGGGTTGCAGTAATCATTTAAGCATAGACTTTATTAAAGTCCTCCTAGATATTTACAAGATATTTACCAATTAAGCAAAAATAGGTCAAAATATAGCAGAATTGATATTTTAAAAGCTGGCACGTAATGGGATGGTCATCACTGACCTGCCAGGGACTCATTTAGCAGCAGGGGTCGTTTTTTGACTTGCTGGGGGCTGCTTGAACTTCAAGCAACTGCCTTTTTCAGCCGGTGAGAGCTTATGAGTGCCAGAAAACTATAAATAGGACCCCTAGCTTCACATTTTACACGGACTCGGAGCCTTGCTACTCTCTCTCTCATCTAGAGAGAAAACTACGCAGAAATCATTAGAGTTTAATCTCTAATTGATTAACCCTAACGGTAATTAACCTAATCCTTCTTAATTAGCAAGGTTAGATTAAGATAAATTGTTAATAAATCAAAGATTAGACCTATGCATGCTCCTTAAACCTCTTTAAATTAATTAATCTCTGCTGATTATTGTAACTAAGCTTAGTAATATTAAGCTAATTAATTATCCTATCATATTATGGCTGAAATTAGCCAAATTAACCATGAATTAATGATAAATATATTAATTAAGCTTAGATTAAGATGAGGTAATTATCAGAGTTGCATTAGATAGTCATTAAGCTAGGAAAATTATCCTATAATTTTTTGAGTAATTTTCCTAATTAATTAGGCAGAATTACTCTGTTTTTTGAGCTATTTAAATAGGGGAAATTAATAAATTGATTTCAATTACTATAATATATTTATCAGTGGTTAATTGGGTGTTAATGAACTGGTGATATTTAGAAAAATCTCAGATAATGAATCTAGCTAATTAATTAGGTAGAATTACTCTGTTTTTTGACCAATTTAAATAAAGAAAATTAGTAAATTGATTTCAATTGTTGAGATACATTTATCAGTGGTTAATTAGGTGCTAAGGAACTTGTGATAATTAGGATAAGCTCAGATAATTAATTTAGATAATTAATTAGGCATAATTACATTGTTTTTTGAACAATTTTAATAGGGGAAATTAGTAAATGGAATTATAATGATTCCATATAATTATCAGTTGTTAATTAGGTGGTCCATAACCCGTGATAATCAGGAGAAGTTCAGAAAGTTAATTTAGATAATTATTTTAGCTAAAATACCCTATTTTTGAGCAATTTTAATAGGGGAAATTAGTAAATGGAATTCAAATGATTCCATATAATTATCAGTGGTTACTTAGGTGTTCAATAGCCCGTGATAATTAGGAGAAGTTCAGAAAGTTAATTTAGCTAATTATTTTAGCTAAAATACCCTATTGTTTGAGTAATTTAAATAGGGGAAATTAGTAAATGGAATTCAAATGTTTTCATATAATTATCAGTGGTTAATTAGGTGTTCAAAAAGCCATGATAACTAGGAAAAGTTCAGAAAGTTAATCTAGATAATTATCTTAGCTAAAATACCCTGTTTTTTGAGAAATGTTAATAGGGGAAATTAGTAAATGGAATTCAAATGCTTCCATATAATTATCAGTGATTAATTGAGTGGTCATGTACTTGTGATAATTAGGAGAAGTTCAGAAAGTTAAGTTAGCTAATTACTTTAGATAAATTACTCTATTTTTTGAATAATTTTAATAGGGGAAATTAGTAAATCATGCTATATGATTACATGCTATTTATCAGAGCTATATTATAGGGTAAAGAGACCGTGATAATTATGACAAGTTTAGAAAAGTAGTATAGATATTTATCTAAGTCAAATTACACTATTTTTAGCTAAAATCTAAAGAGGGAAAATAGTAAATCATGTTATATGATTGAATTCTGTTTATCAGAGCTATATTATAGGGTAAAGAGGCCGTGATAATTATGACAAGGTTAGAAAGGTAGTGTGGATATTTATTTAAGTCAAATTATACTGTTTCTAGCTAAAAAGTAAAGGGGGAAATCAGTAAATCATGTGCTATAACTACATGCTATTTTTCAGAGATGTATTATAGGGTCAAGAGGCCGTGCTAATTATGCCAAGGTTAGAAAAGTAGTATAGATATTTATCCAAGCCAATTTATACCGTTTTTAACTAAAAACTAAAGGGGAAAATTAGTAAATCATGTGCTATAATTACATGCTATTTATCAAAGCTGTATTATAGGGCAAATAGGCCGTGATAATTATGCCAAGGTTAGAAAAGTAGTATAGATATCTATCTAAGTCAAATTATCCAAATTTTAGCTCAAAATTGAAGATGAAAACTATATAATTAAGTTAGAAAATAATAAGATAATTACCAGAGGTCAAAAATATCCTTATCTACTAGTGGTAATTATACAATAGTTAATTAGTGAGGTTAGTAAATCATAATTGACCAAAAGTCTTATTTTGAGCAAATGATTAATTAAAATAAATAGACTTGTGGTTAAAAGTTTTTTTTAAAAATTATAGTAAGTGAAAAACTACGATATCAAGTTAACGAAATGAAATCTTTAAGAGAAATTAAATACAATAAATATTAAGCCCAAAATAAGAAAATTATTAGCTTAAAAGTTGATAGAAAAATTAGGAAAAAGATATAGAAAATTATAAGAAAGTTAAGAGAGCTTAGAAAACCCTTAGGGAAGCGGTGGAAGAAGTTATCATGCTTATATAGACAAATAAGAAATTACTAGGTCAAGAATTTACCAATTAAAACTATATATTTAACCTTGGATGGGTTACGGTTGAATACAAAGGTTAAGTTTAGATTTTGAACTATTTACCTAATGATTAGACGTCCTTTTATAAGGATAATAAGTTATGATACTAAAAAGGACCCGAGCAAATCCTACATCTGATGATGAGGACCTAGCTCCAAAACGAACTAGAGCATCGCATGACGACGAAGCTGGACCTAGTAGTAGGCCTACGGAGGAGAGTCTTCAGGCGCCAGCACAACAACAGATGGCCAATCAATCCCAGGTGGGTTTTCCATTATTCAATTAAGTCTTTAATTAGTTTAAGTTCTTTTATAAGTTAGCATTGCATACGTAGGAAGGATAAACTGGCTGAAATTGGAAGGTAACTTCCAATATGCATTTGTTTATAATGTAGGAAAAAATTGTTTGGGTTAAAACTGGTTGAATTAGGAAAGATATGTTTGATCATCCTTAAGACAGCTTGTCTCAAGACACCTCCGACTCCTTGATATAAATTGATGATAATGATTGGCTTTCTAGCCACGGTTAAGTCGGTTACCCCCATGAACGATGAGTTTCTACTCCGTGTCATGTCTTGATGTTTCTACATAAGTTAGGATACCGTTTTTATCCTAGGGGAGCCGCCTGGTTGTATGGGCAACTGGTTTGGTGTATGGGCACCCGGAACCTTGGGTGGGGGTTTATCCACTCCAGATTTGAATAAGGAATGGGTGCCGTTTTTCACCCTTAGGTGGTCTTGAGACAAGACGAGTACTGGTCATGGTTATTATGGATAATGTTTTGATTGACAGTACCCTGTCTTAAGTTAAAAGATGTCTGTTTGCTAAAAGAATGCTTTCAATGCTGTTTTCAAGGAATTACCATGATGGAATGTTAAAAGAAACCATTATTTTAAATGTTAAAACAATGTGATAATAAGATAAACAAATCTTGTGTGAGTGCGGGGTGGTAACTGGGGATTGACTAAGGTTGTCAATCATGGATGGGTGGACCTGATTAGTCAGGTAACTATCCATCCCTGCGCACTAAAACGTTTTAGAAACTTCTCACTTGGAAGAGGAATCCACCAACGGCTGTGCCCTCACATATGTTAGGGGGAAAAAAGCGTTGGCTAAGGAAACCATAATCTAAATGATGAAGTTATAGGGCCGGAATAAGAATATATTTTTTTTGTAGGCCGTTTGAATACAATGTCCCGTTTCCGCTGCGAGACAGGACTAGGTCTTCTTCTAGGGCTATAGACCCAAGCCATTGTTAATGGCAAAGGTTTATTCCTTGGATTTTTCTTGTTTAGAGACTCCGATTTTTAAGGCCTAGAGACCTGTCAAGGATCCCATCCCGATCTTGGTGTAGGCGGGTTGGGGATCTTATAGTTTTTGATTTGCCACTAGTCTACTTTGCATCGTATCTCTCTATACTCTCCCTGCTACTAGGTCCTTATTGTATTCCGCATTTCTTATAGAGGGAAGCGTGCAATAGTAGAAGTTGTGATAAAAACGGTAATAAAAGTGATAGAATTTTAACATTAAAATTTTGGCGTCCCATCCCCTTCTCTCTTCTTTGGACAACCTATTTGCAAGAGAATGAATGAGAAAGGTTCTTGAAAAAGTGTAGGCCACTTTCACGTTGTTGCAAGATAGAGCTTGAAGAAACTAACATAGGTGCTACCATCTAGTAAAATGTGGGCACACTTCGCTCTATCATGATCAAAATAAAAACATATGGGTTCCAAAGGGGCACTGAGAAAACAACACCATGATTACCTTCAAAGTGAGGACTTTTTGTTGAATGAAGGGCTTTTTGGTTCATCACAAGCTAGGCTATCCCCAAGCTTGGAGGGTGTAGGTAGAAGAAGAGGGGTTCCACTGGTAAAATAGGCTTGACTATATTTTTCTATAATGGGATAAAGCGGTTGCCTCAGTTTGTGAGAGCCAATAAAAAAACCTGATAGACTCCATGGAGGTCACTCCTATGGGCATATGAAAAGTCCAAGAAAGTAGTGCACATGCCTTCATTGAAGATGCCGTCCATGTTTGGATTCTTATATCTGACATTGCTTGCTTTACAAGGAGGCGCATGCATAACTCTAGGATGGAGCTTCCTCTTTATAATTTCATGTTTTTCCACATAGCCATTATTTCATGTTTTAAAATAAGTTGTTTTTCATTTTTTTTGAAACTTTAAATAACGTTCTTTAAGTTCTATTCACAAGAAAAACATAGGAAAACACCCAAATTTGAATGTTTAAGCACTAAAGAGGGGTTCGGTAATAAGCAGGGAAATTATAGCATGGAAAAACCACGATAATGTAAGCGATAATATTTAAAATATAAAAAAATGCTCCCGCACCTCCCTCTCTGTTCTTTGGCCAACCCATTTTGGACTCCTCATTACAAATGAGGTAAAAGGTCAGGGTAAACATTTTGAGATTTTCATAGTGACACGTATGGGCACCAATCTAGCAACCCATGAAAGGCTTAATATTACTTTGAACCATACAACTTGATAGAGCATGCACCCTTGATTTCACAATATTATATTGTTTGTTTAGTTTAATTATATGCCTTTTTAGCTTTGCTCATTCTCCATCAAGGTTGGGCATTGTGAGACTCCAAATCTAAGCCCCTCCCTTTAGTGTCCATTCTACACCGAAATATGTACCTGTAGCCCCGCTGGATGGATGACTAGTCAGCATGCAGAATGTTAAGCCATGCGAGCCTATCATTTTTCACCAAATCATCACACAAAACTTGTCTTGTAGTCAACAACATTTCACCACATCAACACACGGAATCTATGGTGTGTTGCAGATGACCCCAATCGGCGGACTAGGGATGATTCTCTATTAGAGTGCTATAGTGCGGAATGTTTGGCAAATCATGGAGGCAATGAAGAGGCTTCTAAAAGTTACATTTATGAGGTTTATAAGGGCTTCCACATGGCCACCTTTCCACAAAAAGCCAAGGAACATGCAAGATACCTCTCCCTTCATGCAATGACAAATTACAAGGTGCCAAACACTGAAGACAAGGTGCCACGAGACAAGCATAGCATTGACGACAAATTGTGACAACAACGGTTGCCAGGTATGCTTTATTCATATGATTAAGCTAGATATTGATTGTCAAAATTCTATGCGCTCCTAATATGGCATCCACTTGACAAGGTGGCCGATTGGGGCCATGATATTGGCTATAATACATCGGCCATGTTTGATTACGGAGCACAATTTCATACAACCAAGGTACATCAGGCATGCCTTGGTTGTGGAGCATGTAATCAAGTATTGACTAGCAAAGGACAAACCCAATCGATTGACATGGTCGTGGGTAAGAAAATTTCTTTTTGTTTATCTTCATCTATAGTATATTTTTCAGAGGTATGCCATACGTGATGATTATAGCAAGGCTTTACATTGGTCATATTTTAACAAAGGATCAAGGTTCCAACAAGGATAACGCATACAAGGGTTTCTACCTTAAACAAGATAAAGTTTCGTAGAAGTAAAGGAAAGTCAAGAATGGCATGTGACTTGTAAGGAAAACCTATTTTGTAAGGTCTCTACTTTCGAATTTCACACAAGTTCTATTACGCATTTAAATTTTTTTAACCATCACTCATTATTTAAGATATTTGAGTTCAAATTATGAATCGTAGGCTGAGAAAACCTAGAATTTAAAATTTACGCTACAAAATTTTGACATGTTTAGCTATATGAATCACTAATTAACTTATTGTAAGACTTAGTTATACTGATTGTAGAATTTTCTTTTACTACTACTATAAAGTTAACATGAGACTGTAAAGTTTAACTTAAAAATGTAAAGTAAATTATCATGAAGGAAATAAATAAAATAATTATAAAGACAAAAGAATACACAAGGATGACAAATGAAAGCACATGGACTCACCTGGACTCACATAGGAGGAGACAAAGTGGGACACACTGTCGCATGAAAAGGAGAGGCTAGTCTTGACTAATCTTATTGAGGAGGGGATGTGTGGCCTTATCTTTTGATGATAATGACAAAGTGGTCAAGCTGATGGGTACCACAAGGCTACCAAAAATGCGGGTATGATTTTTGGGGGGGGGGGGAAATTAAAAAAAATAATAATAATAATAAAAAAAAAAATATATATATATATATATAAATTTATTTTTTTTGGAAAAAAAAAGTTGGACGTTTTCTTTTCTGCTATAAATAGAGCATCCATGCTCACACTTTAAACATAGAGATTGCCTCTATAGCGCTCACGAAGTGCTGCCACTTCTCTTGAGAGAAGGCGTCCACAAACCACTAAGAGAGCAAAAACTCTAGTGGACTAATAAGGTGCGTATTAATTAAGCATTCAATAAACTTTAGGAATGATGTATGTGTGCTATCTCTTACTATAATCTCTCTAATAGATTACTAAGATTCAATTAGCTATGTGTGTGTGTGTGCTATCTCTTACTCTAATATCTCTAATAGATTAGTAAGATTCAATTAGTTTTAAGAAAGATATGTGTGTATGTGTGCTATCTCTTACTCTAATCTCTCTAATATATTAGTAAGATTCAATTATCTTTAAGAAGGATATGTGTGTGTGTGTGTGCTATCTTTTACTCTAATCTCTCTCTAATAGATTAGTAAGATTCAATTAGCTTAAAGAAGGATATGTGTGTGTGTGTGCTATCTCTCATTGTAATCTCTCTAATAGATTAGTAAGATTCAATTAGTTTTAAGAAGGATATGTGTGTGTGTGCTATCTCTTACTGTAATCTCTTTAATAGATTAGTAAGATTCAATTAAATTTAGAAAAGATGTGTGTGTATGTTTTCTCTTACTCTAATCTATTTAAGTATACCTACTCTCTCTAGTTAGTACATCTTCACTATTAACTTATGCATAGTTACTTGAAAGTTAATACATAAGAGAACTCATCATATTATTATTATACATGATGAAATTATCATTCACCAATTTTATTGTCAATTAGATTAAGTAGAATTTTGAATAATACTAAAAATTGATTTAGTTCAAGTATAGAAATTGAAGTTAGAATTGTATAAGAAATGTGAAGCATAAAAGTAATGCATTCCTAAACTTTCACTCATAGTTTACACACTTAATTTTTGATTAATTATGATTAGCAAATATTTGATGTATAGAAATTAGATGTAGAACAACAACACTAAGTGTGAATCCGAGTTGGCGAGGGTTCAAATTACAGAGTCTCTTTGGAAACAAGGAGACTACTAGGGAAATTGACCAACTTAAAGTTTTAAGTGTATAACATAAGTGTAGTACAAAAAAATGGCTCCAAAGCGTGCTTGAACACAAGGCGCTAATGATCATAAAGCTGGTACAAGTAACGGGGGAACTCCTGTGGAACATGCTATGTCTCCACCATTCCGACCAATCGGAGCTATGGTACAGGTTAGTATTGCAGTTTCAAGTTATGTATCATTGCATATGTGAGACCATATAAATATATTATTTACCTTATGAAAAGAAAATACGGACCGGAACAAAGGGGCTTAACCCCAAGAAACTTGGCATATGTTTGACAAGTAGAAAAGAATGTCTTGTTAAATTGGTTGCTATAGAAAAGAATGTTTGTCCAAAACCTTCGGTATGGTTTCTCTCAACTCTCTCTACTTATTAGCGCTGGCATTATGTGGCAGTTGCCGAGGCGTGAGATGACGCCCAGGATGGCACCGCTGATGATGTACACCCAGATTAGCCTAGCTGGATACTATAGTTTTGTTTTGCCATGGAGTGAGGATGAGGCCCAGATTGGCACCGTTGTTGTTGTGGCGAGAGTACGTCCAGATTAGCACAACGAGTACTTGTCGAGCGGTATGGGACGCTCATGAGGACAAGGGTTTTAATAAGTAATGTATATACCGATTGGACATAATAGCGCCAGTAGAGATTCTTAAGTGAACCTAATCCAAGGGTTGTTGGTTTAAAATTGGACGACTTCTTGTTTGACTATTGTTTGTAATACTGTTTGAAGAGCTGTTTTAACGAACCAGTATCATAAATAAAGTAAAGGAACATGTATGTTTAAACATTGTGGTAGTACTTAGATAACAAAAGAAGGGTGAGTGTGGTGTGGAAAGTGGGAGAATGATACCCTGACAGTATCAGTCTATGGACGGGTGGACCCGATGAGTCGGGTAACTTTCCAGCGCTAGAAATTGTTTTTTTTAAAGTCATAAATCTTAAAAGAGACAAACCTTGGCGGCTATGCTTCTGAAACATGGAGAAAAAAGCGCACAGGTTGGTCACTCTAAGATTTATACTTTTAGGTATAATTGATTATAAATAGTTTTTAGATGGGGTTATGGTGGTCACGCTCTGCCATAGCGAGATAGGACCAATCCTTCACTAACGGTTCATGCCCGTGGCTACGTAGTAGCTAAGGCAACGTCCGTTGGTTTTTCTTTTTCAGGATTGGAGACCTATCAAAGGTACTCCGCTCCTCTCAAAAAGGGGCAGGGACCTTACACTGGTATCAGAGCCTAGGTTAAAGCTTGGGAAGATTTTTAGATTGGTGTTTGGATATTGAAGGGTGCGAATGTTTGAAATAATAGAAGAACCTAGAAAAATTGTTTTGAGTTTTTATATGGTATTGAAAACTGAACTTTCCTGGTAAAGGAAAATGTTCATTCAGCCTACCAGAAATTCCACGTGTTCACAATCATGTTTGAAAATGTATGCCAATCACCAAATTATTAGTTTTGAAAAAGGGTGATGATGATTTTGGATAGGGTGTTTGCACCACCTATCCCAAGGGTGCATAGAGGATGGGGCATCAACTGGAGTCCATCTGGAGGAATCTATACCATCGATGCTGACAAGATATGGTGCTTGGATACCAATCTCAAGAAACTTGGATGGGCAGAGGAGTTAAAAGTCATCAAAGTTTATCTTTTCATTGGTACTAAGAATCCGGATGCTACCATTACCTTGGGAGAAGAAAAGATATCTCAGACTCAATGGGTCTATATCCAAGGTACAAAAGTTATCCATGGTGGTAGGATTCGACCCATATATGTATCTCGTAGCTTTCAAGGGTCAAAAGAAACTTATTATTTTGATCCTTTAGCCTATCCGTTTTTAGTCACTAAACTCAAAATATAGAGACATTACAATCCTTGTACCTAAAGGCTACCAACCTTGGCAGCAAATAATGTGTATACAAATAAAGTTTGGATTAATATCATATTTTTTTTGTATTATTATCTGATCAAGTCTTGCCTTAAAGTGGATTAAAGCTAGAGTATCCAATAAAGTTTCACTTAATCTATATTGCACAGAGTGCGGTGTATACATCTCTTCAAGAGAAAAAGCTACTTCTCAAGCAAGCTAAACTTCCTTCTTTCAAAGGGGAAGGAGTCCTAGTTGAGCGCGATGTAGAAGTGTGGCTCGAAGAGATGGAGGATTATTTTGCTACTGCTGGTACTACTCCCGATAACCAAGCAATGTTGGCTATGTTTAGTCTCACGGGGGATGCCAAGCTTTGGTGGAAACAACACTGCAAAGATAATCATGTAGCTCAAAACACTCAAACTTGGGAAGACATTAAGTATGCTGTCAAAGGATGTTATCTTCCACCTGCACACGAATCCCTAAAGATGAATGAATTCTTCAATTTACGTCAGTTTCATCTTACAGTGGAAGAATACTACTCCAAATTTGTAACTCTTAGGCGCTATGCTCCGCCAATGACCGCAGATCAACAAGTAGCTCGTTTTTGCCAAGGGCTAAATGCTCCTTTAAATACTCGTCTAGAAACTATGAGGCTTGTAAATTTGCAAGATGATCTTTTAAGAGCTAATCCCTTAGCTAAAGAGATGTCAAAATCTCAAAGGGTACGAAATGAAAATTTAAGGAATGTTGGAAGGAGAGGACGGCCTATGATGTGGAACCAAAGGCAAGTTCACCCAGTTCACCAAACTCATCCGATAGTTGCAGCTTCATCAAATGGAGCTCAAAATGCAGATCTTAGAGGCTATGAATGCAACGAGCTAGGAAATTTCAGGAATGTATGTCCTAGGCGAGTCTCCACAACAAATACACAGAATCGAGCTAGAGGACGAGGCCAAATAATAAACGTGGAGGGAGAAATGGAGGACGAGGTCGAGGGTGCTGAATGGATGCCAGAGTCAATGCTATCATAGGCGAACCAACATTGGGAGAAGAACAAGAGGAAAGAGCAACTCTACATGATGCAATTGATAACCCAAGAGCAAGACAACAATATGCTGTTATTGTGAAAAATTTGAGCTTCTTATTGATTGTGGTAGTACTCACTCTTTCTTGTCACCTAAATGTTTAAGGAGGTTAGGACTTAATCAACACCCTGCAAGAAAGATGAGAGTTGAATTAGCCAATGGAAAGGAGGTGTTATATCAGTACACTATGGGAAAAATAGATTTCAAGTTGGGAGAATACTCTACTTCTGCTAGTTTTCGAACCTTACCCATAGGAATCTATGACGGAATTCTTGGAATCGATTGGTTAACCAGTCATAAATGCCAATATCCATTGTGCCCAAGGAAGTGTTACTTTTGTGGACAACCAAGGTCAAGAAGTCACTATTCAAGGCCAGAATGGACGACCAAAAGCTTACTTGGTCAAAGCTAATCGTCTTTTGAAAGGGTTACGCAAGGGTCAACAAATTTTTGTAGTCAAGCTAAACAAAGTAGAAAAATATTATTCCAACCCTAAACCAATGTGGCTAGAAGAATTTTCGGATGTTTTCCCCACTGAACTTTCTGAACTACCACCACCTAGGGAGGTAGACCATGAAATCAAAATTTTTCCAGGTAGTGAACCAGTCTCAAGAGCGCCGTACAAGATGTCACTTCCAGAGGCTATAGAACTCAAGGAGCAGCTCAAGCAGTTGATTGAGCAAGGGTTTATCGAACCTAGTACATCTCCATGGGATGCACCTCTTCTCTTCCAAATGAAAAAGGATGGCTCTCTTCGACTTTGCATAGATTATAGGGGATTAAATCAGGTTACCATCAAGAATAAATATCCAATTCCTCGTATTGATGAGATGATGGACAGATTACATGGAGCCAAAATATTCACAAATATTGATCTGGCTATCATCAAATTCGAATCCAGGAGGCTGATATCTCCAAAACAGCTTTCAACACTCATTAGGTCATTACGAATTTACAGTGATGGCTTTCAGACTTACGAATGCTCCTACAACTTTCAATCGTCTGATGCACGATATCTTTAGAGAATTCTTGGACGATTTTGTCCTAGTATTCTTTGAAGATATCTTAATTTATTCCAAATCAGAGAAAGAGCATGAAGGAAATGTTAGGAAAGTGTTAGAGCTTTTACGTCGAAATAAGTTGTATGCAAAGAAAAGCAAATGTACCTTCTTTACCCCTAAGGTCTGTTACTTAGGGTTTATCATTTCACTTGAAGGAGTCTCTGTTGACCCTGACAAAGTCAAAGATATTGTGGAATGGCCTCAACCCACTTCACAAACCGAAGTCAGAGGGTTCTTAGGTATCACAGGGTGGTACAGAATCTTTGTAAAGGACTATGCTCTTAAAGCTGCACCACTAACCGACTTGCTAAATAAAGGAGCTACGATAAATTTGAGGTGATCATAGATTCTAGTAACCTTGCATTAGGAGGAGTCTTTACTCAAGAAGGGAGGCCTGTAGCTTATACTTCTCGAAAGCTTAGGATTCATGAAGTGAATTATGCTACACATGATTAAGAATTGCTAGCAGTTATCGCTCTCAAGCTATGGAGACATTATCTATTGGGACACAAATTCCAGTTGATCACAAGAGCCTTAAGTGGATTTTTACCCAACCTAACCTTAACATGAGACAAAGGAGATGGATAGATGTTGAACCTACACCAGATCAGTACTTGTACTTATGTTTAATCAATCAACTCTAAGTCAGTCGGATCTTAGTTAGTCGGAATTTGATAAGTCGGATTTTGGTCAATCAGATGTAACAATTATAACTGTCAGAAGTTCCTATAAAAAGGTCATGCTGGTTCACGCGAGAATGTAATTTTTGGGTTGAAATGGAAGTTATCTGTGGACCAAGATGAATCAACTGTGTAGTCTCTTGCTCTATGCTTCATGCTTGTTCTGCAATCTGCTATGTCTGAAGTTGGTGAATAATGAAATGCTGATGAGTTGAATGTATTTGCCTTTGTTTTACCCTGTCTTTACTGTGTGTGACATGTTGTCAACACTTTAGTTCTGTTTGTGTTGAAGAACCCCAACACTTTGGCGATCCTGCTATTGTGAATCTGTGGAGAATCATGTATGTCATAACAAGAGAGGAGAGTAGGTAGAGTTTATTATACGAGGGCACGGGCGCGAGCAGGAAACCTTGATATTGATCCTTTTCATTATGATGATGCCTCTGATGGAGAGTAGGAGTTCGGTGACAGTGAACATGAGTTATTGAACCAAGGGGCTGAGGGTTCTGTGAGAGCATATGGGAGGCACGTGAGGCAATTTGTTGGAGCACTTGCCTTGACAGGAAGACCTGCAGGGACAAGAAGAAGGCTTTAGTTTGACCCACTACAGGGGGCTACCAAGCAAAGACCTAGGAGACCACCCAGAAATCCTCCCATGGCCCATCCAAACCCTACATTGAAAGCAACCAAATTTAGAGGAAAGTTGAAAGAAGATGCGGACTGTCATGCTACCCAGTTTGAAACAAAGTGGCAGGCTAGTGGTTATCAGGCCTTGCATAATGACCAAACAAAGATGGAGCAATTTGCAGCTACATTAGAAGGCAAAGCCATGAGTTGGTTTAGCCAATATGGTATAGCTCATTTTGCTACCTATAATGATTTGAAAGCAGCTTTTTTACAGAGATTCAGAAAGGAGAAGACTCCTACAGACATTTTGAAGAAACTCAGGGTGATCAGGCAAAGGGATATGGTGGTTGAAGATTTTGCTCAAAAGTTCAGAGTTTTGGTTGAGAGACTTCAGGGCAATGAGAGACCCACTGATGAGATGTTGGCAGGATATTTTTTGACAGGTTTGAGTAAAGATTTAAAGAATGCTGTGGCAAGTGTGGATATAGGTACAGGTTTTGCTGCACTAGTTGATGCAATAGTCAGAGTCGAGAAAAGACTTGGCAGACCCAAAATGAAGAGCAGGTCCAAAGAGGATGAGGATTCTGATGATCAGTCAGACTCCACTGATGCCCATGAAACTGATGAAGATGCTGATTCAGATGATGACACTGAGTCAAGTGATGTTGAAGAAAAGTCAAAGAAGAAGAAGAAAAGCACAAAGAAGGAGTCCAAAAAGGATAAAGAAACTCAAGAAGGGAAATTCGTGAGTAAATTAAAGAGCATTGGTTATTCAGTGTTGGCACCCAAAGCTAAGTTGTATTGTGAAATATGTGACAAAGAAGGATATCCCACCTCTAGGTGTTGGTTTAACCCCAGGAATAGGGAGCAGCCAAATATAGGAAGAGGTAGAGTTGAAGCTGCAGCAAATCAGGTAGCTCCATTTAGAGAAAGACAACCATTTAATAGACCACCAAGACCTCCAAGACCTCCTTGGAGAGAGCAAAAAAATAATCAGAGAAGAGGAGATAGAGTGATTCCTTGTGTCTATTGTGGATCACCAGTCCATTGGGTTGGTCTTAATTGTGAATTATGGGTTAGACACAGGGGAGAAAGAGGGATGCCCATTGTGAGGCCTGGTCAGTCAGACCAACAGGGAGTGCAGCAACAACCACAGCATAATCAACCAGCTCAAGCCAATGTTATTTTGGTGGACATTCAGGAGCAACAGGAACCAGAGCCAATCATAGTACATCAGGCTGAGCATAAGGAACATGAAGAAGCATGGTATTGTGATTGTTACCAATGTGGTCAAGTGGAAGAAGCTGAAGCATTGGCAGTCTCACAAGAGCAAAAGCTAAGGGACCAATTAATTGGAGAGAGCAGAAAGATGTGAGGGATAAGGTTCATGAAAAAGTGCAGAGAGAGCAGGTTCAGTATGCAGAAGAGAAGAATGAAGAGTTGGAGGTATCCAAGAAGCAGCATAAGCTTGACAAGCCAGGTTTGATGCCAACAAAAGAAGACAAAGATTGGTTTGAGGTGCTGGTGAACTCTCCCTTGCAATTGTCATTAGATCAATTATTATGTATAGTTCCATCCTTTAAAGAGAAATTGTTGAAGAAGCTTCAGGGTCAGCAAGACCAAGTGTTGGAAAACCAAAATCCTGAAGTAATGCTGCAACAGATTGATCTAGTAGATGTGGATTTTGTAGTACCTGTGGGTGCTTTTGGATGGAGGATCAGGGGTGAATATACTTCTCGAGGAGGTTTATAGAAGATTGAAGTTACGAGGAACATTAGCTCCAGCACCATTTCAAGTGAAGATGGTAGACTAGAGGAGAGTCCAGCCTTTGGGCATTCTCAAGCAGCAAGCAATTGAAATTGCAGGTATGGTTTTCTTTGTGAACTTTGTGGTACTTAGAATGAAGGATTCAGATTCTTTCTACAAGATGCTGTTGGGAAGACCCTGGCTTAGACAAGCTAGATTTAAGCAGGATTGGGGAGAAAATTTGGTCATGATGAAAAAGGGAAAGCAGTCAGTAACCATATCAATGCACGGAAGAAAACAAATCCCTCCAAAGACTAAACCATTATGTGCTCAGACCATAAACTTGGTAGATGCAGTGGAAGATGATGAAGAGGAGGAATTTTTGAGAGCTAATCCCACTATTGTGCCTCTCTTTGAGGTTGATGTAGAAGGGATAATACAGAAGGTTGAAGATCAAAGTGAGGAAGAAGTAGAAATAGTTTCAGGCCAGGAGATTGCTGGATCAAAAGTGTTGCAGATGATGGATTGGAATTCCGAGGTGCCTCAAAAAGAGCAGATTGATCAGGAGGAGAAGGAAGCAAGGGTAATGGCAGAAAAAATATATGATAAAAGGTTTGGTACCTCTGGCAGAGTAAAAGAGGATGAAGTTAGAGAGTTTAATTTAGGAACTGAAGAAGATCCCAGGATGTTCAGAATTAGCATTCATGCTGAAGGGGAATTTTTGAAAGATTTGATTCAGCTATTGCAGGAGTATAAAGATGTATTTTCTTGGGATTATTCACAGGTAAAGGGCATTGATCTTGAACTACATCAACATCACATTAATCTCAGAGAGGATGCTAAACCAATCATACAACAGAGATACAGAATGAACCCCAATTTTTCAAAGCAAGTAAAGCAGGAAATAGATAAGTTATTGGCAGTTGGATTCATCAAGGCAGTTAATGAAGTGTCATGGTTGTCACCAATTATTGTTGTGCCAAAGAAGAATGGGAAGTTGAGGGTGTGTGTGGATTACAAGAAGTTAAATGCTGCAACTATTACTGATCCATTCCCTATGCCATTTTGTGATGCTGTGTTGGATGCAGTAGCTGGACATGAGATGTATAGCTTTCTTGATGGTTTTTCAGGTTACAATTAGATTAAGGTAGCTCTAGAAGACTAACACAAGACAACCTTCATCACTGAGTGGGGAGCATTTGCGTATACAGTGATGAGTTTTGGTTTGAAGAATGGTCCACCTTCCTTCAACTTTGTGGCTCATAAGACATTTGAACCTTATCTTCAGGATTTTATGAGGGTTTTTGTAGATGACTTTTCAGTATTTGGAAAGAAGGATCAGCATTTGGTTCACTTGAAGTTATGTTTGGAAAGATGCAGACTGTTTCACATGGCCTTGAATCCATATAAAAGTGTACTTGCAGTCATGAGTGGTATTTTATTGGGACATGTAGTATCTGCTGATGGGATGGCCATTGATGCCAAAAATATTGAAGCAATTCAGGAAGCCAAATCACCTCAAAATGTGAAGGATCTCAGCAGGTTTGTGGGCCAGGTGAAGTGGCACTCAAGGTATATTAGATATTTGGCTAATATATGTGCACCTTTGACTCATCTTACAAAGAAAGATGTTGCCTTTAAATGGGATGAACCACAGGAGACAACCTTTCAAATGTTAAAGAAAATGCTATCAGTAGCACCAATACTGCAGCCTCCTGATTGGACATTGCCTTTTCATGTTTTTGTTGATGCATTGGATATTGCAATTGGAGCTACGTTGATGCAGGAAAAGGTCAGGGGATGGTATAGACCATTGTATTATGCAAGTATGATGTTGACACCAACAGAAAAGAATTACACTGTGACTGAGAGAGAAGCTTTGGGCATGGTATATTCATTGAATAAGTTCAAGCATTACTTACTCAGTAACAGGGTGATGTTTCATGTTGATCACCAAGCTTTGTTATACTTGGTTAAGAAGCCTATGCTTACAGGGAGATTAGCAAGGTGGATGTTGCTTTTGCAGGAATTTGAGTTTGTGATTACTCATACTCCTGGGAAAGACCATGCTGTGGCAGATTATTTGAGCAGACTGAAAATAGGGGAATCTCCAACAGATGTGGATGATCAGTTACCTGATGCATGTTTATTTTCAGTTCAGCAGGAAGTTCCAGATTCTTAGGATGATCAGATGTTGGTGTACCTAACTGATGGGGTTATGCTAGGAGGGTTTTCACCTGATCAAAGGAAGAAATTTTCATTAAAAGTAGAACATTTTTGGTGATTGGAGGAGCATTATACAAGAAGGGTATTGATCAAGTGATAAGAAGGTGTGTTCCAGAATTTGAACAGTCAGCAGTTCTACAAGAAGCTCATTATGGACAAGCTGGTGGACATTTTGCAGGAGACATATTTTGCAGGCAGGTTTGTGGTGGCCTACTTTGTTAAAAGATTCACATGAGTATGCCAAAAGATGTGTGGTGTGTCAGAAGCTTGGTCAACCAGACAATAGGGACAGGATGTCAGATCATCCTATTCTACCCCTGGAACCTTTTCAAAAATGGGGTATGGACTTTGTAGGACCAGTGAAGCCCACTAGCTCTAGGGGGAACAAGTACATTTTGGTTGCTACAGATTATTGTACTAAGTGGGTGGAAGCTGTGGCACTGAAGGATAACAAAGCAGCCAGTGTGGCAAAGTTTTTGTATCATAACATTATGACAAGATTTGGGTGTCCAGTTGAGTTGGTGAGTGATAGGGGGACACATTTTTTGAATGAGGTCATACATGAGCTGACTAAAACTCATATGATATTACACAAGAAGTCTACCCCATATCATCCCCAGGACAATGGACAGGTAGAGAGTAGCAACAAAAGTATGGTTAAAATTCTGAAAAAGATTGTGCAGGATGATCATAAGGATTGGGACCTGAATTTGGATTCAGCTCTGTGGTCATTCAGAACTGCTTTCAAAGTCACCACAGGGAAGACACCATTTAGGTTGGTCTATGGGTTGGAAGTTGTAGTACCTATGGAATTTGTGGTACCTAGCTTGAGAATTTCTGCTAAGAAAATGTCTCCTGCATTGTCAGTAAAGCATAGAAGTAAGTATTTGATGCAGCTAGAAGAGGACAGGCTAGTGAGTTCTTACATCACTGAGATTATCCAGAGGAGAAGACAAGCCTGGGTAGCTATGAATGTCAAGTTCAAACTGTTTAAAGTGGGAGATTGGGTGATGCTGTATAATTCTAGGCTTGGTCCATTCCCAAGGAAATTGACTTTGAGGTATAAGGGTCCTTATCAGATTGTTGAAGATTTAGGCCAAGGCACATTTATAGTTGCTGATGTGTTTCGAACCAGAGTGGACAAACCAGTTAATGGATTCAGGTTAAAGAAATTTCAAGGTGAGCCACCTCACCTTGACTGGTTGACACCAAAAGTGGTAGAAGCTGCTTTGTGTGAGGCAGTTGAATTAACAGATTTTCAGAGTCAGCAAGCATTGCTATCAGGTGACTATGGTATTAGAAGTGATGTTGATAAGGGTTTCAACAGAGAACAAGTCATGAAGGAAGGCAGGAGGAGTGCATGGCAAGGTTCTGATGAGTGGAGATTCAATTCACATAAACATAATCCAGTCTGCAGTCATATAGTGTGGTTCATCGGATGTTGGTTGATCGGAATCTAGTCCATCGGCATTTACTGGATCGGAATCTTTAAACTTGGAAGTAAACGGTTTAATGATCAACAATATTTGGGTTTGCGGGGAGATTATTCTCCCCTAGAGGTAATTATTGGGGTGCGGGAGCTGTCAAAGAGGTCATTCAACGGATGCATGCAGCGTCATTTGCATGAAATGTTAGTCTCTTTGCCATGCAAGTACTTAGCTGTTGATTACTTCTTGCAATCGCCTTCTTCATCTACTCCTTCATCAAGCACTATGGCCCCTAAAGCAAAGCCTGTAGCAGCAGCCATGAGACCCGAGGCTGAAACTGAGTCGGTAGAGCCTGTCGCAACAAGGCTGAGGAGAAAGGGAATTAACCTGAGGGTGGATGTAAGCGATGAGTAAGAAGAAGAGTTCTCATAGGAAGAACCGCCACCTTTGTCGGATAATAAAATGCTGCAGAGTTTGATGGATCCGTACACAGATCTCAAGATTGAGATGGAAGCTGATACAGAGAAGAATGAGAAGTGGCTCAGACAGTTGGGGCTTTATGAGTGTGCAATGTTGCCATGGAAAGAATGGAAAGGAAATTTTTATGCAAGTCACAGGCAGAGTTGCTGAGGAAGACAAGAGGAGCAATATCTGATAAGATTGTGTTCTGCCCACAGGTGATTGCTGCAATTTTCAAGTCACCATTCACAACAGTAGCTGTTCCACCTAAGTGTTCAGATGATTTTTTAAAGGAGTTTGGGTCTAGAGAAGGAGCAAGGTTGTATTACATGCTCAAAAATGTGGAGTATGGCCGCAGGGAACAGTTAAAGTGGTATCTTGAGAGGGTGTGTTTTCTGGCTAAATTTGACTTTATGTCAAAAGCTAATTATGCTCCATTGGCATTTGCTGAGCAGGGAGGTTGTTTCAGCTGGGCACATTGGGTCCATGAAAAAATTCATGCAGAAGTGTTTACTCCAGATAGGAGGAAGCGTCAGTGCAGCAGTAGATTGTCTCCATTCCTAGCTGCATTATTCAAGTATGCTGGGATGGTGAAAGCAAGAGAAACAGTGGTGCCAAATATCTCTGTTACTACTACTGAGTCGGAACTTCAGAAGAACAAAATTAAAGAGCAAGTTGATGAATTGGACAAGCTTTTTGATGGAGAACCAGCAAAGAGAAAGCAGTTTCAAGATTTGATGGAGGCTGGTTACATAGAGGAGGAGGCTAGAGAAGCTGTGGATAGCCCAGATTTCTTCCAAGACTTTGGTGAGTTATCTGTTTTCTCACAAAAAGTCCCTGCAGATGTTCAAACACCAGTAAGGTTGGGAAAAACATTTACTTTGTCCAAGAAGAGAAAGGTGAGTGCTGGTGAGCAGCGTGTTGCTAAAGCTTTAGATTTTGAATTTGCTACTCCAAGTACATCTTTTAAAACTGAAGGCAGATGTGAAGATGCTGGCAGTGCTATAAGGATGTGACATAGTTTGTCTCAGAATCTTCAAACATATTGACAACTGTGTTGCGTGTATAATCCCTTGGTTCTGGAGCATGTAACCACCCTAGAAACCAAGGTATCATGGTTGTCTCCAAGAATCTTTGAAGTTCTAGCGGTGACTATCTCCACATTTTCGGAAAGATAAGGTATGTGCCTTGCATATTCCACATAGCTCTATATGGGCTGTCATCAAAAATCAAAGTATTCCCTGCATGTAGATCATGAAACATATCCCATACCAATGACAAATTCTTGTGGTACACTCTTTTATACCGCAACATAATATTTGGATTTTGGCAATTCTTATTACTCAAGAGCATCATAAATTGACTATGATGGCTAGGAAAACATGTTTGAATGATACGTTCAGCTTTTTTAAGGTTGTAACAACTCCAAATCCAAACCTCAAAGTAGTGAAAGCAAAAGTCTAAAAAGACATCTACATCAGGCCGTATAGCAAAATATTAGTCTTCTTTTATGAGGTGCATGTGGCCAGTCCATGATGGTATGGCATCACCATGTTGCATTTCAATCGACTTAAGTAGTAGGCCTTCAATGTCCAAGATAAGGACTCTTCTTTCTTTCTTGAGCATAAGTGGCATCTACTAAAGGATGAATAATATTCTTTTGAAGGTCCCTTAGAAGTACCACTAGATGATTCCTCATGGCTTAAAGTAGATTTCCATCCCAATAAAGATATACTTTTTGGTTTTGAGTCTGCATTGAAAACATGGAAAACTAGCCAAACTGGATAGTTGCTAGTGTAAATGCACACATAACCAAGAAAGAACATATTTGTATTTAATCTAGCCTAAAATAAATGGATTACTAATATATATTACACATGCATCCAATAAAGAAGATAATGATAAGTTGTACATTCTTGAATAGTTGAATCCTTGTATTGTTTGCAATCTAGATTGGCCACCTCCCCATTTTAGGTTAGTTTTTGAATAAGCTACACAATACACATGAATATGAAAGAATTTACAAGCATGCTTTTCTTGGGAAAGAAAGATAGAAAGTAAAGAAAAGATGAGTGTGGATTGGATGGGTGGTCAATCTATGTGTAGATATGTACATGTAACAACATACAACCATCACTTGATCTAGAATGGACAGGTGGTCAATCTAAACAACACATGTAACTCTTAAAGAACATGATTATGCATGTCTTTCCTAGAAAAGAGAACATTCACATATGACCATCACTTGACCTAGAATAGACAGGTGGTCAATCTCAAGTGCACATATGCATAACGAGTACATCCCACTGTAAGCTATATCGTGTAATGGAGAGATGGCTAAGATACACAATACACATGAATATGAAAGAACATACAAGCATGATTTTTCTTGGGAGCAAAAAATAGAAAATATAGGAAAAAAGATCATGGATTGGACAAGTGGAAAATGTATGTATAGATATGCACATGTAACAACATATGACCATCACCTTAACTAGAATGGATGGGTGTTCAATCTAGATAACACATGTGACTATTTAAGAACATGGTTATGCATGTCATTCTAAGAAAAGATAATGTTGACATATGACCGTTACCTGCTGACCTAGAACGAACATGTGGCCAATCTCAATAGCACATATGCATAACAAAGTACATCCCACCATAACCTAGCCTGGAAGGGATAAATGGCTACGAAACACAATACAGATGAATATGAAAAAACATACAAGCCTGTTTTTCTTGGGAAAGAAACTTAGACAATGTAGAAAAAATGAACCTCGATTGGACATGTGGTCAATCTATGTGTAGATATACACATGTAACAACAAACGAACATCATTTGACCTAGAATGGGCAGGTGGTCAATCTAGATGACACATGTGACTATTAAAGAACATGGTTATTCATGTCATTCTTAGAAAAGATTACATTCACATATAACCATCACGAGACCTAGAATAGACATGTGGCCAATGTGAATAGTACATATACATAACAAAGTATATCCCACCATAACCTAGCGTTGAAGGGACAAATGACTGAGATACACAAAACACCTGAATATGAAAGAATCTACAAGGATGCATTTTTTGGGAAAGAAAAATAGAAAATATAGAAAAAATGAACTTGGAGATCATGTGGTAAATCTATGTGTAGATATACACATGTAACAACATACGACCATCACTTGACCTAGAAGGGATAGGTGGTCAATCTAAACAACACATGTGCCTATTAAAGAACATGGTTATGCATGTCTTTTCTAGAAAAGAGCACATTCATATATGACCATCACTTGACCTAGAATTGACAACTTTTTTATTCATCTAGCCTAGAATGGATAGAAGGCTCATCTAACCTGTGCATATTGACGACTTATCTATTTTAGACATGATACTTTGCTAAATTTATCAAAAATCGAATCTCTTGGGGAGCTTTGTCATTGCATGTTGAGCTTATTATCACATTACTTCACCATTATCTATCTACCACTTAGACTTCTCAACCTTTCAAAGAAATATTTTGCATAGAATTCCAAGAAAACCATGCAACCTCTCTCAATAGAACCACTTATAAATTTGAAACTGGAAACTTGGTCATGTTGGATCAACCACTTGGTCATTCTACATTAAAATTATTGACCTTCATAGTCTAGAGAAATCTATTGTGAGTAACTATCAAAATTATGAAACTCCATTTGTGATTTCACAATGTCCTAGGCCTCCTTCTTGATTAAAATTTAGTACTTGGATTTCTATAGTGAACAAAGTTTCTACAACTAATTATAGAATAACCCAAGTTGCATATTATAACAAGTGATATTGGAAAACCCAACAAAGCAAAACAACATGTTAATACAAAATATTCAATGAAATTGTGTTCTTAATACATGTCTACAATCACATTAAAGTCTCCAATCTGCTGCAAGTCTCTACAAATCATGCTTCAAATCTTCTAGCATACTCCCTAAAGGAAACCTGCAAGAATAAACACAATCAGTTGTCAATCATAATATTTACACTAGATAACTTCTAGTGTAAATTAAGAGTATGACTAGGATTGAGCATCACCTTAGAGTCCATTATCAAGTTTTAGAAAATTGTGTTGAAATAACAACTTCTTGATAAAGGCTCTTGCATATACAGCCTTCAAGGGTGCACTTGTGCAACCTAGTTTCCTTGCTAATGAAATCAATTGAGGCCCCGTCATGGTGCCAATAGTTGAGGCTTATTTTGACAATATCTCTCTTATCTTCTACCTTTCTGTTTCTTGCTGGCTACCTGCGTTTATTGATCCCTCTTGTATGTCAATAGCAGTATCTATTGGCAACCTACCCGTTTCAACTTCTTGGATTGACCATTTTGCATTAGGTTCTCTCCAATATGCAATGACAACATCATACTTGCTATCATTGGAAATTGGGGGTTGTCCATACCGCTCACATTCAATAGCTGCACAAACATCCCTGGTTTCATCAAGATTTAATAAATATGGAAGTAGCTCACCCATGAGAACATTGTCCATCTTCTTTTTCTCATCAAACATCCTTTGGAATATGCAGTTGTTTGCTGGTGAAACACAACCCTTGTATGAGGAGTCATAAAAAAGAATTGTTCATCGAGGATCACACTCAAACCCAAAAGAAATTTTGGATAGTGGATTAAACATTGCTTGAAAATTTGGATGGTCCGGTTGATATAGGTTCTCAAGAACAAAGCAAGATTCTTGACCCCACACTGCAAAGAATGGTAATGTTGTCAATGTCCTTACAATTTGGAGAACATTAGCTAGTTTAGCTATTGACCAAATTTCCACATTGAATCTTTGCAATAAAAACTATAGAAACTCAAGACATCTTGGCCTAAGAACAATATATCCTCTAGAGTCTAGTTGAATAGACTCATGAAGGTTGGATGATTGGGGGCAACGTTTTAGTAAAACACCATTCAAATCCAACACAATCATCAACATGGACTTATTTGACATTATTGGGCTTGGGCTACTGGCATCAACTTGATCATCTTGAACTTATTTTTCAAGTTGTAATCCATCATCCATTGGAGTGGTTGCCACTGGATGAACCAACATAGCACTATTGCTACCATCTCCCACTTGTCAATCAGTTTTGTCTCCTACAATATATTTCAAATAGTAAAAATGGGTTTCAAGGCTTCCACCAATGTGCATATTAGGGAATCCTTACCTAGTGTTTGTGTTGGAAGAGTGGATGTAGCAACCATGTCATGTTCTGTATCTAAAGGAAACAAAGTAGCAATATTCAAAATTAGTCAAAACAATTAGAAAAGATAGAGAAACAAAGCACAAGGTAAAGAAAATACAATATCATTTGAGGGTATCAAGAAAAAAAGATAATGAAGGTAGTTCTTGAAACATACAAAGCAAGAAAATGTAGTGAAAAAAATAAGGCATTGAGGATTCACACGCTAGAACTGCCACCTTAATTTCTTATCCTAGATTGGATAAGTGGCCAGTCTAGAGTTACCTATGCCTAAGGAAGATCATATCTTGGGTGGCTTAAACTTGAACTTACCATGCTTTTATTTTGTAGTGAAATTCATGGTTATATTAGAATCCAATGGATGTTTTCAAGTGGCAACAAGTTAAACCTAATGACCTTTACCTATTCTAGATTGCATATGGAAAGTGTAGAGGACATTCTCTAAGAAAATTGATTAGAAAAATTGACATATTCCAAACTTAGAATGAACTTGTGACAAATGTAGAGTTCAAATGTTCCTAGATTCTGCTTTTGGTGGGATGTACTTTGTTTTTCATATGTACACTTCAAAATGGCCACCTGTCCTTTCTAGGTTATATGATTATCATATGTGAATGTCCTTTAAAAAAAAATACATACATAACAATGTTCTTTAATAATCACATGTGTTGCCTAGATTGGCAAATTGTCCATTCTAGGTCAAGTTATGGTCATATGTTGTTACGTGTGCATATGTGCACCTAAATTGTCCACTTGTCCATTCTACGTTCAATTTTTCTAAGAAAGATAAATGAAAAAGTTTTGTCTTTTTTGCACTAGCTCTAATGGATAGATAGATGTAAATATGTTCTTGTTGTCATATCTGAACTTTAGATTGGCTACCTATCCATTCTACCTCAAATGATGGACATATGTTTTTACATGTGCAAATGTGTAGCTAGATTGGCCACCCGTCCATTCTAGGTTAATTTTTTCTAGATTTTCCATATTTCTTTCCTGAGAAAATCATGCTTGCATGTTCTTTTATATTCATGTGTAATGTGTATCTTAGCCATCTATCCATTTGAGATTAGGTTATGGTGGGATGTAATTTGTTCAGTGCATATGTACACTTAAGATTAGACACCTATCAAAGAATTGTCAGATGATGGTCATATATGAATGTGCCCTTTTCAAGAAATACATATGTTTCCATACTAGATTAGAAGGATGCTATGATTTCTTGCTTGGACCAGTGTCTTCTGACACATGTTCATTTTCTAAGGCACATGTAATTACTCTTTCTTAGTTTGTGTTCTTTTATTGTTACATGTGATATCTAGATTGACCACTTATCCATTCTAGGTTAGCTGATGCTAATGTGGTGATTTTTATGCATACATGCTCTCTATATTGACCACATGTCCATTATAGGTTAGTTTTTGCTAGATTGTCCGACTCTACTGTTGAGCTATATATAGTATCTCTATATATAGCACCCTGGTCCCCTCTATATAAACGCATCTCGTGTGATCAGTAAACACACTTTGGGGATTGCATATGATGGTGTCATCTCTCTCTCTTCTCATCTACCTGCACTCTCTTCCTCCGGTTCAACATGGTATTAGAGCAAGATCCAAAGTGTATGCAGGCATCGATAGAAGAAGCTAAGACTCTGGTTCTTTTGAGTTTACAATTGCATATTATTTTCAAGTTTAATTTAAGTTTACGTTGATCTGTTACGTGAGCCCACACGTAGTAATGATCCTCTTCTAAGTCTGCTTGATGGGATATTGTTCGCATCTCTTGTTTATTTGTGCAAGCTTAAGCAGGGGCAGTAAGAAGCGCTAATGCCTACACTTCCAAGCAAGGTTTGCCACCCTGCATGGAGGCTAGGGGGTCCTGATTATCTATTGCAAGCATAGCTTTGTTTGATGCTAGTTCATGGGCACTTGAAGCAATTAGAGTAGCAATGCATAGCGATGTGAAGACTTGCGTTAGGTGACAGCGTTCTCGTAGGTGAACGAGCAAACCAAATAACAAATACACTCCAGCGCCCACCCTGCAGGTAGTCCCATCTCCCAATTCTTGTTTTGTTGCAAAGATGGAGAATCATCTTAGAACTGCACGAAAGCGGCCTCTTTAATAAAGGTGGCATATTTAGCTGGTTGGCTATTTTAATAAACACCTAAAATGAATGCCTATTTTTAGCTACAGTAGTGGCTGACGCTCTTTTGGACTTTTTGCTCAGCATCTGCGGTGGATCTCTGGCGAGTTGCTTTAACACCTCATGATCTACACAGCTATTCCTGCACAATTTCATGAGGAAATTCCGGGTATTGTCGGCCACTGAAATCATTCATGGTCGCCTCCCACTGTGTGCAGGGTCCTGTAGATGCTCGCTGGTTCTGCTGCTCTACTGCGAGGATAAGTCAAGTGGGTTGACGTTTCTGTAGAGAGAAACATCTTGAGTTGGACAGCGAAAGAGCTGCAAGGTGTTAGAGAGAAGGTGAAAGAGCTTATCATATCATTAGGGAAAGAAAATCAATGGCTTTAACATGGCCTTCTTCATCAGGATCACGATTGCAAGTGTACGAAGCAAGCATCTTGCGTTTCCAACATATCTTGCGTTTGCAGCCATCTTGCATTTGCATCCTGATATATTATAGGCGTAGGGTATGTTTAGTGCTCGTTCATGGGCACAGGAACAACAAATGTACATGGTGATGGAAACAATCACCTCGACGTTTTGTGAAGCAGTTATAGCTAGGGTGCGAGGGCAGTATCGAATTCACACTGGCGATAATCTAGCCAGTAGACTATGATATCCCAATGGTCCATAGAGATTTTTAGAAAAGATTTTGTTTCTTAATGCCGAGAAGTCCTCATGAGACTACTAGTCTATAGATGACTATACTTAGGTCAAATGATAACAGGGTTACACTAATCGATGCGATTTATGACATGCATGCTACTAACTTTTACATGTCTTTATTTTTATGATCACGTCGTAGTCATGGTATGTTGCGCTTGTCACCCTCTATAGACCACCATAAAACAATTTCAAAAACACATTTTTTAATGATATACATAAGTAAGTCCAATGCCATTTTTACGTCTTCATGTGCATCATTGACGTAAAAATGACAAGGTTTACCAAATCGAGATCTATGATGTATCGAGTGAAGTTACATGATGCATCTTTATTATCTTCATCCATGATTCAAGGTGATATTATTTATTATGTTTTTATTTTCTCCATTGATCATGGCTTTGGTTCTTGATACATGAAATATTTCACGTGATTTTACAAAGCAGTTATCTATTGACTAGTCATTGTCTTAAGGTTTTGCAGATTTTGCACAAAACTAGCGTCTACGTTGCCATGGTACATAAATTCATGATGGCGATTACTATTTTACATTATTTATTGTCTTGAGATTTTGCAAATTTTACACAAAACTAGTGTCTACGTTGCCATGGTACGTAAAGCCATGATGGCGATTACTATTTTACAGTTTCTATTTGAGGAAAGCGTCTCTGATGCCATGGTACGCAAATCCATGATGATTATTCCCATTTCAAAGTTTTTGTAAGCGTCTCTAATGCCATGGTACGTAAATCCATGATGATTGCTATTTTAAAGCTTTTCTGAGCGTCTCTTATGCCATGATGAATACCATGATGCCATGGTACGTAAAGCCATCATGATGACAATTGTCAGCTGTTGAGATCTTGGGGACCCCAATATGTTCAATACATCTCCGCTTTGTATATATGCGTGCACATGTAATATCATTGATATTACATTTTGTTCTATGTCATTTGCACATGTGATTGCATCGGCATCATGTTTGTTTCTATGTCGTCTCCACAGCGGCGTCACGAACCGTCTGTAAGGACAATGTGATGTGGTTATTTATAACCTTCACATCTCGATATGTTTCTTGAGCTGATATTGTTTACAGGATGAAAGTCACATCAAGCAATGTGTATAGAGGCTCAAAGATATTCAAGTTACTCAAAGATATTGATGGTTTTCAAAGATATTGAAGAATTTACATCAATTCAACTTCATATATTGTTAAAGACCCTTAAGGGCACATTGTAAAACAGGAGTGATGCAGCTCCTTTGAACATTGTAAATGTATATTTAAAATATTTTAATATGACGGTGGGTATATATAGAGTTGTGGATTTTTCCCTTGAGCCCCCAAGGGTTTTTTCATCCACAGTTAGGGACCTTCATTTGAGTGGGGGTGTTGAGCTATATATAGTATCTCTATATATAGCACCCTGGTCCCCTCTACGTAAACGTATCTCGTGTGATCAGTAGACACACTTTGTGGATTGCATATGATGGTTTCGTCTCTCTCTCTTCTCATCTAACAGCACTCTCTTCCTCCTGTTCAACATCCGTTTCACTAAAAAAACATGCTAGTATGTTCTTTCTATGCCCTTTGTTTTAATGTGTCAACACATGTATATATGTTCTTGTTTAGTCAAAAGTACACTCTAGAATGGCCATTTGGCCATTCTTACTAAAGAAACATGTGGTTTTCTCTAGATTGGCCATCTACCATTCTTGATAAGGCTGGTAAGGTGGACATCAAGATATCAAGACACATGTGATTTTCTCAAGAGTGGCCATCTTTCCAATTTTGGTAACATGTGGTTTTCAAGATTGGTTAGAGTGGCCTTCTATCCATTCTAATTCAGGTGATGTCATATGTGAATGTGACCTTTTCTATGAAAGACATGTGTAATTATGTTCTTTAGTAGTCACATGTATTGTCCAGATTGGTCACCTATCCATTCCAAGTCAAGTGATTGTCATATGTTGTTACATGTGTATATGTTCCCCTAGATTGATCTCATGTCCATTCCAAGTTCAATTTTTCTAGATTTTCCATTTCTCTTTTCTAAGAAAAGAATACTTATATGTTCTTCTATATTTATGTCTATTGTGTACATTAGCCATCTATTGATTCTAGGCTAGGTTATGGTGGAATTTACTTTGTTCTGCATATGTGCACTTCAGATTGGCCACCTGTCTATTCTAGGTCAAATGATTGTTATATGTGAATTTAATAGTCACATGTGTTGCCTAGATTGGCCATTTGTCCATTCTACGTCAGGTGATGGTCATATGTTGTCACGTGTGCATATGTGTTGCCTAGATTGGCCACTTGTCCATTCTAGGTCAAGTGATGGTCATATATAAAGAACATAAAAACATGCTATAGTAAGAAGATGAAGTCTACAAAAAACATTAGTTTGTTAAAGCTACATATGACCATCACCTGACCTAGATGAATTACATGAAATGACCATCACTTGTCCTAGATGAATTACATGAAATTGACCACATGAAGCTATGCCCCTAAATTGACCACTTGTCCATTCCAAGTTCATTTTTATTAGATTTTCCATATCTTCACTGAAAAAAGCATGCTTGTATGTTCTTTTATATTTATGTGTATTGTGTATCTTAGCCATCTATCCATTCTAGGTTAGTTTATGGTGGGATGTACTTTGTTTTGCATATATGTAATTGAGATTGGACACGTGTCCATTCTAGGTCAAGTGATGGTCATACGTGAATGTGTTCTTTAAAAAAAAAGACACACATAACTATGTTCTTTAATAGTCACATGTGCTGCATAGATTGGCTACGTGTCCATTCTAGGTCAGCTAATGTTCATATGTTGTTACATGTGCATATTGTTTTCTAGATTGGCCACTTGTCCCTTCTAGGTCAAGTGATGGTCTTATGTTGTTATTATGTGCATATGTGATTCCTAGACTAGCCACGTGTCCATTCTAGGTCACGTGATGGTCATATATGAAGAACTTCAACACATGTTATAGTAAGAAGATAACTTTCCGACAAAAAATTTAGTTCATCAAATCTTTGAGTCCCCTTAAAATAGGGTGCACTCTACATAGAACTTTATTCAATATGGTTCACTTGGATCTAGGTTAGATGATGGTCATATATGAGTGTGCCCTTTTTCAGAAAAAACATGTGTATCCATACTAGATTAGAAGGATACTATGATTTCTTGCTTGAACCAACGTCTTCTGACACATGTTCAACTTCTACACCACATGTAATCGTTCTTTATTAGTTTGTGTTCTTTTATTGTTAGATGTGCTTTCTAGATTGGCCATATATCCATTCTAGGTTAGGTGATTCTAATATGGTGATTCCTATGCGTACATGCTCTCTAGATTGACCACATGTCAATTCTAGCTTAGTTCTTGCTTGTCCATCTCTCTTGACTAAAATAAGCATTACACTCTAGAACGGCCATTTGACCATTCTTAGTAAAGAAACATGTTGTTTTTTGTATATTTTCCATCTATCCATTCTTGGTAAGTCTAGTACTGTGGACATCAAGACATCAAAACACATGTGGTTTTCTCCAAATTGGCCATCTTTCCAATTTTGGTAACATGTGGTTGTCTAGATTAGTAAGAGTGGTCACTTGTCCATTCTAGGTCAGATGGTGTCATATATGTGAATGTGTCCTTTTCTATGAATGACATGTGTAATTATGGTCTTTAATAGTCACATGTGTTGTCTAAATTGGCCACTTATCCATTCTAGGTTAGGTGATTGTCATATGTTGTTACATGTGTATTTGTGCCCCTAGATTGACCACATGTCTATTCTAGGTTCATTTTTTCTATGTTTCCCATCTCTCTTTCCTAAGAAAATCATGCTTGTATATTCATTTATATTGTGTATCTTATCCATGTATTCATTCTAAGTTAAGTGATGGTCGAATGTACTTTGTTCTGCATATGTGCACTTTAGATTGACCACTTGTCCATTCTAGGTCAAGTGACGGTGATATGTGATTGTGTTCTTTTCTACAAATGACACACATAACAATGTTCTTTAATAGTCACATGTGTTGCCTAGATTGACCACATGTCAATTCTAGGCTAGCTAGGTAACAATCATACACTAGTACATGTGAATATGTGTTGCCTAGATTGTCCACTTCTCCATTCTAGGTCAGGTGAGGGTCATATGTTGTTACCACTTGCCCATTCAAGGTTCATTACAAGTGAACAATCTAAATTTGATCATGGCACAATGGAACCATCACTCAAATACTTTGACATATAATAAATAGAACATGAATTTTTTCAAAAAGAGATTTTTTTATTTGTCTTTTTCAGTCAACCTAAATATAGACATAAGATTTTTGAAAGTAATGAACAAAACTAAATTGAATCAAAAGGATACATTGAAGATATTTGCAGCTTTTAAGTCATCTTTATAATAGACATAACAAGTCATCTTTATAATAGATATAACAAGTCATATTTGAAGCTTTTAAGTCATCTATATAATAGATATAACAAGTTCAAACTACAAAAGAAACAATGAAATGGATGTGATGGTTTCCAAGTTAATACATACTTGCTTCAAGTGATAAAAAATCTTTGACAGAAAAGTTGCCTTCACTCATCCTTTCCACCATCTCGCTTTCATGCTCAACTGGGTGCTCTACTTGATTGGCCTAAAGACTTGCCCATTGCTTTATGTCATCATGCAATGTCAAAAATTCTAGAATCCGTGATTCTAGATTCTTTTGATCCTCAATGTTTTCCACTAAGGCTACAACTTCTTTCTTCTCTTCAAGACCAATCTTTGTTATATAGCCATCACTGAATAATTCCACTAGCTTGGATCCTTCTGTGCAATAGTTCTTGGTAAATTGCTTGACAAGAAGTTTCTTCTTAAATCTAAAGAAATCCTTGTCTGATAGATGCTGCATAGTTTGAAAATTGATATCAAGTAACCCTACGTCATGTATGGTGGTAGATTCTCCTAGAGAAAGAGTTGTTGGGAGTCCAATAGATGCACCACTTTTTCCAAAAAGAACCACAACAAAGAAGAGTTTTATGCACCCAGCATAAAACGCGTTGGAGAGGGGGAATGGGGGAACACGCCCGGCACAAACAAAAGGGCCTCTCTATAGCTCAGGGTATCCACAGCACCCCTATCCTCTCAGAAAAAACCTTCAAAGAAACACTTTACACTAGCAGATCACCGCATGTTCAATTGCCACTGCTCACACACTCCATAAACCACCACACAATGCACACCTGCTACCACTACCTCTCTCCACCCTTGATCCCACACACAACCACTCAATTTGACTCTCTCACTCAAAACACCGTTGGTTCGGCGGGGCACACACATCCACACAACCGGCACTGATGGGAAATATGAAAGTAGGAGAAAGAGAAGGGGGGAACGGGAAACAACAGCACGAGAGGCCACTATGGCTTGAGTGCACTTCAAAAACATATACATGGGCTTGCACTGCCATCACCATGGCAATTTTCACAAGAAAATACAAAGGGGTTTAACAGGCACACTCCTCTGTCAGAGAGCTCCACTTTGCAGGCTTCAAATGACACTGCAAAGGCCAAGAAAAAAGCCCTTAATTTGATCCATTTTTGACTTTTATAGGCGGGACCTTTAATTTGGGAATTTACAATTTAATTGGTCCACTTGGCACCTTGAATTGGAATTTTTGGGAAGGGAACCGCCTTGCTCTATTTTCTCTCCTCTTCTCTCTTTTGCACTTGGGGGGAGGGGGGGCATTAGCGATGTCGCTAGTGCCCCCTAGCTTTCTCATTTTTTATTTTTTATCTTTCATCTTTTACCCTCTTTAGGCTTAACCTTATACTGCACAATTAGCTTGACTTTGACTCTCTCTCTCTCTATCCGACTCCTCCTTGGCTTCTTTCTGGCCTTGAACTCCATTTTTTGCCCTTGCCTTGGTTTGCTTCCTGCTCTTAGCTCGGACGGTCTCCCTTCTTTGACCTTGGCCTTGACCTCCATTTTTTGCCCTTGCCTTGGTTTGCTTCCTGCTCTTAGCTCGGATGGTCTCCCTTCTTTGACCTTGGCCTTGATGTGGCCCTTGCTTTTTTTTGCACATGGCTACCTTTGGCGGAACCTTTTCTCTTTCTCTCTCTCTCTCTCTCTCTCTCTCTCTCTCTCTCTCTCTCTCTCTCTCTCTCTCTCTCTCTCTCTCTCTCTCTCTCTCTCTCTCTCTCTCTCTCTCTCTCTCTCTCTCTCTCTCTCTCTCTCTCTCTCTCTCTCTCTCTCTGTGTGGGAGCTATCCCCTGCCCATGAGCATTAGCGACATTGCTAATGGGGGGGGTTCTCCTCAAAAAGTTGTTGGGCCTCGACGGCGCGGGAACAAGCCCCCTCAACGGGCGCCGCATCATCACATGCCCTACAGGCATGCACCACCGGTGCCACCACCGCATTGACCAAAACCACCGCGTACGCGCCCCACTGGGCCACGCTCCACCGGCAGCGCCAGCTCACAGCGCCCATGAGGTCCGTCGCTGCTTGCGCCATAGCCACGAGCTCCATGCTCTCCACACCTCACTTGTGTACCTAATGGGGGATCACGGCCCAGCCCATAAAGCGCGTGAAATTTTTTTCCGACCCCGCATGTGGGACGAAAGTCCGCCACGTGGTAGCTCTGTGGCACCCCCCTCCAATGGCCTCCAAGGATTTTTTTTAAAAAAACTCACCACTTCCATTAAATAAAAACCCTTTTCTGCCTCTCTTCCCCCGGTCTCTATAATGTGCCACATAGTTAGAATTTCATATCGTCAAGCCGGGTCGGATCACCATTAGATCAGCCCCGGGCCGTGCATACCCCATTATTTTTGGACTTTTCTGGGCTCGCCATTTGAGGCGGCCAAAAATGGGAAAATTATCTGTAGAGCTGCCCTTGCACTATCCATTGTGAATTTTGATTGATCACTTCTCTACGCTCCGGCCTCAGATTCACATGCCGTCGACTCCGACTAGCTCCACATAGTGCATACCCTCACCGAAAACTTTGGGGAGGCCCAAAAGATGCCAGATGGCACACCCTCCACTACAGCCAAGTGGGCTCAGACCCGACCCCCGGACAAAATTCAACTGACCTTAACTTGCTATCCAGAGTTTCGATTCACATTCCAAAAAGACAGGCGTGCTCCCTAACTCGAGCTCTACACATCCATGCACTGACACCAGCCCGGGACACCAGCCCGGGACACCTGTCCCCATCTACCTTGTCCGTCGGGGATCTGCTACACACTCCAAGTTTAAACTTCGGTATCTTGCACACCGGGGCTCCATTTGACGAGTTGTCTAGACCGGCTTCTAGAGCACACTAAACACTAAATTCTAGAGCTCTGACTTGTCATTTCAAAAACCTTCATCTGCCATCCCATCTGGACCATCTTGCAGCCCTTTTGGCCTAAAAAGCTGCTTTAAACATACATTCCCGCTACCCTTTGGTTGCCTAGGGCCTTGACACCTGCCCTAGCCTTCTGCACTGCACTCGATTGCTGCCTCTGACTGGCATAGACCACTTCCTAGCTTGGACCAACTTTGGTTGCACGATCATTGCCCACCCCCTCGTTGAACATTTATGTTCAACCACACATGGGCTTATTGCACTAAAAAAACACACCAAAAACAAACTCTCTGTACATTTCAAAACCACCTATTATATGTACAAAATTGACACCTGTAACCCATCGTCTTTGTTCATGCAGGCTGTCCAACCCCCTGCTTTAGTTGTCATCAACCGCATGGGTCAAACACCTTGCATTGGTCTCTTCCATCCACCTGCAACAGTTTTACATAGTGCCGCACCAAGGCACATATTTAACTGCATATCCAACCTGCCATCAACATGCTTCTACCACTCCAAGCACTTATTGGCAAATTGCCCACTCGCAACCAGGCATCTCCAAGAACACAAAATAAAGCACCCTCGTGCTCACCATCCAAAGACCTGCTTATACCATCACTCGCACCAAACAGACCTAACATATTTGACCCGCCCTCCCATCCATGTAAAGCTAGATCCTCTTCTAATAGATCCTGTACATGCTCTCAATAACACACTCCACAGATGCTTTTATCACCATTCCTTTCAACCACCATTCACAAACCTCCTTAGAAAGCTTGGACACTGCCTTGGAATCCTCATCACCGGTCATAGAGGGCATTGCTGCATAGGAAGCACCTCTAAGTTTGACTCCATACTGTCCTTCTCACCTGCCATGAACTCCATTCCACAATCATCGAGCTCCTCCTCATGGCCCTTCAAGGTCAATAAGCATGACCTGCTTGTCCGCTGCAATTACCTGCTCTTCTACTATTGCATCCTCAAGCTCTGCCAAGGAAGAGAGAAACTCGTTCTCTATCACCTCCTCCTCCTCCTCTTCCATAGGCGCCGCTGCTCTAACCCTTTTGGAAAAAAATTTCACCTCTTGCACCACCATGGCATATTCCATAGCTACCTTCATCAACGTGGTCATTAGCATGGCATTGCACACCAGTTTTACCTGCTCTTCACCACCTGTAGGGCTAAATTGCTCCACTTGGTCTTCACTAAGCACTTCGGCTTGCACTTTATGCTGCTCCTCGCACACATTTATAGCCTCTCCACTGACATGTAAGAGGTCGAACTCATCATACCTGGATTGGGATGACTCGGTCTCCCAACTTGTCTCTATGTCCATAGAGCTACCATCACTTGACCTAGTCTCCTCTTCTGTTTCAAGATTGGGAACCTCCTCTAGCTTCATCGCTTCAACCTTGTCTACAAACCGCACTCCTTGCTCTTTGCGGCACTTCAATGGAGCTTCAAGAGCCGCACTCGAACTTGGCATCACACCCTTTGTCCACTCTAGAACCACCTGCACTTCCTCCCTAATTGGAAATTCTCTAGCCGGCATCTTCGGCATAGGAACCACCTTATCGCTCTGTAGCCAAAGAATTCTTGATTCTTCTCGCACCTGCACTTCTCTTTGCACCACCTACGGATCGGCTACCACCGCATTATACTGCTTTGGCTTCACCGCAATTGGTAAACTTTGCGTAGCCTCGCGCTTCTTCAAAATCTTTTTAATTCACCCTCTCGCTAGAGCTACCACCTCCTCATACGACATTGGACCATCCACCTCCACTTTATCATGTACTTCCTCCTGCAGGTAATCCATGAATTTACACAATTTCAAAAAACTGGCATTTTCTGCAGCAGTTACCTTGATTAACTTTCCCCATAGGGCTTTGAACTCCCACTCGAACTCTTGAAAATCACCCTCCAAGCTTTGCTTCAAATTGTCTAGCTTCAGCCTTCCACTTTACTTCATCCAGCTGGACATTTGCGACAAATCTTATCCGAAAACCCGTCTCTAGGGCCTTGCAATCTACTTTTGCTTCTTCACCAAGGCTACTGAACCATAGTTTTTCCTTACCACGAACAAGGAGCGGAAACACCTCCACGGCACCATCTTCTCTCGATAAACCGCTTTCCAACACGAACAATCCGTAGTCTTGAAGCCAAGTTTTTGCATCTTCAACCCCATTGAAAATGGGAAATCCCATCCAAGCCATCACTAGCAGCACCGGATCTTCAAAGGTTGCACCTTTGGCATCATAAAAATCATCCATTTGACTTTAACTAGGAGCATCAGCATACTCCTCAGTGGGGGCACTAGAAGATGGAGAGGGGGAATGGGGGAACACGCCCAGCACAAACAACAGGGCTTCTCTATATCTCAGGGTATCCACAACACCCCTATCCTCTCAGAAAACACCTTCAAAGAAACACTCTACACTAGCAGATCACTGCTTGCTCAATTTCCACTGCTCACACACTCCATAAACCACCACACAACGCACACGTGCTACCACTACCTGTCTCCACCCTTGCACACACACACACAACTACTCAATCTCACTCTCTTACACAAAACACCGTCGGTCCGGGGGGGCACACACATCCACACAACCGACACTGAGGGGAAATATGAGAGCAGGAGAAAGAGAAGGGGGGAAGAGGAAAGAACAACATAGGAGGCCACTGTGGCTTGATTGCACTTCAAAAAACATATACACGGGCTTGCACTACCATCACCATGGCCATTTTCACAAGAAAATAAAAAGGGGTTTGACAGGCACACTCCTCTCTCAGAGAGCTCCACTTTGTAGGCTTCAAACGACACTCCAAAGGCCAGGAAAAAATCCCTTAATTTGATCCATTTTTGAATTTTATAGGGGGGACCTTTAATTTGGGAATTTACAATTTAATTGGTCCACTTGGCACCTTGAATTGGCAATTTTGGGAAGGGAACCGCATTGCTCTATTTGCTCTCCTCTTCTCTATTTTGCACTAGGGGGGGGGGGGGGGGGCACATTAGCGATGTCGCTATTGCCTCCTAGCTTTCTCATTTTTTATTTTTTATCTTTCATCTTTTACCCTCTTTAGGCTTAACCTTAGACTGCACAATTAGCTTGACTTTGACTCTCTCTCTCTATCCGACTCCTCTTGCCTCCTTTTTGGCCTTGACCTCCATTTTTTGCCCTTGCCTTGGTTTGCTTCCTGCTCTTAGCTCGGATGGTCTCCCTTCTTTGACGTTGGCCTTGATGTGGCCCTTAGGCTTTTTTTTGCACATGGCTACCTTCAGCCAAACCTTTTCTCTCTCTATCTCTCTCTCTCTGGGAACTATCCCCTGCCTCGTGCCCTCGAGCATTAGCGACCTCACTATTGGGGGGGGGGGGGGGGGGGGGGGGGGGGGGTCTCCTCAAAACTTTGTTGGGCCTCGACGGCATGGGAACAAGCCCCCTCAGCGGGCGCCACATCATCATATGGCTTACAGGCATGCGCCATCGGCGCCACCACCGCATTGACCACAACCACCGCCTAGGTGCTCCACTGGGCCACGCTCCATCAGTAGCGCCAGCTCAAAGCGCCCATGAGGGCCGCCGCTGCCTGCGCCATAGCCACGAGCTCCAAGCTCTCCACACCTCACTTGTGTACCTAATGGGGGCTCACGGCCCAGCCCATAAAGCGCGTGAAGATTGTTTCCGACCCCGCACGTGGGACGAAAGTTTGCCATGTGGTAGCTCTGTGGCACCCCCCTCCAATGGCCTCCAAGGCTTTTTTTAAAAAAAATCACCACTTCCGTTAAATAAAAACCCTTTTCTACCTCTCTTCCCCTGGTCTTTATAATGTGCCAGATAGTGAGAATTTCATATCGTTAAGCCAGGTCGGATCCTCATTAGGTCAGCCTCGGGCCGTTCATATCCCATTAATTTCAGACCTTTTTTGGGCTCGCTATTTGAGGCAGACAAAAATGGGAAAATTACCTGCAGGCTGCCCTTGCACTATCCAATGTCAATTTTGATTGATCACTTCTCCGTGCTCCGGCCTCACATTCACATGCTGTCGACTCCGACTAGCTCCACATACTGCATACCCTCACCGAAAACTTTGCCGAGGCCCAAAAGAAGCCAGATGGCACACCCTCCACTACAGCCAGGTGGGCTCAAACCCGACCCTCAGAAAAAATTCAACTGACCTTAACTTGCTATTCAGAGCTCTAATTCGCATTCTGAAAAGACAAGAGTGCTCCCTGACTTGAGCTCTACACATGCATGCATTGACACCAACTCGGGTCACCTGTCCCCATCTACCTTGTGCGTTGGGGATCTGCTATACACTCCAACTTTAAACTTCATTATCTTGCACACCGGGGCTCCGTTTGATGAGTCGTCTAGACCGGCTTCTAGAGCACACTGAACACTACATTCTAGATCCTTGACTTGGCATTTTGGACACCTTCATCTACCATCCCATTTGGACCATCCTGCAACCCTTTTGGCCGTAAAATCCACTTTAAACATACATTCCCGCTACCCTTTGACTGCCTAGGGCCTTGGCACCGGCCCTAGCCTTCTGCACTGCACTCGACTACTGCCTCTGACTGGCATAGACCACTTCCTAGCTCGGACAAACTTTGGTTGCACCAGCGTCTCTTTCATGATGTAGAACTCCAACACTCTGTTGTCGCATTATGTCCTTCATATCATTCAAAGCGTTCTGCAATTGCATAAAATCTGTCATGTTTAAGAAAGCAAGAAGCACATAGTGTGCTTCCTCTGAACCTACGCTGATGGACATCATCCCATTCAAGAGATCGTCCTTTATGCCCTTTGATAACACAATTGTGCCATCTCTTATTTCTGCTTGTAGCTTCTTAACCTCTTCTTCATCCAAACCAGCTAGACACCTAAATATTGTGGCACTTGGTTTCTTATTCTTTTTCCAATTCTATTATAATATCTAGCATTTCATTAAAGATGGCATCAGAATAAGTCACCATGTGAACTTGCTTTGTAATAAACGATGCTCCAACACATATTCTAGCCTTTCTTAAAAATGCCTACACAAAGAAATTAAAGAAATAAAAAATTGGCTATCAAACTCGCATGGTGTCCTATGTTTCTAGTGCAAACGATAAATGATATGGGATAAAAAATGTATCACTTACATCCCATTTTCTACAAGATGAAGTTCCCTCCACGACACCAAGTGGTGGCCTTGTAGGACATCCGTTAAATCTCCACTGATCATGTAAGTGCTTCAGTATGACACTGTATGGTTTCTTCACATACAAGGCCTTTGCTTGTTCATTTGTAATAGTAGATATAGCGATAGAAACATGTGGAGGTGGATCTACAACAATGCCTGCCTTTCGTTGAGCATACACTTCCACGAGCTCTTGTGATCTACCTCCTTTCGTCGTTTCTTGAACTCTCAGTATTTTTGTTGCATATATAGAGTGTTTTCCATCAAGAATCCAATACCTATAGTCTTTTAGCTTGCCTTCTTCAATCTCTAATGGAGTCATTGGTATTCCTATCCTTTGACCACAATTCTTGACATGCATCAAATAAGCACATGATGAAGGCCTATTTGCACTTGCAGCAAAGAGAAGCATGCAATTATTTAGCTGCTCCTTGTCAAGTTGGAAAGAATTATAATGATTAGGAGCAAGAAAACAATTGGTCACTAGAATTTCATACTCTGTATACTTAAATAGAAAATATATCGCTTTTCTTTGCCTTTTGAACCTCTTTCTCTAAAAGATCAGGCTCCACAAACCTTAAGTGAGGCTGGTTGCTTGTACCCTCTTGTGAAGCATCTAGATTTGACTCATCCACCGCTTTGGACCCTACAACATTATGAGCCTTGGCCCTCTTTGCTTTTGGATGAGAAGATTTTGCCCTTGGACTCTTGGTGGAGGGATTAATATTATCCACACTCCGGACAATGGATTCATGAAGAGTGTCTGCAATCACTTGTGTAGGATCCATTTGACTACAAAGATAAAAAATGAACCTAGATTGGACATGTGGTCAATCTATGTGTATATCTACACATGTAACATCATAAGACCATCACTTGACCTAGAATGGACAGGTGGTCAATCTGGACAACACATGTGCCTATTAAAGAACATGGTTATGCATGTCTTTCCTAGAGAAGAGCACATTCACATATGACCATCACTTGAGCTAAAATGGACAGATGGCCAATCTAAAGTGCACATATGCTGAACAAAGTACATTCCACCATAACCTAGTGAGGAATGGACATATGACTAAGATATTCAATACACATGAATATGAAAGAACATATAGGCGCACTTTTCTAGGAAAAGAAAGATAGAGAATATAGAAAAAATGAGTCTAGATTGGACAAGTCGTCAATCTAGGTCCATATATACCTATGAGAACATACACATGTGTATGAAATAACATACAAGCATGATTTCCTTGGGGAAGAAAGATAGAAGATATAGAAAAAATGAGTCTGAATTGGACGGGTGGTCAATCTCTATAGGGAAATACACATCCAACAACATAGAACCATCACTTGACCTAGAGTGGAGAGGTGGTCAATGTAGACAACACATATGACTATAAAGATAAAAAAATGAATCTAGAAAGACATATTTATGAATTTTGGGAATTATTCAAGTCCCATTTTCTAAAATGGGACTTAAAATTGCAATAATTTTTTGTTGATCTTGACCTAATGGGTGTTTATGCAGACCCTTTTTGCCTTATAAGCATGAGACACTAGTAAATGAGTAGGGGCTCAAACTTATGTTCAACCCTCACTTTTTGTCGTCGCTCACTAATAATAACGAAGAATGCTTGGGTATATAAGGGGCACGCTTCTCAAATGAATATATTCATACTTTTAATAAAAAAGGGCAAGCAGTTCAATGTTTACTATAAGATTCTACCTCTTGCTAGGAATTGTGCTTGAGCCTCATGTCCTCTGTGTGCCCCTATTCTATGCCGCTTTGTGTAACCTTCCACCTTTCACTAGGTAATGAATGTTCGTACAAAAGTTGTTGGAAGGATACACCGCGACGGACGTCAGCACATCGAGAACTCACCTAACATATAATGTCAGCTAAGGACGAAGCTCGACCCGCAGGCGCGTGGAAGCAAGAGTAAGGTGTCAACCTACACTCGACCAACTCCTAACTAATTCTTATAGAGATCTCTACCAATTGTCCAAGTCACAGCCTTCAAGAGTGCATAAGAGGAAACTTCCTACAACGCTTTCTAGAGCCGAACACCCATCAAACAATCTCGAAACACCATAGAACTTGAAGGAGACCCTACTAATACCAATAGGTCGCTCTCCCTAAGGTCTACAACCCAAAATCCCAACCCAAAACACCTGGTGCAGAAACACGTAGGACGTCTGGCCAAAATCTGCAGGTCTTCGTTTCCGAAATCTAAAGTGCCTAATGTGTAGTTATACTCAATGTGAACGCGTGGATATGCTGCAATGCAAAATCGGACAACGTATGCTCACCCAAACACCATATGAAGCTCGTAGAAGGAGCTCGCAAAACCGGACCGTACGCGCGCAATGTAGGTATCGGTGCGTAGTTCTCGTCGGGGGCAACACGTTGCAGTACGCACTCGATTCCGACCATCGGAGCACACGTAGTGTCAAGATGAAGCTCACACTCTCTCTCTCGTACACAGTACGCTCACTCACAGACTTCAAAACTTGTTTTAAAAATGACAAAAGGTTTTCTCATTAAGGTCAAAAAGTGGTATATATACCTTATAATTTCTCAAACCCTAAAGTTCTAAAATCAACCATCTACTCAATCTCACTATCAAAACTGGGATACAATCTGGAAACTTCTGTAAGTCCCAATACTTACAAGGTGAAAAATCAAGTTTTCCTCAATGAATGAATAATTACAAAAAGAATAATCTTCCGAATAGTTAGATGACGTGGGGTGTGTACAACTTCTAACACTCCCCCCCTCCTTGCTCATGTCGTCCCCGACATGGTGCTAATCTGCTTCTTTATCGTATCATTTCTCTCATCCTTAGCAGCGATTCGTATCTTGCATGCAGGTTCATCATTGTCGGGCAAAAAATGTCCGTGTTGATGGTGAAAAAGCCTGTGTAGAACGCTTCTTCAAAATCCTCAAGGTGATAGGATGGTAGAAACATTATCCTTTGATACAGCACATGTATCACCTCCTTGGAAGGCTGACCAGACAGATCATAAGAGCATCTGTATGTATCATGGAAGAAAAAGATGTTGGCGATCACCTGGCCTGGCTTGAAAGTCTCGAACACTGCTAAGATGGTTCTGCAGATTTTCCTCATCATAATGCATGTAAGGTCAGATGAGCCAGTGAGAACAACTTTATGGCGCTCGTTAGGGTTTTCACCATCTTGCTCCCATCATTGGCCGTAATGGCATCTCATCTCTTTTTATTGGCACCTTGGTGCGTTGACATGCGTCACAACGCTTTACAAACTCTTTAGCATCCATGTGAAATGTAGGCCACCAAATTCCTACGGTTAAGACAATTTTTACCGTCTTATCGCCTAAAAAATGGCCTCCACTTATTCCGCTATGTGCATGTTCTAGAATCAGCAAGTATTCGCTTTCACTTGCACAGATTCTAAGTTGATTGTCCTTTCCTTGCTTATAGAGTTGGTTCCCAATTAGCTGAAAGTCACGAGCTTCCAGCTCTATATCTTTTTTCTGTGCTCTTTTGATGTTCTCAGGGAACATCCTGGTGGTCAAGAAGTCAATGATATATTGACTCTATGCAGGTGCTATGTCTACCTAAAATAAAGTTGCGTAATCCACTGGTCTTTTGGCACTACATATAGTACAATTGGTAACATAAGAATGTGTGTCCGCATACATAGTTGGCCAATAAACCCCTAATTGTTTCAGTCTCTGGTGTGTTTTCACTGTTGAACAATGAAATGCACAATCATGGTCATGTGCCCCTTCAATGTAGCACTCGAATTCTTCCATATCTATACATAATCGTAGGATTAGGTCCGATCCAAGATGATACAGCCGTCCCTATCAACAACTGGAAGTTTCTTGTTTGTCAAATTGTTTGCTGTTTGGATCTGTATTCCGTATTATCAAACCCACTTACCAATGAAAGAATGCTAACAATTTCCTGAGACCATTTGGGTACCATTTCAATGTTGAAAAGATAAGCATCTGGTATGTCATCATCTACTCCTTCAGGAGCTTCCCCGTTGTGTATCCGTGAAAGATGATCCGCTTGTAGATGGGTTTTACCCTTTTTGACCCACCACTGTGAAGTCAAATTCTAGCAATATAATAAACCAGTGTACGATTCTCCCTGTATTGCAAGGTTTATTTACCAAATACAAAAGAGCTTGATGATCTGTGAAGAACACAAATTTATTTGCGAGAAAATAATGCCAAAATTTCTTTACAGCATAAATCATTTCTAACCCTTCCCTCTCGGTGGTTATGTAGTTCTTTTCTTCCCTGTTTAACTGTCGGCTCGCATAGCAAACCGGAAAATCCATTGTTCCGTCTCCAGGTTGAGCCAGAATACTTCCAATGGCATATGGTGAAGAATCAATGTGAATATGGAATATCTTTCCCCAATATGGTGCTTTCAGTACAGGTGCTGATATATGGTTTTCCTTCAGATTTTGGAATGAAGTTTCACACTCCTCGGTCCAATCAAAATTGACTAGCAAACGATACAGAGGTTGTGGGATAACCGCATACATGTATATGAATCTTCGATAATATCGTATCCCTTATGGTGGCTGCATTTACCTTTTTACCATTTACACACACTCGTAGTTTTCCATTCTTTTTGGGAACTACCACAATGGGTGACACCCAATCTGTATGTTCAATTTCATAGATGAATTCTGCTTCCATCAGTTTATCAATCTCCTCTTTGATTCGTTTAGCAAATGTGTCATCATATGTATAAGTACGTTGTTTGCTAGGTTTTGCATCCGATTTCAAAGGAATTGTATGTTGACATATCGATGGATCAACTCCTTTGACGTCTTTATAGGACCAAGCAAATACATCTTTATACTTCTTGAGAAGTTGTGTTAGCCGTTCTTCCTCTTCAGGCTCTAAATCATTAGCTAAATAGACTGGTTGAGGCTTTTCACCTGGTTCTGCGAGGTCTATCTTTTTTGCATTTTCAGGCTCATCGTAAGATTCTTGGTTGGTTCTTTTCCTGACTGGTGGTGTTATGATGATTTTTCTGTCCTGGATAGTAAATTTCTGATAGTGTGATGGTACATTCATGTTTTCCTTTTCTGACTCCCCTTTACCATAACTATCTTCTTCAGTAGTCCATATCTCACGTAAAGACCGTTTCAGTTCTTAGTATTTCTGTTTACGCTCCAGTTTGGTCCACTCTTGGTCTTTTGTTGTTTCTTTTTTTTATTTTTGAGATTTTTGTGATTTTGTTTTGGTTTTAGCTTTTCGTACTTGTTTTATTTCCTCTCGCGTTCTTTCTTTTCGATCTTTTGAGAATCTTTGTGATATGTGATCTTTTACACAATCCTTTGCTTTTACAAGCATCAAATAGTGAGTTTTACCTTTTATCTTGGGCATCAGGTTCTCTCTCGCTTTTTTTCCTGCTCGTTTCCTCCTTTAGCGTTCTTGGCGTCTAGGGTGTTGATTAGCAAAATCATAAAACTTGATATTCTCGGTTTCATTTCCACACTCACTTGAGGTGTCTGAACACTCATTATCTGCATCATCATTTACTTCCAAATGTTCACAGGAGTTGTAAAACTCTTCTTGTTGTGGTGGTTTTACGGTCTCTTTTTCTCCTGGTATAACGCTTACCATGAAATAGGGTAACACATCATAGACATACTTATCGCAAAATTTTATTGTTGGATTGTGTGTAATGGTACAGACATCCAATGTTGCTAGTATGTGTTCCCATTCGAGAGGTTCCAAGGCATCTTCAGGGAAAGGTTCCGGAATATATTCCTTGTCCTCTATCGCTCTTTCTAAGATGCATTCCTCTCTTCTTAAGCTTCCACAATGTGAAGCTCCGTACATCCATAGCTCTTTTGGTTAACCTAACCATGCTGGGAGTTCTGATCTCGCTACTATAGCTGAATCAAACTCTTCCACAGGTGTTTGGTTCACATCTTTGTAACTATGGTCTTTCAGGTGTATTTTCGTTGTTGTCTTGCCATGTCTGAGGTATATGTGGTCATAACCCCAATCTTGGACCATCTTCAATTGTCTCATGAATGGTCGTCCCAAGATGATCTCATAATTGTTCTTTTTGTCGAAATCGACTATTGCAAATGTATGCTCATACTCGATTCCGCATGAAGTGACAATCACTTTTTCTAAGAGTCCTACAGGCTTCTCCATGAACCCATCTGCCAATTGCAGTTTCATCCTGGTAGCCCTTAAATTTGGCTTTCCCCATTTTTTCCAGATTTCTTTGGTGGCGATAGCAACTCCCGCTCCACTATTAAGAATAGATTTGAAAACTACTCCTTGGAATTCTACTGGTAGCGTGGTGTTTCCATCTTCCCCTTCGCAATACTCTCCAACCTTGTTAAATGGTACTGGCCTAGTGTTTAGTTGAGGCCTGTCCAACTGTTAACCCTCACGGCACACGGATACCCTATGATCTATAAACGTTGTATTATTTAGAGTCAGGTACCGGGCTTGTCGGACCAATAGGAAAAGGTAGAGTGATCGCCGATGAGAGGCGCACTTTAACTTGGACATTCAAGGGGTTAGTTGGCTAAGCATGGGCGCCCAAGTGTGAATGGGGTGAGCTCCTATAAAAGCCAACTAAACCTAATTTTTACTCATTCTCTCATTTGTGCAATTGAAGAGTGCTCTTGCTCCATCTCCATCTCCATCTCCATCTTCTTCTTCTTCACCTCCTTGTGTGTGTGTGTGTGTGTGAGAGAGAGAGAGAGGGAGAGTGTGTGTGCGATCGAGCATTACGAAGGCACGGCGGCGGCGAGGCGGTTGAGCGCGGCACGACTGCAGCTTCTTCTTCATCGCGGCGAGGAATCCACCACGAAGGTGAGCGTAGAGCGGTGAGTGACACACCCTTTGTTTTCTGGAGCTTGCTAGTTTAGGCTTGTTGTGTGCTTGGAGCCGTTTGTGGCTCGCACACGGTGTATTGGCAAGTCCCTTGCTTCGACAGTGCGGCAAGGAGCGCACATTTTTGGCGCCGCTGCCGGGGATATGCCCTACACTAAGCTCGGTTAGCACTTTACGCTTCCTTGTGGTGCAATTTCTATCATAGGAAAGGCAGGGAAGGAGTGTGTGGAGAATTCTGTTTTTTGCGTTTTCTGCATTTGCTGTCAAGTTTCAATTTCTGCTATTGTCGGCGTTTTTTCAATTTCTGCAATTTCTGCATTTTCAAGTTCGACGTTTTCAATTTCTGCGATTTTCTGCATTTCTGCGTTTTTTCAATTTTCTGCATTTCTGCATTTTCAATTTCTGCGATTTTCTGCATTTCTGCGTTTTTTCAATTTTCTGCATTTCTGCATTTTCAATTTCTGCGTTTTCAATTTCTGTATTTTCTGCATCAATTAAAAAACGTTCGAAAAATAAAAACGCGAGCGGGCGGCTAAATTTTTCGAAAATAAAAAACATGACTCTTAAAACGGACGGGTTGGTTTGTATAAAAGGTAGATTAGGATCGGGATCATTTTTCCGAGCCCGAGCCCGAGCCCAGGCCTCAGTCCTCAGTCTTATGATATATACTAGACTCACTCTTATATATATACCCTACTCCCTCAAGAGAGAATGAGAGCATGTGGGACAAGTCCTCCACTCTCCTCCTTTCTCTTCCCACTTGCACCCTTAGACTTTCTAGTTTGGGCCTAGTTCCCTACTGGAAATTGACAGTTTTAGGGATTCCGAGGGCATAGAGTGACCAAACGGAGGGCTGTAAAGCACGGCACGACCCTCTGACCGATACGCTCGTTTCGAGCTATCACACGGCCCATTCCACGACATGCTCTAAAAAATCTAGCAAAAAAACAAACAAAAAACACGCTAAAAACTAGTCACAAGGCCTCCTAGAGCAGCTTTTTGACACCTTAGGGTATCAAAAGCACATGCACTTACGCTCTGGGCGGGTGCTAGAACACGAGCATATTGAGGGTACCTCTGTTCATACAGACACCGATTACCCATCCACGATAAGCTCTAGACCCTCAGCGGGGACACAAGGTAGCACCACCCAAGACCCTAAAATAGCCGCTAGTGATTCCTCCTCCGACTCAGAAATCATGGAAGCATACCCTACCCAAAACACTGAGAGAGAAGGCCATGCACCTCCCGAAGCTCCACAGCCTAGTACTAGTATGTTTAGCCGTTTCATGGAAACATTAGGTAGAGCTACTTGCTCGGAACCTGATGCAAATGAAGCACACGAAGGGGGTGGGGAAGTGGACTCTCCTTTCACATCGCACGTGGACCCCACACCCCCAAAGAGTGTCCATGTGGATATCCTACCAACTTCTTACCAAGAAGGCCCTGTTGAGCTGCCTCCTTCAGAAGTTCCCTCTAGAGTACCGTTGGTGACAAGTAAAACCACGGGGAGCAACATTGCTTCTACCTCACAAGAAACCGTTAACACGTCGACTCTAGAAGGATTGTTCATTAATGATCATTGGACATACGACCTCCACACTGAGGTGTTGACGGATCTACACTCTGGCCACGCCTACCATGTAGGATGGATAGAGATTGTACAATCCACCTCTAGTGCCACGAGCATCGAAGATCAACAAAAAATGGTCTGTAATGTTATCCATGGCATTATTCAATCAGAAAGGCAAAACCGAGGGGTAAATATACTCTCAACTGGCCCCATGAGATTTCTGGATACGAGCAAGGCTCAACAGCCTACTCTATCACAAATGGAGACTCCTCTAATGAGTCCCATGGATCCATCTTACGTCATTTCACCTGGGGTCTCTATGCAATCTGAGCCTCCGAGAGAAAACTTTAGCTTCCCTAACTTGGCTCAACCCTCTATCAAGGAAAACACAGTGCTCACTCCAGGGATAAGCCTAACAGAGAATGTACCGATGACATCTACGGTTAGCGCAGTGCCACTACCTAGTGTTGTAGTACCTAATATGGGGCCTCGACCGTATGTGCCTCTAGCCCCTTATGCACACATGGCCCCCACACCTCCAATTGTACCACTTGCTTATGCTCCTCGAGTGCCGCTCCCTAGCTCTTATCCAAGTGGACCTATGCCCGGTTATGTTCCATATCCTGCATCATCTACACATATGCCAAGACCGGTACCCGTTCCTCTCCCACATATGATTCCAAGAGTACCTCCATCAGCCCTACCTCCTCACATAGGTGACTTGGCAGCGTTTGCTCAAACCATAGGTCGATCTATCGCGGAAAATATGCGTCATGCATCTGATAGAGAGCCTAGAAGTAAGGCAGTACAAATTGCCAAACTCACGCAAAAATTCAATGGGGACGAAGATGCTAGGAAACACATTGAAGTGTTTGAACAAGTATGTGATTCCTTAGGGGAACGCAACGAACTACATAAGTGCAATGCCTTAAGCTTGACATTAAGTGGGAAGGCTGGAGATTGGTATAGGACCCTAAGGGTGGACGAGAAAACAATCTACCCTACCCTTCGAAGGTTGTTTCTAAAGGAGTACATACGAGAAGGTGTGCTTTGGGGTGTAGCATCTCAGCTACAGAAGGCCGAACGTAAGGAAGGAGAGTCAGTAAGGGACTTCATTAGTCGTCTAAAGCACTTAAACTCTCGCTGCCCTGTAAATGAGCGCTTCAACAATAACCAACTGCTTGATCGATTCATTCGAGGGTTGAGGAATGAAGGAATCTATAATGGACTAGTGATTAGAGGTATCACAACCGGGGAAGATGTCACTGCCAATGCAATCCAATTAGAGGACAACTTGATGATAGCAGGCATGAGGGTGTCTACTGACACGAGATCCACTAGCTCACAAGCCATTGAGTATGAACCCATGATTGCAAAGCCCATTGCCAATGAGCCAAAGGTATTTGAGACATTCTTGACAGACCTCACCAAGGCAATCCAAGAGTCTCTTAAGGATAATCGACCCCTTCAAAATAGTCACATGTATCCAAGAAGGGAGCAACAATGGTGTTCCATTTGCTTAGGTCCACATAGCACTAGTGAGTGCCCTACGTTTAGAGTAAAATTTAATGGAACTTGCAACGCATGTGGTAGGTATGGTCACCAAGCTAAGGATTGTTTAATGATCAAACGTATGATGGCAAATAGACCACCTGTAGCCTGGACGGATGCGCCTCGAGCTCCTGTATTGATGCCTACTCCACCTGTTGAGCAACTACCGCAACACATGGTCCCTAGATCTCAAAATGTTGTACAAGCTACACCGCTACCACCTCCTGTGCTAGGACCGCAGCCCCCGCATCCAAGAGTCGCCACTATGAACCAAGTGGGTTGCGAGCCATCAAATGCTTATCCAGATAGCTGTGAGGAGGAAATAGACACTAGTATTGCCTACGGACTTGATACATTGGAAGAATGTCCTATATACTACATGGAAGATTGTTGGGGGCAAGTCAAGCCGGTTTATCAAGCTGCTGCTCTCGCATCCAGAGGTCAAAATATCAACACCCAGGCTAGGAGGCCACCTCTTCAATGCTACGAGTGTGGTGGAGCACATCGAGTAGCGGAGTGCCCTATTAGGCTGCAAAAGAATGCTGCACAGATGCAAATGAATCAAGGGAGCACGTCTGCAATGCCAATACTCACATGTAATCGTTGTGGCATAGATCACTTGATTGCCCAATGCCCCTATAACCCAAATGCGCCTAAAATCACACCCCTAAATTTGGTCGAAATTGCTAGTGTGACATCGCCAATACCACCCGTCGCACCCGCTTATACGATTACACGGTCCATGCTTCAAGGGCCAGGACATATCCTCGAAGAGAGAGATACCGCGTCAGTTATCCAAGCAAAGAAAAAGAAGACACGAAGGAAGAAGTCGCAGAATACGGAAAATTCAAAGCCAAGTTCCAAAACAAACATAGGAACAGGAGATGACCCCGTGTATATGAATGACCTCGAGGATGATTCAGATTCAATCGAGACAATGGAGACTAGAACCAGTCTCGGTCACCTACCTAAGGTTTTCGTCCCCGGGAGCGGCACCAATGTTGGATGGATACGCCGCGACAGACGTCAGCACAGCGAGAACTCACCTAACATATAATGTCATCTAAGGACGAATCTTGACCCGCAGGCGCGTGGAAGCAAGCATAAGTTGTCAACCTACACTCGACCGACTCCTAACTAATTCCTACAGAGATCTCTACCAATTGTCCAAGTCACAGCCTTCAAGAGTGCATAAGAGGAAACTTCCTACAACGCTTTCTAGAGCCGAACACCCATCAAACAATCTCGAAACACCATAGAACTTGAAGGAGACCCTACTAATACCAATAGATCTCTCTCCCTAAGGTCTATGAACCAAAATCCCAACCCAAAACACCTGGTGCAGAAACACGTAGGATGTCTGGCCGAAATATGTAGGTCTTTGTTTCCAAAATCTAAAGTGCCTAATGTGTAGTTGTACTCAATGTGAACGCGTGGATATGATGCAATGCAAAATCGGACAACGTATGCTCACCCAAACACCAGATGAAGCTCGTAGAAGGAGCTTGCAAAACCCAACCGTACGTGCACAATGTAGGTATCGACGCGTAGTTCTCGTCGGGGGCAACACGCTGCACTTCTCCGCACTCGATTCCAACCACCGGAGCACACGTAGCGTCAAGATGAAGCTCACACTCTCTCTCTCGTACACAGTACGCTCACTCACAGACTTCAAAACTTGTTTTAAAAATGACAAAAGGTTTTCTCATTAAGGTCAAAAAGTGGTATATATACCTTACAATTTCTCAAACCCTAAAGTTCCAAAATCAACCATCTACTCAATCTAACTATCAAAACTGGGATACAATCTGGAAACTTCTGTAAGTCCCAATATTTACAAGGTGAAAAATCAGGTTTTCCTCAATGAATGAATAATTACAAAAAGAATAATCTTTCGAATAGTTAGATGCCGTGGGGTGTGTACAGCTTCTAACATAAGTGGCATGAGGCTAGAGCTACCACCATGTTTAAGGTACCAATAGGACATGATGAGCACACTCAGAATTTGAGCCCTCACCTTGATATCGGTATGTAAGGAGTATAACTAAAGCATTCACCTTGTTCTAGATACATGTCAACACAAGGCTACAACTCCTTTACCTCGGTCTAGGTAGTTAAGGGATATAGGACTCAAAAATCATAAACCTTCATCTAAGTGGTACAGACTTGGGGTAAGTTGAAGACTACACCTTGATCTAGGTACATAGAGGACATGATGGTCAAACATAAATACATAGAGGACATGAGGATCGTACTTAAGTTCGAGTCTTGTATGTCCTTTTTAATACCTAAAGCAAGGCTAAATTTCAAACTCTTGGGGCTATGCTCTAGGTACGTAAGGAGTGTGAAGCGTTCGAGCCTCTACCTTGTTCAAAAACCATAGGTAAAGACATGAGACTCAAACTTAATCTTTTGTTCATGCTCTAGGTATGTAAGGGCCATGAAGCTTGAACTTGAGCAATTGTCTTATTTCAAGTATGTAAGGGACATGAGGCTCTAACATAAGTTCAAGCCATTCCTTGTTGTAGGTATGTAAGGGCCATGAAGCTCGAACTTGAGTTTGAGCAATTGCCTTATTTCAGGTATGTAAGGGACATGAGGCTTGAACTTAAGTTCGTCGAGCCTCATGAGGTATGTAAGGGACATGAGGCTCGAACTTAAGTTTGATCCATTTCTTTGCTCCAAGTTTGTAAGTAAAAATTTGAGCCTCCATCTTGTCCAAAGACAATAAGAGCACGAGAGGCTCGAGCCTGATCCTTCCTCTAGGCACATAATGGACTCAAAGGTGTAAGCCTCTACCTTAATAAAGGGCATAAGGCTAGAGCCTATGGCCGTGTTAGCTACAAAACACCCACCACCAACACTCACATCACATGGTTCAAACATCTAGCTAAGGCTTGCAACAAAAAAAATAAATCTTTTCAAACATTTTAAACTACATACTCTATGAGAAAAATAACTCATGCGCGTGCTTGCATGGAACAATTGGCAAGGAACAAGCACGGGCATGCATAAAAATTGTGCACATGATTTGAGCCTTGGAGAAATTAACTATAGATTATCCAATTCATGAGAGAGAGGTCCAACTTGCAGATGCAACTCAAAGCATGGATGCCTCCTAATTATTAGAAGGTCATTGACTTATCCTTCCACCTGATCCTTCAACTCCACCCCAACTACCAAAACTTTCTCCCCTCATTTCTAGTTTGGATTTGCTAATACCTCCATGTGTTGTCTTCTGCTCATCACCACCATCACTCTGTAGCTACCATCGCTCTAATATCTCCATGTTGTACTTCGCTCATGATCACATTTGTCCCTCTATAGCTGAGCTTTACCCTATTGGTGGTGGATCTTGGAGGTACAAGCATGAATCAGTAACATTGATCGACCAGGCTCATCAAATGGGGAGGTGGGCTCTCTCTCTCTCTCTCTCGTGCACAATACCAATAAAGGGCACTCGTGACAATACCAATAATGGATCCAAGGACATTGTCAAAACACAGATCAATGGGTGAAGAAGCAAGCAACGTGTCCCACATCAAATTCAAGGAGATTTTGAAAGCTTGACTATTTCATGAGTACAGTCATGGAGAAATGCTAGTTAGCAGTACAGGTAGGAGGCTTAGAGCATCTTTTCTTTGTGCCCTTGTGCACAATACCAATAAAGGGAACTCGTGACAATACCAATAATGGATCCAAGGGCATTGTCAAAACACAGATCAATGGATGAAGAAGCAAGCAACGTGTCCCACATCAAATTCAAGGAGATTTTGAAATCTTGACTATTTCATCAGTACAGTCATGGAGAAATGCTATTTCATCAGTACAGGCTTAGAGAATCTTTGCTTTGTACCCTCCTTTGGCGACCTCTCTTTGTCTTTGTCTCTCTCATCTCTGCTCATCACCACGGTCTCTCTGACGTAGCTACCTTCTCCAAGTGCTTATATGAATGGTTGGGGTTAGAAGTACAAGCATATTGAGTTAGAAACACTACAAGGAGACCTGGTCTTGGTTGTTGTTGGAAGGCACCGTCTTCACCATCGTCAAGCACAAGATCTCACATGTACAAGCTTTATCACTCATGGATGATGTTAAGCTCAACAGGGAGGGTTGTTGTCTGCAGCTACCGGCTCACCACTATGAAGCACAAGATCTTAGAGGTACAAGCTTTATCACGCATGGCTGAGCCGTGAGGTTTTGTCATAGCAACAAAATGCAGCATAGCACGTGACGTACGTCAATGAATGGGTATCTATAGACGTCATGGGAGATCCATCATCAGAGTCTGACAAACCTAAAGTTTGAATTTCAAAATTCAAATTAAAGTGCATTTCCTTAATAATGAATTTCACATGCAGGTTCTTTTGTCGTGAGTTAAATAATGAAAACACCATTTACTTTTCATGGGACTACCCAGTGAGTGCACACATCCTTTGAGAGCACAATGTCTTTGAATCGATGCAATGCTTTGATCTTGCTCGACCTCAAGTTTGAGCTTTAGTCTTTGTTTGAGGTTGTCGATTTAAACTTTGGAGATGCACATAAGGTAAGAGATCCACGAGTATTGCATCAAAATAAAGACGCAGTTCTTTTTGTCATCTCAGGACTCCTTACTATTTTGCCAGCATATCTTCTTCACCCTCGTTGAAATCCTTATGCAAGAAACTAGTTATGCCTAGACGTGTTGTTAACACATGAAAAGATAGAAGGGAAAACTGTGGGTAAGTAGTGTGGCCTGCGAGGACTAGTAGAAGCAAAGATTTGATTCCTCTTCCAAGGCTTTAGCAGGCGACCACGTCATCCATTAGGCTAACACATCAAGCATGCTATAAGATAAAAATTGCAACATCTATGGAATATAATATGCTCATATTTGGGGGGGCGTCACTCTTCTAGACCCCTTACCTTAGAGTATCCATTATGCTCTGCATCAAGTTTAATTTGAGCCTCAATGCTTACTTGAGGTGGTTTTAATTCTAATGATACAAAGATGTGCGAGGAGATTCCAAGGTGGTCACCTTGCAAGATCTCTACAAGTATTCCTAGAATTGAGCAACCTCTTTTCTCTGTTTATATCAACACAATTTGGACTACCCATTAGGTTTGTAAGAATTTTCAAAGAACCTTAATTTATACTTCCAGTATCTACATCTTTTGACAAAAATTTTGTCCTTGAAGGAGCTATTGGTCATTGGTTCAATTAGGTATCCGTCATGAAAACTAACCATTATGTCTTCTAATTTATTGTGACCCTTTACCCTTGGTTGCACAAAAACAATAGGCATAAGAGATAGATGGCACACACCCTCAACCAATTGTCTTGAGTCTCACAAATTCTTTAGACATGATCCTTGTGTCTGGAGAAGCATACTTTCAAACTCTCACAATGCTTTTCAAGAAGAGGATCTGCACCGCTCTTCTAGTATTAGCGTCAAACATATGCCTCAAGACCATACATCTTTTACACCTACATGTAACATGTGCCACAAGATTTGAGCTCCGAGACAAAACTTAGAGCTTCACAAATAGCACTTGGTTAGTAGTTTGTATAGATATGCGTATACATGGCAATTGCTTGCAAGATGAAAAAGAAACTCCTTTTCATGCTAGCATTCATTTAGGAATTATAGACAAGAATGATGTGCATCCTCAACCAGAGGCAAGAAGAATTGTCCCATTTTTGTGCATTTTTTCCAAAATTCCAAAATTTCTGTTTAGATTGCAAATGTGGTCAATCTATGTGTATATCTACACATGTAACATGTGCCACAAGATTTGAGCTCCGAGACAAAACTTAGAGCTTCACAAATAGCACTTGGTTAGTAGTTTGTATAGATATGCGTATACATGGCAACTTCTTGCAAGATGAAAAAGAAAATCCTTTTCATGCTAGCATTCATTTAGGAATTATAGACAAGAATGATGTGCATCCTCAACCAGAGGCAAGAAGAATTGTCCCATTTTTGTGCATTTTTTCCAAAACTCCAAAATTGCTGTTTAGATTGCAAATGTGGTCAATCTATGTGTATATCTACACATGTAACATCATACGACCATCACTTGACCTAGAATGGTCAGGTGGTCAATCCAGAAAACACATGTGCCTTTTAAAGAACATGGTTATGCATGTCTTTCCTAGAAAAGAGTACATTCACAATTGACCATCACTTGAGCTAAAATGGACAGATGGCCAATCTAAAGTGCACATATGCTTAACAAAGTACATTCCACCCTAACCTAGTGTAGAATGGACAGATGACTAAGACATCCGGTACAATGAATATGAAAGAACATACAAGCACACTTTTCTAGGAAAAGAAAGATAGAAAATATAGAAAAACGAGTTTAGATTGGACAAGTGGTCAATCTAGGTTAAAATATATCTATGTAAGAACATACACATGTGTATGCAATAACATACAAGCATGCTTTCTCTGGGAAATAAAGATAGAAGATACATAAAAAATGAGTCTGGATTGGACAACTGGATAATATCCGTAGAGAACTACACATACAACAACATATGACCATGACTTGACCTAGAATGGACATGTGGTTAATCTAGACAACACATTGGACTATTAAAGATAAAATATGAACTTGGATTGGACATGTGGTTAATCTATGTGTAGATATACACATGTAACAACATACAACCATCACTTGACCTAGAATGGACAGGTGGTCAATCTAGACAACATATGTGCCTATTAAAGAACATGGTTATGTATGTCTTTCCTAGAGAAGAGCACATTCACAATTGACCATCACTTTAGCTAGAATGGACAGTTGGCCAGTTAATGTACACATGCTTAACAAAGTACATTCCACCATAATCTAGCATGGAATGAGCAGATGACTAAGATATTCAATACACATGAATATGAAAGAACATACAAGCACAATGAGTGTCAATTGGAAAGGTGGTCAATCTTTGTAGAGAAATACACATACAACAACATACGATCATCACATGACCTAGAATGGACAAGTGGTCAATGTAGACAACAGATCTAACTATAAAGATAAAAAATGAACTTAGATTGGACATGTGGTATGTGTATATCTACACATGTAACAGCATACGACTATCACTTGACCTAGAATGGACAGGTGGTCAATCTAGACAACACATGTTCCTATTGAAGAACATGGTTATGCATGTCTTTCCTAGAAAAGAGCACATTCACATATGACCAGCACTTGACCTAGAATGGGCAATCATAAAATACCTTAACTACACATATTGAAATCACCTATTTATAAGGAACACATGTCAATGTTAAGAATGCATGTATGCCAAGAAGACCCTATTACAATCCATCTATCCTAGAGTAGACAAGTGGTCAATCTAGTGTGCACATGTTATTGGACATATGCAATATAGATTGTTCACTTCCCCATGTCTACCTTATTGGAAGGCCATTATTCCAAGGGACAATGCACATGAAGAGATAGCATTCCAACTACACGTATTTAAATTCAAATTTCCCTCCAAAATTCAAAATTTTCTCCAAAAATCAAATATTGACCAATTTGAATTTAATCCAAGAAAACCTATCTCCTTCTCTCTTCCCCCCAAAGGAGGCTATATTGTCACTCTCCCTCTGTGTCTCCCTCTCCTTCTCCCTCTAGATATCCTCGAATGGACGAGTGGTAAATCTAGTGTGCACATGTTATTGGACATATGTAGTGTAGATTATTTATTTCTCTATGTCTAACCTATTGGAATGCGATTATTGCAAGAAACAATGCACCCCAAGAGAACATAGCATTCAATCTACACGTATTTAAATTAAAATTTTCCTCCAAAATTCAAATATTTGCCAATTTGAATTTAAACCAATAAACCCCTATCTCATTCTCTCTTCCCCCCAAAGAAGCCCATATTGTCACTCTCCCTATGCGTCTCCCACTAGATATCCTAGAATGGGCGAGTGGTCAATCTAGTGTGCACACGTTATTGGACATGTGAAGTGCAGATTGTTCACTTCTCTATTTATAGCCTATTGGGAGGCCTTACAACTACACCTATTTAGATTCAAACTTCTTTCCAAGAAACCCCTATCTCCTTCTCTCTTTGCCCCAAAGAAGCCCATATTGTTACTCTCCATTTCTCTCTCCCCCTGTCTTTCTCCCTCTGTCCACTCACTCATTTTCACTCTTTCTCCCTCTTTATCTTTCTACTTTCCTCTCTCTCTTATCATGTGCGTAACGAAGGTGTAGCTAGTGGTGGTAAACAATCAAAAGCATTAGTAAAACAAAGCATGTTGTCGTGCTATGACACGTACATAATGGGAAGGCATGCTACAAGAGTTATCTTGTAATTTTATAGATACATAATTATATTTCCTATAATGTACATATGCATATCTATGTATAATAATAAGCTTTCTATCTCATCCTATTATCTCAAGGGTAACATACTATTACTTTACCGTCAAAAATTAATATGGAAAAAGCGTCAATAGCTCCGTATCTTTAACTGGGGGCAAAAAGCATTGATTCTTTATTTCTACTAATCTCATTATCATCTCACACCCTAGCTAGATCCTATATCTAGGGTAGATTCCAACATATATATATTCTATGCATTTTTCATATTTTTCTTATATTTATTTTGAATAGCTACTAGGAAGGAATCAAATGCTAGTGGGACACTAGCTTCCATGATTCTCAAAGATACCCCTATTTTAATGTATTATTGCAAGCATGATTACAAAACTTTGTCAAGGAGCAATGTCATGCTTTTGTATTGCATAAGGTGTCCTTTGGATCAACTGAAAGTCTAGGCTAAGGGGACCACAGGAAGATTTTTGCTGCCTAATGGACCCTATTTTGATGATTTTTTCTACACAAGGTTGCAAACCGAATTGGAAAAAGTATATAAAATGAGAGTCGTAGATAATGAACTGAATTTTTTACCCATATTTTTTACTTTTTATTTGGAGCCACAGTTGAGGGGCTATGATCAAAATATTCGACCCCAGTCTGCCCACATCATGCAAGGACAGCTCATTTCCAACTTTTCCAGTTTCTGTTCACATTGGCTCTTCTCTTCTTGTGTAAACCCTTGGGGGTTCCCTTCACCTATAAAAGGGGACCTCTTCTTCCTTGAAAACCATTCAAGCATTCAAACCATTGATGAGAGGAATTCATGAGGGAATGAGTAGTAATGCCAAATCGTACTTAGCCATTAACATAAGCCTAAGCCTACACTTTCTCCTAGGGGAAGACTAGCCATTCTTGCACGATATCCTTGGAAGATCAACTCTAATCAAAGAGGGTCTTGGACTTGGCGTATCAACAATCAAAGTTGAATTCTCCCCTCTTCTTCTCTCTCCATCAATAATGGTACCGAAGGGTTTGTCAAGGAAGATGTGTTCTACATTGCTGTTTTCTTGATTTCTTGTTGTTTTCTTTTCTAATCCAACATATATATATATATATATATATATATATATATATATATATATCTAGTCTCATCTCCTTAACCAAACCTATCTCTCTCACTCTTAGTAATTCATCCTCTCTACAAATTTTAGGTTCTCCTTGCTACAGGTACATCTCTCCCCGCAGTATCCTTATTGCCTATCGGCAAGAATACGGCTTGGGAGGGAGACTCTCTTCTCTTCTCTCATATCTATATTTTGCACATACTAGAGTTATCCTGGATGAATAATCCACATGATGATAATTTCTATCACTTTCACTTTGTATGATATATTAGAATCAACGTATGTATCAGCCGTAAAATACACTTTCAACAACGTATAGTGTTTCTCTTTGGCCCGGAAAGGATCAATGAGATACTTCTATCACCAGATCCCATCACACTACCTCTCATAGACTATAACGTTTCTTTTTACGTAAGCGTAGTTATCTTGCTATGAACCAAGAGGATTTGTACACACAATTAATCCCAATCACTAAACAAAATATATATTATGGTAAGCACAAAACTACAATTCCAAAGAACAATTCGTAGCCTATTTGGTGAGCCAAGATTGAATGTCATTAACTCATCTATTAACCCTTTCATATTACCCATGATACGATATGAACATAGCCTTGATGTTTTTATCTTTGTGTTGTTTTGACATTGTCTTTGTGTTCTTTCTTTGTGTGTGTGAGTGCAAGAGAAAAAGAGTGGGGCTTCTTTCATTGCACTTCCTTCCAAACCCTAGTCTTCATGGAATCTATGGTTTAACTCCTTTATATAGTTTTGTTTTGAGTTCTCTCACAAACTCACAGCCATAAACCCGGTGCTTTCCTGGCAAGACCGCAAATTTCTCGACATATTTTTGGTGAACCTGATGTGAATCTGCCAGGGTGAGAGTTTGTGGGTAACCATGGGAGATCATGTTGAGCAACAGGGTATGCATTTTGACCCAGAAACAATGCAAATGTTTCAAGCATTTGCAATGTTCATGCAACAACAACATGCCACTAAAAGAAGGGAGATTTCAACAACAACAAAGGCCATACAAGCGGTCGTCAATAGAATGGATTAGTTCAATTGAAAATATGTAACCAAGTACTTATGCAAGTATGTGAAGGAGATGGAGCTGCATCGCATGTCAGAAGGTGAGATGATTCAAAGCTTTGAGCTAGTTGTTGCTCCAAAAATTAGGGAGCATGTTAGGGCAATTAAAGATGGGCATGGGAGAAATTGGGAAGAACTCAAAGTAGCTTTAAAGGAGGAATATTTCATGGAGGACTCTAAGAGAGTGACCAAAAGGACATTCTTAGAATGGGTAGTCAAGCCAAAGCAAGGATTATCAATAACAGAGCTACTTAGGGAATTTGAGCGGCACTATGCACAACTCACCAGGACAGAAAGGGCCACACTAGATGTAGAGAAGACATATATTTTCTTACAAGATGTAGGTAAAGAGTTTCAAGAAAATTTGGAGCTTCTTATTGAAGATAAAGATGCTGAGCAAGGACTAAAGACAGGCTAAAATGAGGTTGAAGGTGCTGTCTCACTGCTTGCCAAACGACAAAGAAGAAGGGACAAGATGGTAGTAAACACTACAAGTCCTTCCACCTCAACTTCTGACAAAATGGTAAAGCCTAATTTTATCGCTCCTAAGTTTGATGAGTCCATGCTAGATGAGCTTGTGAAGGGAATGCGTGACTTGAAGGTGAAGCTTGCAAAGCTTGAAGAAAAAGTCCAACCATTAGGGCCACTTCCTAGGCAAAGACAACAGCCCAAAGAAGGGTTTGTTAATAGATGTATTTGGTGTGATAGTACAGACCATGTAAGAAGGGATTGTGATGATTTTAGTGATGCTTTGTCAAAAGATGTTGTCTTTTTTAAGGATGGTAAAATCCACTTAAGAGAGACAAGTCTACCCTTGAGAACTAACTTTGGAAAGGGGGGAATGCAAACCTTAGTTGAAGATATGGAAACTAACCATGATAGCTCTTCAGTTGAGGCAGCTACTTATGGAGTAAAAATTGAGCATCTTAGTGATGAAGAGGTGAATGATCATCATGGTCAAATTTGGACAAATGTCATGCAATTAGCTAAAAAGGGAAATCTTACAAAAGAGATTCTACATGAAGCAGGTGATTGCATATGTCTAGAAACAGGATGGAATGATCTAGTGGACTCATTGTCAATGCATGTCTACATTACAAAATGCCAACAAAATGAGGCTATTGTAGAAGAGAAGCGCAGATGTGAGAATGTTGATGAAGGACCATAAAAAAGAGCTTCTAGAAGTGGGGGAAGAAGTGACTCAATGCCTTCCCAAACACCCCCGACACAAGGAGCGTCTCCACCTGAAGTACTCATGGAGGAGTCTACGCCAAGAAAGAAGAAAGAGCAAACAAAAGGTAAGACAAAAGGCCCAACTTATAAACTACAATCTGATATTGAGGTTGCTACAGATTTGAAGAAAATCTTGGAGAAAAGGATCTTGAATAGCAAGATTGAATTTACTCAGAGATAAGTTCTTGGCATTGCAAAGTGTGAGTTCCATGAGGAGATCATTGACATCATCAAGAGGAAGAGGCAAACTCTTGCTGAAGTTTCTCATCCACAGGTTGAAGGGGAAACCTCAAAGACACAAGGAATGCAACTGCAAAATAAGGAAGAGGATGATGGAACTGTGGTAGGATGCTACCAATCTAGTGGGAGAGTGAAGCAAGTGAATTTCTCAAATAATGATGAAGAAGTTGAAGCTATTTCTAGGAGCTACTATTCACGAAGTCACTGGGCAAGGGCTACTACAAAAACTTTGGTCAAGGTAGGTGATCTTAAAGATCCATTGGTGGCCTTGATTGACCATGGTTCAGAAATAAACATAACATCAAAGAGTCTCTACGACAAGTGCAAATGGTTGATGGACACAGATCATGGCTGGATGGTAAAAGTGGCAAACAATTCATCCAGTGAATTGTATGCAGCATGTCCAGGTGTGAAGGTGACAATAGGTGATGTAAAGATTGACCAAAACTTCTTTGTACAGGATACATCTTCATATCATCTCATCCTTGGACAACCCTACATTGTGGGAGTTTGAATGGAAACAAAGGTAATGGACGATGGTTCAGCATATGCTAGGATACGCAGCAAAGATGGTTAACGTGCTCTCCAATTTCTCACAGTTTGTGTAAACCATGAAAGAAATCGTGACAACCTCAGAGATAATCCTCTACCAAAGGTGAGCAAAGAGTTTCATGACCATAGGGAAATGATGGGTTTTGGCCAAGTACCATTGTAAAGAGGGATTACAGTGGTACAAAAAGAAAAAGGGTCTCACCTAATCCAAAAATAGGTGAAACTTTCTCAACGGGCTCCTTGGTAACAAGGAATGGATCAATATGTTTTACAAAACTTGAAGATTTGAAGAGATGTGAGAGGCAATATGTACATAATGTACAAATGGGCATGAAAGAGAGTGGGTTGCTAGAGCCTACTGAAAATGTTTTGGGTTTGTGTGAGCAAGTTTCTTTTGTAGATACTATGGGTGAGCTTGATGCTACAATGGAGTCTATTTTGCATCTTGAAAATGAAGTTGTGGAAGTATGCTCTATGAAAATGTATGAAGTCATAGAAGCCTTTAAAGAAAACCAATGTTTCAAGCAAAAACTTGGCCCAAAAGTCAATGTTGAAACTAAATACAAGAGTGTAGCAAAGAAGGTGAAACCAATAGCTTCACCCTTACCACCCAACACAACAGGGAAAAGATTAAGCAAGCTTCTTTGCAACCAAGTTTGAGGAATCCTAAAAATATTGGGCATACCTTCACAAAGGAGTCTTTTCAAGAGTTGCAAATTAAATTGGTTGCGAGGAGTTTCTAACATAGGAGGAAACAAAGTGCTTCAAAGAAATGCTTTCAAATCATGGTAAGTATTTTGCATTTGAGCCACATGAGATAGGATGTGTTGATCCTTCTATTGTAGCTCCTATGGTAATTTTCACAATACGTCATGTGCCTTGGAATCTGCAGCCTATTCCGGTGCCAAAGGAACATTTGCCAAAGTTAGTAGAGCTATTGAATGAGAAAATCAAAATGGGAATCTTGGAGCCTTCTTGTGCTCCATACTCATACAGGTGGTTCACAGTTCCAAAGAAGAATGGTTCTCTACACTTCATCCAAGATATGCAACCAGTGAATAAGGTGACAATTAGAAATGTAGGTACAGGTCCAATTGTGGACGAGTTTGCAGAGGCATTTGCAGGGAGGGAAATCTACTCAATGGGGGATCTCTACTCAGGGTATGATCAATTTCAGCTTGCGATTGAAAGTAGAGACTTGACAACCATGAGGAAACCTTTGGGTTTGGTAAGGATGTGTACCTTGCCGCAGGGAGCAACCAACTCGGTTGCACATATGATGAATGGGATGAATAAGGTCTTACGTAAATTTATTCCTCAAATCACACTGCCTTTCATTGATGATTTGCCTATCAAAGGATGTGAAGAAAGTGACAAAGATGAAGCTTTGGATCTCAAGGGATATCGCAGGTTTGTGGTAAATCACATAAATGATTGTGATAAAATTTTGTCTAGGTTGGAGGAAGTGAATCTTACTTTGTTAGGGAAAACATCTATGTTTGGTGTCAATGAAGTGCTCATTGTGGGGCATATGTGCGGGCCATATGGTAGGAAACCTTGTCTAACAAAGGTAGATGCCATCCAGAGAATGAAAGAAACATGCACTAGCATCACTGAGGTTAGAAGGTTTGTGGGAGCATGTGTATTTTATGTTATTTGGATTCCACATTATGCACATGTAGCTGATACTCTTTATCAATTGCTTAGAAAGAATCAAAAGTTTAAATGGACAGAAGCACATGTAAAAGCCATGAAAAAGCTAAAGGAATTGCTATAGTTATCACCAACTTTGAGAAAGGTAGACTATGAGTGTCAAAGGCCAATAATTGTGATAGTAGACATTAGTCCTACAGGGATTGGATGGGCAATAGGGCAAGATGACGAAGAAGGACGCATGTATGTGGTAAGGTTTGGAGCAACGGTACTAAGTGCTCGCCAAAGAAACTATCCACAGATAAAGAGAGAGCTATGGGGTATGGTTATAGCCTTGAAAAATGGAAAAGAGTACCTAATTGGTGCATGCATGCTTTTAGAAACAGATTGTCTATCATTTTCTTGGGATGATTACAAGGTGCTCAATGCCAGACATTGCTATGTTGCGGTGGATTGCCTACATTAAGTCCTTAAATCCTGAGTTTAAGCACATTGCAGGTAAAGACAATACAGTAGTAGATATGCTATCAAGGGCAAGGTATGAAGATGAGTCACAAATGATTGACAAGGGAGATGATGTAGGCACAAAGTTCTACTCTATCTCTCATGTCAAAGGTAACAATGTTTGCACGACTAATCCACTTGAATTATTCTTGAAAGAGCTTTATAAAGGTGATTGGCTTCTTATTGGAAGCTACTTTAGTACTCTAGCAAAACAGGATGATTGGCCTAAATAAGAATTCAAGAGGATACGCAAGAAAGCATATGGGTACTTTCTAAGGGATGGTTACGTGTGGAAGCATCCTAAACAAAAGGGTGCGACACCAAAATGTGTTATATGTAAAGAAGAGACTCAAGTAAAGCTCATGCAAGAGTTTCATGAGAGTCTATGGGCTGGACACAGGGGTGTGTGGGAAACCTTCTCAAAGTTGAAAGAAAAATACTGGTGGAAGGGTATGTATAAAGATGTATCTCAATTTGTAGAGTCATGTGTAACTTGTAAAATGTATTCAAATGTTTGACATTGTGATGGATTGCACCCTACATATCTGCTAGCCATGCACTATAAATGGGTTGTGGATCTAGTCACAATGCCTTTAGGACTCTGGCAGATGAGATACTTGGTTCTTGCACGAGAAGACCTAACTAATCAGGTTGAAGGAAGAGCATTAAGAGCTCAAACCACGGAAGCTGTGTGCAAATTCCTTCTTAATGAGGTGATTTACCGTTATGGTTGTGTGGGAAAGATCACTGCAGACAGAGGTGAACTGGATGCCTAAGAAGAAAGGGAGTTCTTTTCCAGATTAGGAATCAAGTTTTCTCTTACTACAGCTTACAACCCTGAAGGCAATGGAAAAAGTGAAAGAGGGCATCCTCCTATCATCAAAGCTTTGGCCAAGGCTTGCGAAGGAAGAGTTGGTGAGTGGCCAAAATTGTTACCATATGCTTTATGGACTGATCGTACAACACATAGCTCAGTAACTGTCTATATTCTTGCGGAGTTAATGTATGGTCAAAAGCCAGTGATGCCGATTGAAGATACAATTTCCACATGGAATGTACTACCTTGGCAAGAGGGGCTTAGCAGGAAAGGTCTCCTTGCACATAAGGCAACTAGAGAGAAGACATTGAGACATTGAGGCTACAAAAGAACAACTAAAAAAGGCAAGGATGAAAACCAAGGACTAATTTGATAAGCGAGATCAGCTCAGGAGCAAAGCAATTGACAAAGGTGACTGGGTTTTAGTATATGATAGTAGCCTTGATAACCAACACACAATCATGTGTAAGTTCTCAAAAAGATGGTTTGGACCGTATGTTGTAAAGCATGTGCATGAAAATGCTACTTACAGCTTGTCTGAACTAGATGGTACAGAAGTAAAGATTACCATCGCAGGAAAAAGGATCCAAATGTTTAAGAGAAGAGGAGACAGTGATCCCGAAGATGTTGAGGAAGAAGAAACCACATGTGAAAATCAAAGTGAAGATGGAGCTTTGGAATTTTGAAGTGAAGATGAAAACATGGAAGATGTACAAGAGGACTGATCTTACAAAGAGAAAATGTGGCACATAACGGAGGATGTGCAGGTTTAGAGGGGGTGGATATCATGCTGTGACACGTACATAGTGGGAACACATGCTACATGAGTTATCTTGTAATTTTTTAGATACATAATTATATTTTCTATAATGTACATATGCATATCTAAGTATAATAATAAGCTTTCTATCTCATCCTATTATCTCAAAGGTAACATATTCTTACTTTACCGCCGTCAAAAAGTAATATGGGAAAAGCGTCAATAGCTCCGCCTCTTTAACTTGGGGCAAAAAGCATTGATTCTTTATTTCTACTATCTTTTTTGCCCATATTTTTACTTTTTTATTTGGAGCCATGGCTGAGGAGATACGATCAAAATACTGGACCCCAATCTGCCCACATCATGCAGGGACAGCTCATTTTCAACTTTTCCAGTTTTTTTTCACACTGTCTCTTCTCTTCTTGTGTAAACCCTTGGGGGTTCCCTTTACCTCTAAAAGGGGACCTCTTCTTCCTTGAAAACAATTCAAGCATTCAAACCATTGATAAGAGGAATTCATGAGGGAATGAGTAGTAATGCCAAATCGTACTTAGCCATTAACATAAGCCTAAGCCTACACTTTCTCCTAGGGGAAGACTAGCCATTCTTGCACGCTATCCTTGGAAGATCAACTCTAATCAAATAAAGTCTTGGACTTGGCGTATCAATCAAAGTTGAATTCTCTCATCTTCTTCTCTCTCCATCAATAATGGTGTCGAAGGGTTTGTCAAGTAAGATGTATTCTACATTGATGTTCTCTTGATTTCTTGTTGTTTTCTTTTATAATCCAACATATATATATATATATATATATATATATATATATATATATATATATATATATAGATATATATATCTAATCTCATCTCCTTAACCAAACCTATCTCTCTCACTCTTAGTAATTTATCCTCTCTACAAATTTTAGGTTCTCCTTGCTACAGGTACATCTCTCCCCGCAGTATCCTTATTGCCTACGGGCAAGAATAGGGCTTGGGAGGGAAACTCTCTTCTCTCCTCTTCCATTTTCTTATCCCATATCTACATTTTTCACATACTAGAGTTATCCTAGATGAATAATCCACATGATGATAATTCCTATCGGTTTCACTCTAGACGATTTATTAGAATTTACGTATGGATTAGCCGTAAAATACACTTTCAACAACGTATAGTGTTTCTCTTTGGCCCAGAAAGACTCAATGAAATACTTCTATCACGGGATCCCATCATACTACCTCTCATAGACTATAACATTGGATGTAGGCGTAGTTATCTTGCTATGAACCAAGAGGATTTCTATACACAATTAATCCCAATCACTAGACAAAACATATATATTATGGTAAGCACAAAACTACAATTCCAAAGAACAATTCGTATCCTATTTGGTCAGCCAAGATTGAATGTCATTAACTCATCTATTAACCCTTTCATATTACCCATGATACGATATGACCATGGCCTTGATGTTTTCATCTTTGTGTTGTTTTGACATTTTGCTTTGTGTGTGTGAGTGCAAGAGAGAAAAAGTGGGGCTTTTTTTATTGCACTTCCTTCCAAACCCTAGTATTCATGGCATATATGGTTTAACTCCTTCATATAGTTTTTTTTGAGTTCTCTCACAAACTCTCACAGCCATAAGCCCGGTGCTTTCCTGGCAAGACCGCAAATTTCTCGACAACGTGCAAGCATATACAGGTGCATATGTAACTCTTTTTATTGCACAATGCAAGGAGATCTTCCTTTCTAAGACCTTCTTGCCAAGGTATACATTCCATATGAGAATATTATCTTCAATTGGCATCACTAGCTTTTGACCATACATGAACTCCCCTGGCAAACACTAGTAGATATGCAATGACAAATTACAAGGTACCAAAAGCTGAAGAGAAGGTACCACGAGGCGAGCATAGTGTTGACGACAAATTGTGACAACAACGTTTACCAGGTATGCTTTATTCATACAATTAAGCTAGATATTGATTGTCAAAATTTTATGCGCTCCTAATATGGAATCCACTTGACAAGGTGGCCGATTGGGGCCATGATATTGGGTACAATACATCGGCCATGTTTGATTACGGAGCACGATTTCATACAACCAAGGTACATCGAGCATGCCTTGGTTGTGGAGCATGAAATCAAGTATTGATAGAGAAGGACAAACCCATTCGGTTGACATGGTCGTGGGTAAGAAATTCTCTTTTTGTTTAGCTTCATCTCTAGTATATTTTGCAGAGCTATTCCATAATTGATGATTATAGAAAGTCTTTACATTAATCATATTTTAACAAAGGAGCAAGGATCCAACAAGGATAACGCATACAAGGGTTTCTACCTTAAGCAAGATAAAGTTTTGTAGTAGTAAAGGCAAGTCAAGAATGGCCTGTGACTTGTAAAGAGAACTTATTTGGAAAATCTAACCGTTTATTTCTATTCACAAAGCCAACAAACATCTTTCTTTCTAATTAGAATTTTTGGATTTTCTAGGAAATTTCTTCTAGGTAAGTTTTTCAAACTTGATGCGGTCCGACAGGTTTTCCAAGGTGGATGCAACCAATATTGAACAACTCAAGTACAATTTTTTGTGCAATTATTGTAGTCATTTTTATGCTTCTAGTATGGTATCCTCCTCGACAAGGTTGAACATCAAACGTACATCATAGTACATGTTTGATATAAGGAGCACGGCTCCATAAATTTTGTTGGCCATAGATTTTGCTGGATACTATCTCTTTCACATGTCCTCCTTGTGCTATCAATAGGAGGGGAAAATCAAGGCTTGTAAGAACACAAATCCATATCTATATATAAGCATTGGGTGCCTAATTGCTTCAAAGAAACCACAACTTGCTGCTTGCAAGAGTGTAGGCAAAATAAGTACACAAAATACATTGAAAGAACAATCATGCTACATGATGCTATGACTTTTGATGCTGAGGGTAGTGGTCACAAATAATAAAAAGTTACCTTAAATTTAAGTTCTATTTTTTAATTTCTCCCATCTTGTAGGATTTTCTACAGTGTCAAGTTGACAAGCAAATGCTACTTTGGTCAAGAGAAGTTTGGCAGCTAGATGACACATGATAGCTAAGCTTCAAGAGCTATCTTTTGTAATATTGGGCACTCCCATGATTCTCAATAATCTGCACAATTTGGCAAGCCTCTTTCTTTACAAAAGCTTGACAATGTTAATTATTTTTTTCTTTGACATTTCTATGTCACTCAAAGAACATATTAGCTAAGAGCACTCGAGTTCCGTTCTTATCATCTTCTAGAAGAACTTATGTGAAGCAAGGCTTCATTTTAGGGCATTTTACTTTTAGAAGTTTCCAAAGTTTGGAGTTTGCTAGTAGCACACGAACTTGGGAGAGCTTGTTAAAACATCTACCTACTTTTTATTTGCGGTCCGTATGAACCAAGCCATGAGGGCATACAAGGTACATCCGATAGCACCAACTTTCTTAGCCTACATGGGTACAAGCGAGACTCAAGTGAAGAAAATTTCTCTCAAAAGAGTGACAAGGTTAGACAATTTCAAGTTCTACTTTTTTTTCTCTCTTTCAATTTTCATTTGAATAAGAGTTATCTACTGTGCAAAGCAACGTGCTTTGACAGACTTGCTGCAAAGCAAGGCTTCTATTCCGTGCCAAAGTACTGTCCATTAACTTGGGATCAAGGATAATGTCACACACATTTGGAAGGAAGAGGATATAAGCTCATAGTTATGGTTTTCAATGACCAATTATGATCTACCCATGCAAGTACATTGTGCAAGGCACATATGGCATCTGCTCACATTGTGGAGACCTTTATTGAAGCCAAGGGATTATCACACTATTTTTTTGACATGCATGCATGGCATGCCTATATTGTGGACTCATTTCACTAAAGCATGGTTTATGCTTCCACTCTAACATTAGCTAATCTATTAAGGAACATTTTAGGCTAGTATGTTTGCTTGTGATTGCTCTATATGTCTACATTGGCGGACACTTTACAGCATTGGTTCTATGCACAAGGTGAAGCCAATACTAATGAAGCTTTCTATGATAAAACTTAGGCATGGCCTAACTATCAAAAGTAGCTAATTCATGAGATAACATGAATAAACTAAGAGAGCCTCATTGTAGATAATCTCTTATTTGAACACCCAAGAAAATTTTCTATGACTACCATTCTTTGAGGTGCTAGACATCTTTCTTTTATTTCATAGTAAGAGACAATTATTTCAAGATCTAGTTGTGAATAAGATTCCAGCTTGCAAAGATCTATTACTTAATTGTAGCATTGATTGTATCTCTAGGAGTGGTACGTTCAAGGATATGATCCATCTGATACACAATCACTCCGCAGGCATTGAGGATCATAGTTTGATTGAATTACTGTTGTACTTTCAAGGAAAGAAGTCCCCACTCTGCAAGGGATAGTGGGCAAGTTCAACTTTTCAAGTTGATTCTAATCACTATAAGACATGGTAGAATATGTTGTTCACCATTGGCTGCCAGTTTGAGCAATTTTCATATGGAGTCTAACCAAAAGGTTTGATTTGCAAAGGCAACACCCATGGTTACCAGTGCAAAACTACTTGACTCTCACTAATCTATAATTAATGCCAGTAGGCCTTTTTACGTGGGAGATTCGGTCATGTGAAATTGACGACGGGTAAGTGAACACTATGATCAACCTCCACGTACACATATGATTTGGTTTACTTTCATTTTCAAACATTCTTTGACTGATTTTTTCGAATTAGGATGTATAATCTTCAATGCTTTCATCCAATTTTCTCTTCACATACATGACAAGGTCATGTAGGAGCAAAGAACTTAGGGCCACCCACATATATCTCTACATTATGCTTTTATGGACTGCCATGGTAGGGTTTCATTTGGCACATGCTATCACAAGAGAAGCAACATGGTCTAGGATATCATGGAGTTCAATTTAGCCAAGTGTGGAGAAACATTTATGAGGGTCCCTCTCACTCATGTCATGGTGTCAAAAAGTTTGCGGTCTTGACCGGAAAGCACCGGGCCCCTGGCTATGAGAGTGTGTGAGAGAACTCCAAAAACTTTATGAAGGAGTTATACCATAGATGCCATGAAGTCTAGGTTTAGAAGGAAGTGCAATCAAAGAAGCCCCACTCTTTCTCTCTTGCACTCTCACACACAAAGAAAGAACAAAAATGAGAATATCAAAACAACACAAAGATAAAAACATCAAGGCTATGGTCGTATTGTATTATGGGTAATATGAAAGGATTAATAGATGAGTTAATGACGTTCAATCTTTCCGAACAAAGCAGTGTACAAATTGTTCTTTGGGGTTATAATTTTGTGCTTACCATAATAGATATGTTAGGTCCAGTGATTGGAATTAGTTGTGTATACAAATTCTCTTGGTTCATAATAAGATAACTACACATACATCAAAAGAAAAGTTATAGTCTATAAGGGGTAGTATGATGGGATCCGATGAAAGAAGTTTTTCATTGAGCCTTTCTAGGCCAAAGAGAAACATTATACATTGTTGAAAGTGTATTTTATGGCTAATCCAAATGTTAATTGCAATAGATTGCACACAATGGAAGCAATAGAAATTCACATCATGTGGATTATTCATCTATGATAACTCTAGTATGTAAAAAATGTATATATGAAAGAAGAGAAGAGAAGAGAAGAGAATTTTCCCTCCCAAGCCCCATTCTTGCTCGCAGGCAATAAGGATACTATGGGGATAGATATACCTGTAGCAAGGAGAACCTAGAATTTATAGAGAAAATGAATTTCAAAGAGTGAGAAAAATAGATATGGCTAGGGGGATGAGATAAGATATATATATGTTGGATTAGAGATGAAAAAGAAACCAAAAGAATATAAAAGTAAAACACACCTTACTTGAAAAGTTCTTTGGGAGTTATTCACCATTTTGATGGAGAGAGGAGAAGAGGGAAGACTTCAAGCCTTGATTGATGCACGGAGTTCAAGATCTTCTTTGATTAGAGTTGATCTTCCAAGGATACCTTATAAGATTGGCTAGTCTTTCTCTAGGAGAAAGTGTAGTCGGAGGCTTATGTTTATGGCTAAGTACAATTAGGCATCAATCCTCTCACTCCCTCATAAATGATTTTCAAGGAAGAAGGGGTCCCTTTTTATAGGTAAAGGGAACCCCCAAAGGTTACACAAGAAAGAAAAGAGCCAGGGTGAACTTGAACTGTCAAAGTTTGAAATGGGTTGTCCCTGTATGGTGTGGGCAGACTAGGGTCCGACATTTTGATCATATCTCCTCAACCATGGCTCCAAATAAAAAAGTAAGCATAGGGAAATAGAATTATCTCATAAGCTACAACCCTCATTTTATATACGTTTTCCAATTTGGATTGGAACCTTGTGTAAAAAAATCATCAAAATAGATTACATGTTTGGCAGCAAAAGTTTTCTTGTGGTCCCCTTAGCCTAGACTTTCATTTGATTCCAATGGACACCTCATGCAATATGAAAGCATGACATTGCTCCTTGACAAAGTTTCTATAATCATCCTTGCAATTATGCATTAAAATAGGTGTATCTTTGAAAATCATGCAAGCTAGTGTCCCACTAGGATTTGATTCCTTCCTAGTAGCTATTAAAAGGAAATATACCAAAATATATAGAATATATATATATCGGAATCTACCCTAGAGAAAGTATCTAGCTAGGATGTGAGATGATAATGAGATAGTAGAAAGAAAGAACCAATGCTTTTTGCCCCAAGTTAAAGAGGCGGAGCTATTAACGCTTTTCCCATAGTACTTTTTGACGGCGGTAAAGTAAGAATATGTTACCCTTGATATAAGTAATAGGATGAGATAGAAATGTTATTATTATCCTTAGATATGCATATATACATTATAGAAAAAATATTTATGTATCTAAAAAGTTTCAAGATAGATCTTGTAGCATTCATTCCCACTATGTACGTTTCACAGCACAACATCCACCCCCTCTAAACCTACACATCCTCTGATATGTGCCACATATGATTTTTTGCAGTTTTAATTTCCTTGTAGATCTTTCATTATTTCATCTTCATTTTGATAGATTTCAACACTTCATCTTCACTCTGATCTTCACCTACGTTTTGCTCTTCCTCCTCGTCAACATCTTTTGGATTACTGTCTCCTCTTCCATTAAACATTCAGTTGATCCTTTTTCCTGCAATGGGAATCTTTACTTTTGTACCATCTAGTTCAGACAAGCTGTTAGTAGTATTTTCATGCACATGCTTTACAACATACGATCCAAATCATCTTTTGGAAAATTTATGCATGGTTGTCTGTGTACTGGTTATCAGGGCTACTATCATACACTAAAATCCAGTCAATTTCTTTTCTCGTGAACCGATGTCCTTTATCAAATTAGTCCTTATTTTTCAACCTTGCATTTTTTAGTTGTTCTTTTGCAGCCTCAATGTCTGTAGATCTTCTCTCTAATTGCCTTATGCTGCACAATGCAAGGAGACCTTCCTTCCTAAGTCCCTCTTGCCAAGGTAAAACATTCCATACGGGAATTGTAGCTTCAATTGGCATCACTAGCTTTTGACCACAAATTAAATCCCCTGGCATATAGCATATCTTCATACCTTTCCCTTGATATCATATCTACCACTGTATTGTCTTTAACCGCAATGTGCTTATACTCGAGATTTAAGGCCTTAATGTAGGCAATCCACCGTAACATAGCAATGTCTGGCATTCAGCAGCTTGTAATCGTCCCAAGAAGTGGTAGACAATTTGTTTCTACAACCACACATGCACCAATTAGGTATTATTTTCCATTTTTCAAGGCTATAACCATACCCCATAACTCTCTCTTTATTTGTGGATAGTTTCTTTGGTGATCACATTATACCTTTGCTCAAAATCTCACCACTTGTTAAGCATAGTCATCAATGGCAACCAAAAATGTTGAATCCATGGCAAATGCAAGATAAATATCTCCATCAAAATCTTTAACAAAAACATTGCTGATCTCTTCAATATTTATATTGCTTCCTTTAGTCTTGCCTTCTTCCTGCTTCTTATCTTTATCTTTCTCTTGTTTCCACTTTTGATAGTCTTTCTTCATGTGACCCTGTTTGTGACAATGACAGCACTCGATGTCTTTTTTATTGCTATGAGACTTTCTTGCCTGATTTTGGTTTCCCTTTTCCTGTGATCAATCACAAAAAACAAGAGAATTGCTAGTACCACAAGAAGCATCAAGATTCTTCCTGCTAACCTCTACAATAATCAAACTGCCATCAACATCAACACATGCTAAACCATCAGGAGGTGTTGAGTTACTTATGGGTGTGAAAAAAATATTCCATCTTTTTGACAATGTAACTAGCAAAAACATTGCTTTGACCTAATCCTCAAAATTGATTCCTTGCGTAGAAAGCTGATTAAAAATTGTGTTGAACTCATTGAGATGGTTGCATATGGGTGTTCCCTCATTGGAATTGGAGCTGATATCTTTTAGATAGCTGATTCCAGTGTTAGAAGTTTACTGGTGATGTGTTAGTTCAAACATTAGACTGGACAAGGGAATAGAAACTGAACTAGAATACATCTACTGGAATGAGAACTAGATTGAAGTATTGAGAATGATATTCAAATTCAGCTTCAAATTCAAATTCAAATTCAAATTCAAAGAGAATGAGTACAAAGTATGTATAACTGGAATATACTACTCTATTGTAATTGGGATTACAGATGAAAAATTACAATGAAGATGATGTAGCTCAAGAACATCTTAGAGATAAGGATTATGAATCAAAAGATTAACAGAGGTACAATCGACAAATGACTCAATTCATGCCCGTAACTTATGCCAACCCGATTACAATGTAATGGGTCCTATTTATATGCTTTGGGGATTACTGTGGTAATTGCTGTACTAATTACTGACTGCACCACTTTGCGTTACTCAGGAGCCGATTCCCACAGAGTGATACTTTCTCAGCCATCTATGTCCTTCCCTCCTTTCTTGAATTTTGGCAAGATTCCAAAAATTTTGAGAAAAAAAATCCACATCTGATTTTGATTCCAAGGACTGGACTTGACCAATGATAGAGTGGCGGATGGCGTCTGAGAAGTCTTAGTGCCACCATTCTCCTTCTGAATGAGTCTATAGATGGCCTCCTTCTCAAGCTCGTCTTACCTTTCTGTGGTAATCTCCATTTCATAAGGCATGAGAGGATGATAGGTTTTGGTGTCAAGATCATAGAGCGTGCGTCTGTCTTTGGTGATCCTAGTTCTAGCTAGTTTGTGACAATGAGAGGCTGTATGGATTCATCCTTCTGGGAGGGACTAATTGGTTTCGATCGGAGCTTCAAAAAGAATCTCAGCCATCTCTCTATACTGTGGTCCCAGGCCTGGTTTAGTCGTAATGTCCTTTTCAGGCAGTTTAGAGGACTCCACAGTGAGTTGCAGCAGTTGGTTGGTGATCTTAGTGAGGCCTCTGATTTGAGTTTTCCACTCGCCCATACACAGTTTGACCCTCTGCATCTCCTCTTTCAGCTCTTGGATATCATTCAGTTGGAGAGCGTCATTGAACAGTGTTTGCCAAGTTTTCCATTCCACAGTAGATCGCTCATACCAATCCTGAAGTTCATTAGTAATCTTAATATGTGAGCTAATCAACTGGTTCTAGATGTTGAGGGTAAAGTGCTGGAAAAAATCTTGGCAAATTTACCTCTCTTACTGGTAAAGAATACAAGACAATTGGGGAATCATGCACAAATTCTAAAAAATTAAGGACAGCCTGGTTCTCTTGCTGCATCATTTTTCTGGTTACTCTAACCAACTGAAACAGTTTTCGGAGATCAGTTGCCTGCTCTCCCACTGACATTCTAGTTTGAGGTCCCTTGCTAGTGGTAGTCTGGTCTCCGAGAATGGTCTGCACCCTTTCATCCAGAACTCCCCTAGCAATCTGCATTTGCACTAAAACCCCTTTGAATTGATTCCTGACGTCCTTCATTCATCTATATGTTGGCTTGTCTCCCAGCAGAAGCTCTAATTCCATAGCCAGAGATCGACAATCTGCAGTAGATTGTCATTGCCAATGTGAGTTGGTTACTCTCTCTTCAGTAGTTAGGATCCATTAAGGCACCCTTTCCAATAGTTGTATTGTGCTGGGATGCGCAGGTAATTGGCAGGCCTCTTGATCATGGAAAGCAACTGATTTCCAATGCTCAACCATTTCCCTGGCTCTGACATACAATCGCTAAAAGTGTTCCAGATCAGATATGAGATCATTATCCTCCAGATACCACCTGGTTATAGGAGCCTGCTGATGTCTCAATCTCTTGCTCAGCGTGATGAGCTGTAGTGAATGTTTCTCATCACCTGGTGGTCCCTCAATCACAAATTTTCCTTTCCCTTTATCATCCCTGTTGTGTTGTGACTGATTTGTCGGTGGATTCCCGATGTTGCTGGGTTGTTTCTCTTCTGGCTCTGCTAATTGTCCGACCTCTACCCTTCATGCCGATCTGGGTGGTCTAGTTGGTCTTCCTATGACTGATTTCCTCCAGTTGTCCTTGTACCACCAGTACTAGGTCCTGGAGGTGGAGATGAAAGAGAGGCATCATCATCATCATCATTATGCCCTTCATCTGTGTTGGACGGATACACCACGACGGACGTCAGCACAGCGAGAAATCACCTAACATGTAATGTCAGCTAAGGACGAAGCTCGACCCACAGGCGCGTGGAAGCAAGCATAAGGTGTCAACCAACACTCGACCGACTCCTATCTAATTCGTACAGAGGTCTCTACCAATTGTCTAAGTCACAACCTTCAAGGGTGCATAAGAGGAAACTTCCTACAACGCTTTCTAGAGCCGAACACCCATCAAACAATCTCGAAACACCATAGAACTTGAAGGAGACCCTATTAATACCTATAGGTCGCTCTCCCTAAGGTCTATGAACCAAAATCCCAACCCAAAACACCTGGTGCAGAAACACGTAGTATGTCTGGCCGAAATCTGCAGGTCTTTGTTTCCAAAATCTAAAGTGCCTATTGTGGAGTTCTACTCAATGTGAACACGTGGATATGCTGCAATGCAAAATTGGACAACGTATGCTCAACCAAACACCCGATGAAGCTCGTAGAAGGAGCTCACAAAACCGGACCGTACGCGCGCAATGTAGGTATGGTGCGTAGCTCTTGTCAGGGGCAACACGCTGCACTTCTCCGCACTCGATTCCGACCATCGGAGCACACGTAGCGTCAAGATGAAGCTCACACTCTCTCTCTCTCGTACACAGTACGCTCACTCACAGACTTCAAAACTTGTTTTTAAAAATGACAAAAGGTTTTTTCATTAAGGTCAAAAAATGGTATGTATACCTTAAAATTTCTCAAACCCTAAAGTTCCAAAATCAACCATCTACTCAATCTAGATATCAAAACTGGGATACAATCTGGAAACTTCTGTAAGTCCCAATAATTACAAGGTGAAAAATCAGGTTTTCCTCAATGAATGAATAATTACAAAAATAATAATCCTCCGAATAGTTAGATGCTGTGGGGTGTGTGCAGCTTCTAACACTCCCCCCCTCCTTGCTCATGTCGTCCCCGACATGGCCGTGATCTGCTTCTTCATCGTATCGTTTCTCGCATCTTTAGATGTGATTCGTATCTGGCATGTAGGTTCAGCATTGTTGGGCCAAAAATGTCAGTGTTTATGGTGAAGAAGCCTAGAGGTGATAGGATGGTAGAAACATTATCCTTTGATATAGTGCATGTATCACCTCCTTGGAAGTCTGACCTGACAGATCATAAGCGCATCTGTATGTATGGTGGAAGAAGAAGATCTTGGCCTGGCTTGAAGGTCTCAAACACTGCTAAGATGGTTCTGCAGATTTTCCTCATCATAATGCATGTAAGGTCAGGTGAGCCAGTGAACAACTTTATGGCGCCCATTAGGGTTCTCACCATGTATTGAACACTTATTCTCTCACCTGCCTTCAAGCTCGGCAGCTTGGGGTAGTTCAGCCAAGTGGGTTGTCTTCTTTGCAAAATTTCCTGCGCTTTCCACGTCCTAATCCTTGGTAAAGGACAAAAGCTGAGGTTGTCTCTGATATTTTTAGGTGCCTCTACCAAGTGGATTAGGTATTGTGGGTACTTTGTAAGCCAGGCCTTCCTCCACTTTGGCTGAGAATCCACAATGATCTTGACCCCTAAGAGGTATAGCTCGCTCTTCTCTAATCCGCTTGTTTATGGTAGCTGCCTCATATTTCAACAATGGATATGGGAGAGAGGGTTAAAGCCACTCGCGCCTAAGGTTGCTGGCGTCGATCTTATGAATAGTCATAGACTTGAAGACCCTCTTCTCCTACTCCAAGGCTTCCTTTGTGGTTTCTCTGAGCTCTTCCTCTTCTTGTGTTAGATCTTGTGGCTCTTGAGAGGATCCTTCTAGGGTTTCCTCTTGCATAGGCGTGTCCACCAGATCTGCCACATTTTCTAGGTCAATGCCCTCATTGGCGGCTGGCCCTGTGCTCTCTGCCTCTCCTCCTTGCTGGTCTTTCAACTCCTCAATTTTCCTGAGGAGTTTTTTCTTTTCAGTTTCAGCTTCTTCGCCCATATTCATGAGGAGGTCATTCAATTCGGCGTTTATTCTTTCCGCCTCCTTGAGCTTTCTCTTCATGCTTTCTACTTCTTCTTGCAGGGCTTTTTGGCCTTCTTCCATTCTCATTTGCATGACTATAGAGCCTTCTACCATCTATAATCTCTGCTTTTTCTCTAGACTCAGCTCTTTCTGAAGTTCTTGCATTTTCTCCTCCTAGATTTGAGAAGCCGCAAAAAGAATTCAAGCAGTTGAAGAAGAGTGTCAGCAGCTCAGCAAGTCACTTCTAGATGCCGAGAAGGAAAGAGATAATCTGACACTACAGCTGATAGAAGAATCTAAAGAAGTGGAAGCCATGAGGAACGCCTAGGAAAGAGCAGAGATAGATCAAGAAGCAAGCCAGGATGAGGTCCTTGAGCTCAAGGACCAACTAAAAGTAAAAGAACAAACCATCCAGAGGCTGCGAGCATCACCGGTTGGGCTCATTGCGACTTGCATAAAGACCAGCCAAAATATCCCAAGCCTGTTTTGCAGATTTTGTTGAACGAAAATGTGAGGAACAATGGTACAATTCACAAACAACGCAAATCAATGCATGAGACTATGCATCCTTTGCATCCCAACAAGATTGTTGTGTCATAGGCAAAACAACTCTAATAGCAGCAATTCTTGCAGCAAGACCTCCAACATCCTCAACATCGCCTCCATCCTCAGAACCAGGACGTACATCAATGCTCTGCACAATATTGTAGACGCCCTTTGACACAAGGACATGTTGCATCATGTAAGCCCACATACGGTAATTGTCCCCATCCAATCTGTCCTCAACAGTAAACATCTTGGACACATCTGTGTTGTTGTCAGCCATGGTAGATGTTGCACCTAAAGTGAAAATTGCTCGAAAAGAGAAGAAACGAAGTGGGAACAACACGTGCTATATGGCACAAACCGTAGGATATTGTAAGGCACCTGTTATGCAAAAAACGACACTGACAAAAAATTTGCACAAAATGACAAAATAGCATGTGCAGTACTGCCAGTAGTGGAGACGGAGGCCGAAATGAGCTCGAATCAGAACTCTAAGCAGACTAAGATCTACGAGCCCACCTGATATTTTTGTCGATCTACAAATGCTTGCCAAAGCTCACAAAAATCGAAGAAAGTGAGGAGGCGTGTGCTAGAGCTGCTAGTGACTAAGCTCGGGAGGATGCAACCTGCTCTGATACCAATTTTTGGAATTAGGGTTGCAGAGAAACGCACACAGCTTGGAGAAGATGAAGGAAGCTCAAGGCACACAACAGAGAGTATATTACCTAGTGTGCAATGGAAAGATAGATATCCCTAGAGTGATGGGCGTATATACAATGCATGGGGGGAAAAACCTCCTAAAGAGGGGAAAAATGCCCCAACGGTCCTAGTGTGTTCACACACTTCACTACCACATGTATATGGTAACATGGTTTTCATGATGAGTATATATACATCCTATGGACTTGAGGCTGTAGGGTACTATATGTAGGTGTTTCATGACACATCCTATGTAGGTGTTTCATGATACATCCTATGGCCTTAGGGCCACAGGATGCCATGCAGATATTTTTTGATGAATATGTATACATTCTATGGCCCCAAGACCATAGGATGCTATATGTTGGTGTTTCATGATAATGAGTATGTATATATATCCTATGGACTTATGGCCATAGGGTACTAGATGTGGATTTTTTGTGATGAGTATGCATAAAACCCATGGCCATAGGATGCTGTATGCTATGGACTTGGGGCCATAGGGTGCAAGTAATAGCTGTTTTGTGGTGGGTACATATACATGCTATGGCCTTTGGGCCATAGGGTGCTAGCTATAGGTGTTTCATGTAAGGATATGTACATCCTATTGCCTTGGGGACATACGGTGCTAGCTATAGGTGTTTCATGGCAGATATATGTACATCTGATGGTCTTGGCGCTATAGGGTGCTAGCAATAGGTGTTTCTTGGTGGGAACATGTACATGATATGGACTTTGGGCCATAGGTTGATATCTATAGGTGTTTCACAGAGGGTGCTAGCTATAGGTGTTCCATGGCAGGTATATGTACATCCTATGGACTTGGGGCCATATGGTACTGGCTATAGGTGTTTCACGGTGGGTATATGTACATCCTATGGACTTAGGACCATAGAGTGCTAGCTATAGGTGTTTCATGGTGGGTATATGTACATCATATGGCCTCGGGGCCATAGGGTGCTAGCTATTGGTGTTTCACAACAGGTATATGTACATCCTATTCCCTTGGGGCCATAGGGTGCTAGCTATAGGTGTTTCATGGCAAGGATATATCATATGGTCTTTGGGCCAAAGGGTGTTATTTAGAAGTGTTTCATGGCAGATAGATGTACATTCTAGGTGTTTCACGGCAGGTATATGAGGCTCCCAAAATAAGGCAAACAGTCTGAAGGAGTAATTTCCGTGGTTTTATCATAGAATCATTCATCGCATGCAACAAAACCAAGTATTGGACTCTTCAACAAGGCAATCAGACATTTGCAACTTCAAAAAAGAAAGCGAGCAGACACATTCCACAACTCAAGTGCTCTTGAAAGTCAAATTGGTTGGAGAGAGACAATGCAATATGCCAATTATCGTTGGAACAAGAGAGTTAGAGTTTATATAGTTAAAGATTTCTTTAAAGTTTATGTTATGCTTGTGATGCATGAAGCTTTCCATCTTCATTGCATCACCTAGGTCACAAGGAACACAAAGATTGTATTGTAACAAGTCTCTCTTAATGGGAGAAATCATAATACAAATTCCTATTGGAGGGGGGACCGGCTCCACATATATCCGGTCCTCAGCTGTTGTCATGCTCTATAAATTCTCTCTCTTGCAAAAGTATTGTTCATGCCAAGTTAGCTAAATGCTATGTTAATGTTGCTACTATCAATCATATTCACTCGCTATGCTCACAAAGTAATTCCTCAAAAGTACTCTCATTAATTTTCGCTACTCTCAAGTTAATAGGCCAATTTCATTACACTGGTATCAGAGCATTTGGTTTCTCTTTTCCTTATTAAGAAGAGAGGTCTGTAAGTAGCCTATAAATAGTTGATGTTGTTAATTATAATAGGGTAAGTGGAATTGGGATCTATTACCGGTTTTGTTGAGCCCACTATGTGGGATATGGTGCACACTTCGGGAGCTTTGGACTTAATAATGGAGTATTTTTAGACTTGCCTACGGCTTTACCATTATTGATCCATAAGAAGTCCAAACGTAGCTAGCCCTCGGCAACTCTGTTATGTTAGACCTACTCCACTATTCTCTATAATTAACCACTTCGAGCCGTGGTGTAGATACTTAAGAGCCAATTTTCAAAGGCTAAGAGGAGTGGCAACTAAGGTTAATAATCAAGGTTGACAATAATCAAGAGAGTAGAATGAACATTGAAAGCTTTGATTTTGCACATGAAGATGCTAATGATGATGCCCCGATGTTCATGAATTATCTCGTTACTTGGTTACAACAAGCTATGGGCAACCCTGCCTTGCAAGCCAAAGTTACTCAACAACTTTGTGCTTATGGAATTTTCCTTCCTCTCTAAGAGGAAAGAGTCCTTAGGAGGCCGCTCGAAGAGACCCCCAAAAGAAGACTCTCTCCCATTCGAGAGGAGGAATCCAAAGAGCAAGAAAGAAATGAAACTTTAAGCTCATCTGAAGATGTGGTTCCACGAAGAAAGCGGTCTAGACGATCAACCACTCCTCCCAAGAGGAAGAGATCAACACACAGTCCCTCTCCTCATCATTCCAATAGATAAGAGAGGAAACAAAGGAAGAAAATGGCTAGAAAGAGGGCACCCTCTTCTCCTTCTTCTTCACCTTCCTCCTCTTTCGATGAAAGCTATGGCTATTCTCCTAGAGAATACAGGAGGGGAGGACATCGCAAATCATACCCTGCATGGAGAAGGTCACAAAAGCTAAAAAAGTTCAAGGAAGGAGGAAAGAGTATCTCTTTTCTCACCTATGATGCCACCTTTGGTGCTACCAACAAAGTGTTGGCCTTCATCCAACAATTTGATGCGGCCTTTGGAGACGAGGTCTTTGCAGAGTCCTCCAAGCTATGCCATGTAGCTATGCACTTCCAAAAATCAGCTCTTCAATGGTGGTCTAGCCTTCGTGGCAACGGCGAAAACCCCAAAGACATGGAAAACTCTACGAGTTTCCATCATGAAGCAATTCCTTGCAATCAATGCAAAGGACAAGGACAAGGACAAAGTTCTTATTGAATGGTAGTATCTTGAAGCTTCTCTCTCATGAGTCTATCCATAAGTATGTAGACAAGTTTTGGGATTTACATCTCAAGGCTACTGTCTTTCAAAAGATAGACTTTGTCGAGAAAAGGCAGTAGTTATGTGCGGGATTACCTAAAGAGATGGCCAAATACATCAACTCTCAACGGATTGGTTCTATAATGAAGTAATCCATCACACCATGGTTTCTTCATGCATAAATTTCCATCAAGGGGCTAGAGGAGTGTCAAGCCTATGGAAAAAAAAGATAAAAATGATGCAAAGGGAAAACACCAATGCTCAAAATTCTTCGCAAGGAACTTCCAACACCAACAACAACAACAATCGGTCCAAGGAGAAAAGAGTTTACAAAGGCAAAAAAAAAACTCTCTCCTAAAGAGCTTGACGCTTTTCGCAAGGACCATAAGTGTTTCAAGTGTGGGGAGCAAGGATATGGCTATCGTTCTTGTCCCAAAAAGAATGCTCGCAATGAGACTCCTAGGGCTTACACCATCAAAGCTCCAAAAGAGGATGTTCATTGCAAAGGATCATCACTTTCCTATGCTTGGGAAAAAGTAAGAGAGCATGATGCCTTCATCTTGTTTGACCCTCGCTCTACTCATAGCTTCATATCAATGGAGCTGGCCACCAAGTTGGGCATTCAAGCTTTGAGATGGGAGATATGGTAATGGCTGACACAGCTTTCAAGGGACATCAAGCCTCCGTTACTCCTTTGATTGGAAAGTTGAGGCTTCATGTCCAAATCTATGTCAGCAAAGAAGACTTTTTCATCTCTCCTCTCCAACCTGAGGACTCTATCCTAGGGGCACCATGGTTTGATTGCATGCCTGTCAATATGAAGTTCCCTGAAAGGAGAATTTACTTCACCTACAGGGGAAAGAACATGTATATAGATGCTAGTGAGCGTGGTCTCACTATTCCACTTGTAAATCCTCCTGCTTTTGATAAGTCAATGAAGAGCTCAGATTATGAGTACATAATTTTTGTCAAAGAGTCTCTAAAAGATCCTAATGTTTCATCAAATGTAAATGGTAGGAATCAAGAAGAGTTAGACATGTCTAATTTTCTTAAAGGATTCCAAGATGTGTTAATGGATGATATCCCTATGGACTTACCTCCAAAATGAAGGGATGATGACCTTTGCATTGAGCTCCTTCTAGGGAGCTCACTGCCTAACAAGCCTCCTTATTGATTCTCTCAAGCTCAAAAAGAGGAGATCGCGAGGCAAGTATAGGAATTGTTAGAAAAAGGGATGGTGAGGCCTAGTTCCTCTCCCTTTTGTTCTCCACTCCGTTTAGTGCAAAATAAAGATGGTACACATCGTATGTGTGTAGACTATCAAGCTCTAAACCATATCACTATCAGAAACAGACTTCATGTGCCTCGGGTAGAAGATCTGTTTGATAAGCTACAAGCATCTACCTACTTTAGTGAGATTAACCTTAAAAGTGGCTATCATCAAATAAAGATAGTGGATGAAGATATCCTAAAGACTGCGTTTCGCACAATGTTTGGTCTTTATGAATATCTAGTCATGCCTTTTGGCTTGACTAATGCACCAGCTCCATTTAATCGTCTAATGGAGAAACTTTTTAGACCTTATCGCAAATTCACTAGAGTTTTGTTTGATGATATCATCATCTACTCCAAGTCTTTGGAGGAACATAAGAAATATCTCCAAGTGATTTTTCAAGCATTGAGGAAGAGCAAACTTTTTCTCAACCAAAAGAAAAGTGAATTTTTCCTTCAAGAGATTCAATACTTAGGTCATATTATCTCTCAAGATGGTGTCCATATGGATCCATCAAAGTTAGAGGTAATAAAAGCATGGCCTAATCCAAGGAATTGATATGAGCTAAGAAGCTTTCTTGGTATGTGTGCATACTATAGATGCTTCATAGCAGAATTCTCTCAAATAGCAGGATCACTACATGACTTAACTAAGAAGAATGTTAAGTATGTACGGACTGCTAAGGAGCAAAATGCTTTTGATAAGCTCAAGGAGAAGCTTACCTCCCAGCCACTCCTCATTCTTTCGGATCTCTCAAAGCCATTTGAGGTTTGAAATGTGATGCTTGTGGTGGTTTCCTTGGAGCAGTTTTGCTTCAAGAAGGGCATTCCATAGCATATGAGAGCCGAAGGCTCAATACAGATGAATGAGTCTTAGGCATTTATGAGAAAGAGCTTTTATTTTTTCTACATGCCCCAGACAAGTGGAAGCACTACCTATTGGGTACTCCATTTATCCTACAAACCGACCAGCAAAGTCTCAAGTATTTCATGACGCAAACCATGCTTTTCGACAAACAAATGAGGTGGGAAAATTTTCTTTCACAATTTAATTTCCATATTTCTCATAGTGCTGGTAAGCACAATCAAGTAGTCGATGCACTTTCACAACAACCAAAAGTTAATGTGGTGTATATAGCTATTCACAATGATCTATCCTCTATGATAGATGAGTATGCTACTAACCCTGACTTTAGAGAAATAATGTCAACCCTTGCTTTGGGGAAGAAAGAGGAACCATTCACCTTGTAGGATGGTTATCTTCTCCACGGCAATAGTCTATGTGTTACCCATTCCCTTCATGATTAAATTATGTATGAATCCCATGCTCCTCCCTATGTGGGGCATAGAGGTATTCAACCTACTCTTTGAGGAGTAGAGACGTATTTCTATTGGCCTACCATGAAAGTGGACATACAAGAGTATGTTTCAAAATGTGTAGTATGCCAAAAGACCAAATATGATAGAGGGAAGCAATCTGGATTACTCCAGCCATTGCCTATCCCAAATTCACCCTCGGAGAGTATATCCATGGACTTCATCTTTGGATTACCCAAGTCTATCCATGTGAATACGGGAATATGGAAATAGGCGACAGGTTTAGCAAGCAAGAACACTTTATTGCAGTCAAAAAGACTATTAAGGCACATCAAATGGCAACTCTTTCATATGACAGATTTTCAAACACCATGGATTACCAACATCCATCGTGTCAAATAGAGATCCTAGAATGACCAGTAATTTCTGGAAAGGTCTCTTTGAAAATCTAGGAACAAAATTGAATTTCTCTTTAGCCTATCATCCACAAACGGATGGTCAAAGTGAGATAGCTAATCTTACGATACTCGATCTACTCAAAACTTTTGTTACCAAAGTAGATCAACGCTCACAATGGGAAAAGTACATACCTCTTGTAGTGTATGCCTACAATATTACTACATACTTCTACAGGAAAAGCACCTTTTGAGATCATTGAGGGAAGACCTAAAAGTCCCTTGTTACTCAAAGTACATGGGAAGATTTTCCTTGCCGATGAGTATAGATGTGACCTACAAGAATCTTTTCAAAAGATTATGGAGGCTATATCCATCTCTCAACAAAGGCAAAAAGTTGCTACTGACAAGCACAAAAGGGCCTTAACGTGTAAAGAAAATTATTGGGTCTTACTTAAGTTTCCTAAGGCTCGATTAAGACAAACGACGGGAAAAAATCCTATGGGCCATCAAAAGTATTATGCTAAGCTAGCAAAAAGATACTATGGTCCTTTCCAAATCCTGAAGCTCATCAATGAGACAGCTTACCAACTCAAGTTGCCCAACCATTGGATCATACACAATTCCTTTCATGTAAACCTACTTAAGTCCTACAAAGGAGAGCCACCAAATGAACCAATTATTGAAGACCCTCCCGAAGTTGAAGACCAAGAAGAGGTGCTACAACCCTAAGCTATCCTTCATCATGAAAACAAAGTACTACGACATGGTAAAATTATCCAACGGTATCTTATTAATTTCAAAAACTATCCCTTTTGAAGATGCTAGATGGATGCAAGGAATACAGCTTAAGGATAGTATGAACCTTGTCAATGCTTACAATACTACATTAGAGTAAGCAAATGTACAAATTTCTTCTAAATGACCCATGTTTTTGTCTTGTAAGACTAGTTCTCTTTTTAATTGTGCACAAATTTAAATAGTATGCATGCTTATCATGTTTGTGATGACAAAGTCTATCAAACACCAAGTAGAATTTGTCACTCTACTTTGGAGAATCAAATGAACTAAAGAGCAGACATGCTTGCGCGGAAGCTATGTCTCCCTAGCACCAAATAGATTAGTCATCCATCTTGGAAAGATGTCATAGGATAAAAAGGGATCCTCTACCCGCTAAGTAATATTGACTAATGACTAAGGCTTTATCTCTTCTACCTCATAGTTGAGGACCACTATTATTTCAAGAGAGAGGTAATGTCATAAAATCTAAACCCAAATTATTTTCTCATATTAAACTGATCATTTAATGTGGGAGAATAACGGGAACAAGGGTTAAGATATAGATCTATCTAAACTCGAGGCAAATGGTAAAGGGGCCCAAATGAGAGATGGACTATCAAAGAGCAAGGCTAACCAAGGGGGCATAATACCTTAGGGTTAGCTTCATTGAAGACCTCCAATATTTAGTGTAAAAGTCTTTTGACCTTAAGTAAGCTAGGGTTGAGCTTGTAGTGGAAACCCAGTGGAAACCCGGCCCAAGCTTGAGGTGCTTGAGGTGGGAACCCGGCCCATGCTTAAGGTGCTTGAGGTTCTTGATGGCTGAGATTCCTTAGATGCTTGAGGTTCTTGATGATTAAAATGCTTGAGGTTCTTGACATGCTTGAGATGCTAGGGTTGTACTTGAGGTGAGAACCCAGTCCAAGCTTAAAGTGCTTATTTCTCTTATGAAATGTTTCTTCTTACTCTTCCCAACCCTCATTCCCTGCTAGCTCTCTCCACCTTCGAAGGTGTTTGAGGTCTTGGGATAGTTAAAGCTTTCTTCAAAGTTTACGTTATGATTGTGATTCATGGAGTTTTCCATGTTCATTGCATCACCTAGGTCACAAGGAACACAAAGATTGCATTGTAACAAGTCTCTCTTAATGGGAGAAATCATAATACAAATGTCTATTGGAGGGGGGACCGGCTCCACATAAATCTAGTCCTCAATTGTTGTCATGCTCTCTAAATTCTCTCTCTTGCAAAAGTATTGTTCATGCCAAGTTAACCAAATGCTATGTTAATGTTTCTACTATCAATTATGTTCACCCGCTATTCTCACAAAGTAATTCCTCAAAAGTACTCTCAAGTTAATAGGCCAATTTTATTACAAGAACCTATGGCCTTAAAGCTAGAGGATGGTCTAGGGGTCAATGTAGAATCTCTCAAAGAGCATTTGAGCGATTTAATGGAACCAATATATGCACTAGAGTAGCCCTTTGTCCCTAGGACCATAGGATCTCTAGTTGCAATAGAGAGAAACCTATCGCCCTTGAGCTTATGCATTGGCATCTTGTGGCCCTAGGTCCATAGGATCTCTCACTTGAATAGAGGAAAACAACCTATGGCTCTTGACCTTATACATTGGCACCTTATGGCCCTAAGTCCATAGGATCTCACATCATACTAACTTGGCACTGTATAGTGCACCGTGGAAGCCCTATGCCCCTAGGGCCATATGATCTTTTTTGAAATAGAGGAAAGCCTATAATATATTCCGAGTATGGGTAATACTATATAACCAAGCTAGGATGCAGCTTTTGAAATTCTAGTAAGTCTAGGCTTACGTTAGAGGTCATAGTTTAGAAATAAACTAGAAGGCAATGGGGTTTTGTGCATTACATACATTGTCATGTAGACATGGGTGTGAAAATATGCCGCAACCGTGAATATAGGCATTGACTAGTAAAGACAAGATTATAACCCGGTGGTCTTGATCTTTGTGCACCTTTAGAATGAGGTGTACGGGGATTGGGCATGGCTAGAGAAAGTAAGGCAGTCTACACTATGCAGATGTAGAATCTCTTTAGGGACATTTATGCCACTCAATGGCACCTATATAGCAACCATGTATATATAAAGTCTTAATAGATTAGAGTACACCCTATGGCCGTAGGGTCATAGGGTGATAATGAAGAAGCTCTAAAGGGAATTTAGGCTACTCAAGGACACCTACATGGGCACCATCAATATAGGAATTTGAGACAATTAGAGGGCACCTTATGGACCTAGGGCCATAGGGTGCCAGTGTAGAGACTCTAGAGGGGCATTTAAGCCATTCAAGGGCTAGTAATTTGGTACCCTATGTCCACAAGGTTCCTCTAGTTTCATAAGAGATCCTATGATCCTAGGGCCATAGGAATTCTAGATGCACTTATAGAACCATTTGTTTGGCACCCTTTGGACCTAGAGCCATAGGGTTCCTCGGTAACATACAAGAGACTCTATGGCCCTAGGTCTATATGGGTGTATTAATATCCAGCTTGATAAAATATATGTTGTTTATTTTATAGAAAATGGCACCTAAGAGAATGTCAAAGTCAGCTGATGCAAGAGGCTCTACACCAAGTTCATGGTATCTATATTTTCACTTACCAGATGGTGAAAGTGATGAGAGGGTCCATTGATTATTTCAAGATAAAGAGAAATCACCCTTGAAAGACCGTGGGGTTGCTAATGACCTAAAGAAATATTGTTCAGATCTTGATTTGTCTCCATGTCTTATGGTAAAGCTACTCAATAGTGATTCCTACTTGTTGGAGCGTGTGGCCTTTGCTCAAGGCTTGGTGAAGTTTGATTGTGATGCATTGTCAATGTCAAAAGCAGGGTGGGTACATCTTACAGAGGACTCTCCAAGTGAGAACTTCATAGACATATATATTAAGGGATTTAAGAAAGTCACTCAGTACTTGGATAAATTGAGTAGCACGGAGAAGAATTAGAAGCGGAAGAATGACAATATAGGTAAAGTAGGTCAAGCTAAAACTCTTAAGGAGAGTGAGAATCCCTCACTCGGAGAAAACAGTACATATGTGGCCCAAGAAGATCTTCCAATTATACATTTAGAGACTCAATAAGCAGGACATTCCAGTGTACTTGTAGCCCTCACAATTGAAACCCCTTGTGGTAGTGGTCATGGACTCAACCTCCTTAGTTGTGATGAACTCAATTGTACAACCAAAAGAAAAAGATCTATGATAAAGAAGTTGAAAACACTTCTAAGACTAGGCTAGATGGATATGTTGGAATTGCACGCTATTTTAAATTTGGAGTGCAATTTACCCAATTGATCCCTGTTGACCAATGCAACCTTGCACCCAAAGACTACAAATGCATACCCTTGTCATATATGTATGTGAAATACCTTTTGAAGCAGTTTGCAGGGCACTCTAAACTAGTCTCCACTCCCGTAGACCTGATGCCATATAATCCAATTACAAAAATGCCTCTCTAAAAAGTTGAAGTGCATGGAGACAAGCTAGTTACATATCACTATTTGATTCTCTGTGGCCAACATTCCATCATAGCAGCTAGAGATTTTTTGCGCAACAAGAACACTAGTATGCTTTCAGGAAAGAGTTCTACAAGTGGTGGATGCTCCCAAAAAGGCTGTTGTTCAAATATCCAAGATGAAGAACATGGAGAGAATAATAGCATTGAAGCACCAACCTTATGTGGAGGTCTTAAATCATGGTCATGGTCACTTGATTGCCTACTCTAAACCAACAAAACCCAAGGTAGGAGTTCATTTCATTAATGTGATGCGAACACATTGTAATGTAAGTTTCACTTTCCTATGACCATTTTCTTTATAGATACATCTTGAAATAAAGTTATTTTCTTTTTTGTTTATTTTGAAGGCCTTCGTATATGTGGCAAACATCAGGTTCAACCATCAATCATTTGCCAGTAGAGAAGGACACATGGTCATCTATGATGATGAAATCTACGACCCAATGGGTAAAACATCTTGGAGAAGTATCAGGCATCAGTTGCTCATGGGAAACAGCCATGCATAGCAATCTTCATATGCCTAAAATGTCTAGAAGATAGTGACATCAAGTTACTACAAGAGAAGTTGATAGAAGAGAATGTATGCTTACTGAGGCACCCACATCAAGTAGGCATACTCAACCTCTCTACACCTACCATGAACTTAAAGCAGACCAAGGTTATTGTGGCTCAAATGTTGATGGTGTTTAAATATTTAGATCCGTCGGTAGCAGTTACCTCATGGGAAGAGTGTAAGTCGTATTATAACATTACAGGTGAGATTTATAAATCCCTCTTCACAAGTTGTAGGCTTAATATTGAGCTACCAAAAGCAAAGGAGAAACAACCACTTTTAAAAATCACCAAGGGATATGTGCAATGGATCATTGCACAAAACAATGGATTTTTTAATTTGCAACTCACTTTACCATGGACAATCAGGTTCATTGGAAAGAATTTGGAAGGCATTGAGTTTCTTTGCAGTGAGAATAGCTCTACAAATTGTGTTGGTGTCTGTATCATAGATACAATACACAAAAGTATTATATCTAGTGATCGATTGGAGTGCTATCCAATTTGGTAAGTTAATTGATGGAGTATGTGGGGTGGCACATAAACCATCAGAGTTTGTAATCGTTGTCTTAATCAAGTATCATTATGTTGCCTCCCTAGAGAAAGCAATTTTTGAAAAAGCTAGATGGTATGAAATGCATGTTCTACCTTTGAGCTCCTTAATAGCATCAGATATCGTCCAAACATGTGCTCTTCGTGTAGAACTTTTTGGGGTTTGGACAATACACCAACTATTCTAGTGTTAAAGAGTCATTATTGGATCCAATGCATTCTCTCTACATCAACGACGATGAGTATGATTCTCTGACCATGGCCATTTGAAGCCTTTTTTGTGCATCGTGCAAACAAATGCATCTGTGTCAAAGAAGATGGTCAAGTAATAGATATCTTTTGATTAGGCTATGGTACTAACGAGACACTATAACAACAAAGAAAGGTAATATCAGCTGCATGTACTGATGATCAAATGACGCAATTGGAAGCTCTTTCTCATTCCACAGTGGATGAAGACATTGATATTAGAAGGTGGGAAAGTGTAGATGCCACAGAGATAGTCAATGCCAAGGAGTCAGAGGAAAAATAAATTGAGAACCATTGGATGCAAGTGCTAATGCCATTCAGAAAGTCTACAAGAAACAAGTTAAGCTAGTGCCAATGAGATTACATCATTGATGCTTAAATTATTATATTTATCATTTTATCTTATTTTTCCTATTTCAAATCCACCCATGTTGTTCAAAACATTGATATTTAGTTTGTTATTTTTCTCAATTTATTTGAGAATTGTCAACTTGTGAGTTTGAGTTTTTCCACAATAAGTGTATTGAGAAAAATAGCACCCTACATATACATGGTCATAAGATATATTATGTAATACTTTAAAGCTAAGTGAGCAAAATATGTTTATTATAATCCATTTATAGTGAGTCCAATAAAGCTAGGGGTTTGGTTATAACACTCTATGACTTGAAGATCATGGAGTTATTTGTAGACATGTTCCCTAGCTTGTGATTAAGGTTTTAATATTCTTGTGAGAATAAAATGAGCCAAAAAAGACATAAAAGTTTTTTGTCAGCAAAATTACAAAATGAGAGTGTGAATACCTAATCTATACTCATCTTGAATCATACTATAGGTTGAGTGTAAATTCTTTTAAAATTTTCAGCATCCAATAATTTTGAGGATTTTGTCAGACAACTAAATTTACTTAAGTGGTTATTAAGAACATTGAAAACAGTAAATATTTTATTGAATTTAATAATTTACAAAAGAATTCTTTGTGATCATGTGATTTTAAATTCAAGAAAAACATGAAATTGAAGACTTGGAAATCTACCTATTGTTCAAAACGAGCACCTACATTAAAGCTATTGTTGATTCTCTTTTCCATGATCCCCTTTGCACTTTGAAAACTATTGTTAGTATTATTTGTACCCTTCCCTTTCCATAAGTATATAGGTTATTGTTCAATTCAAAATTCCTTTTATAGTATACACTTGCAAAGGACCCTATGGTCTTGAGGCCATGAAGGTAGCACAATTTAGCTTTTTATGTAGCCTTCAAGATGTGTATTAATAGCATCACATTTATTTAGCTTATTTGGGTGTCTTGTGTGATGGTCCAAATGACACTTAAGAAGAAAATAGAAATAGGATCTATGTAACACTACGGGCTATTATGTACGGTCATAAACCCATACAATGGGTACCCTATTGCCCTTGGCCATAGAGTACCAAAATAGATCACCTACAAATGTAGTTCAATCACCAATGGACTTGGATCCATTGAGTACTCTTTGCGTGTAGTACATTAAGATGTTAAAAGGCACCTTTGTTACCCTATGGCCATAAGTCTATAGGGTTGTCTAACTATAATCTATGTTATTATGAACCCTTATGGGCCCTTGGTTCTTAGCACTAGAATGGTAACCTAACAGGACATAAAAGTGTCCTTTCAGGGTTTTGGGAAAAATTTCCAAAACCATAGTAGATCCACTCATTTTGAAAAATCCTTTCATGAGCTTATAGTTCAATAACTACTACATATGGAAAAAATAATAAACTTGTAATTTTTCTCATCCATTGGTCACTACAAGCCTCCAAAGTTGATGGACCAGTGCATTTTGCCCAAAAACAGCAATTTCTTACGGTTGATTACACATAAATAAGAGTGGGGATTTTTGTAGGACATGAGATAAAATGCCCCGTTAACTTCAATGGGTTGGTGACCAAAACATATGGTTGCTTTTACCTCACTAATTTTTTTTTGGGCAAAAAAAATAGGTACAAAAAAGTTGCAGTTTTCCCATTCTGCGGACATATCATCAAAGTTTCTATAGTCACGCTCAATACAAATACTATATACATGTTTTCTTAGTTCCCTTTGGGCCTTTGGATTCAAAAGGAGCCGCCGAGCATGTCAAAAGGATAATGGATCTCTTACAATTGGAACCTTGGGGGCAATGATAAAGTGGTAAATACAGCAAACATGAAAAAATTGGGTTTAGCATTATGACCTCTAGAAACCCATAGAAACTACTCAATATCTAGCCAAGTTTGTAGTCTATGATTAGATATGGTTACTACCTACGAAATACACACAATTGGCCTAAGAAACTAGCAATATTGAGAAAGTTATACTTGCTACTCTAAAATGTATCGTATTCTTCAGCAATCAAAAAACTCAACCATCATCATATACTATGCTATCTAGCATATTAGGTCCCCCAAAACTCAAGGAAGATTAGCTTTATGTTATAAATTACACTTACACAATCAAAATTGAATTTGAATATCAAGAAAGCCACCAAAAAAATCATAAAAGTGCTAATTTTGGCCAAAAAACAGGATTATGCAATTCTTGTAAATTGGTCATAACTTTCAATTTTAACACTTAGCTCTCCCTACAAGCATCAGAACATGTTGAGAACTATGAAATCCTAACCTCTAGTGATCGAAACCTCACAAACATGAAGTTTAGAGTGGTATAGTTGCCAAAAATTGAAAAAAAGCCAAAAACAGGACCTGTTTTTTCACACAGTTTAGGTTCAAAAATGTTGTGCAAGAGTGAGGTTAATGGTGAGATCGATACTCAAAAAAAAAATGATAAGTTTTTTTCAGCTCATAAGGCAACTTTGTGGATATATAGCACCTAGAAATTCATTTTCATACTCTTCAAATAATTCAAGCAAAATGGTCACTTAACAGGACACAAAAGTGTCCTGTTACCATTCTAGTGTTAGGGTTCTAATATACCAATACATAAAAAATAAGGCTACAATACCTTAGGATCAAAACAAAGCATGTTATGGCCATAAAAATCATATAGAGAGTGGTCTCGGGATTCTTGATCCTAGTATCCATGTCGAGGCCCAGTGTGTTAAGTTTGTGGCTGCACTCATGAAGCATCACCAATCTTGGGTTGTGATGACCAAGGCCATGATGGATAGGTCCAAGCTATACTCGCAAGGTGGTCAGTGGAATGGACTCGAGGTAAAATGGCCCCTTGGTGGGATTTCCTGAAGCTCAGGGGGGGGGCGACAGACGAGCTCGCTTGGAAATATAATAGAGCAGCAGAATCTCTGGAGTGGGGAGAACTGGTAAGGTACTTTCACAACTCTATAGGATTTTCAAGATGGGGAGCTTATTTTAAATCCATAATGGAGGGAAGCTGCGAGAAAGATCAATAACAAAGGGGTCCAACGTTTGGGACAACTATGGGACTATGGAAGTAATTGGTGGAAAATCATAGACCAAATGGATCTCCAGTTCAGCCTTGATGGGGTTTAAAGGTTATTGATTAGTAGAGTTCTTGAAAAGGCTGATAGCTCGGGTTTGCTTGGGTTTGAGTGGAAAGCATGGCGTTGGCAGTGAACATTGTCCTTTACAAAACATGTGGAGGCTAGCTCGTCCAATAGTGTGAGATAGGAATATTGATAATCAAAATTTCAAAGAGTATTGGAGTTTTTCATATTCTCGAAAGATTGGGAATACAAATTTGGAAATCTATAAAACATCATGTGACAAATTTCATACAAACAAGTCCTGCAAATAGTTGGCCATTTGTAAGATGGAAACTTCTATAAGTATGAAAAATAACCTTATGCATCCTCACCTAAGCAAGCCTATGAAAGTTCTTAGAGGGATGAGGACTCAGAAACAAGAACGGGAACGGAGTCAAGAGCGAGAACAGTGAAACGCCAAAAAAACAGTGGACTTTCGAGGAGTTTTGAGTAAACTAGGACACTCAACACTTACCATGAAACCAAGAGAAGGTTTCACCCATTATGATATTTCATAGCATGTGTAAGTTCTGAGAAGAACTGCATAATGTTAGACATGGGCATGCTCTTTGCCAAGCGTTGTCCAAGCAGTCCTCGAAAAAAAACCCTGAGTTTAGTATATCCCACCTTTTATGATGGTGTGAGTTAATATGGGTGCTACTGAACTTGATGGTTGCATCCCTCTTGGGCCTTGGCATATCAAATCTTCAGTTGAAGATTGACGAAGTTGCTCGCAATTTACACATATAGTTGGGATGTGACAAGAACAGCAGACTAGCCAAATTGGGACCTGCGCAATTGAGTAGCATGCTTCCAAAGCCCATTCACAATCGAATCCACACCTCATGCTCCACTTCAGCCCACCTAGCGCTGAAACAAGCTGGCTGCGTACAACTCGCCTTAGCACAGCCCGCTAGTACCTCAGGCATGTAGGTGATTGCCGCACATGCAGGTTGCAAGAGAGAGAGAGAGAGAGAGAGAGAGAGAGAGAGAGAGAGAGAGAGAGAGAGAGAGAGAGAGAGAGAGAGAGAGAGAGAGAGAGAGAGAGAGAGAGAGAGAGAGAGAGAGAGAGAGAGAGAGAGAGAGGCATGTAGGTGAGTACCGCACATGCAGGTTGCAGAGAGAGAGAGAGAGAGAGAGAGAGAGAGAGAGAGAGAGAGAGAGAGAGAGAGAGAGAGAGAGAGAGAGAGTTGGGAGAGAGCGAGACAGTATCCGAAGGTTGCTGTCGTGAAGCTTGCTCATCAGGAGTTGATTGAGAACCATGACACGGAGGGAGGGATGGATGGTTCATGTGCTCAAAAGGGAGGTTCGGTAGTGCACACGAGCATGGCAATCAGCTGTATGATGTAGTTTGCCCCAAAATGAACCAAGCCCCCAGCACTCTCTCTTTTCGCCTTCCTCTCCTGCAATGTAGTGGTGATGTTATGTGTTGTATAGTTGCTAGTTGACAATGGCCATTGAGTGGGATAATAATAAAAAAGAAAAACTGGTGTGGTCGTGAGTAGTTAAAAGAATTGCGCCGCAAAGTTTACTGGAGTGTGTGGGCTGGAGCTGGGGTTCAGTGCGAGCCTCACGACGAGTGGAAGATGGCGCATGCACCCTTGGGGTGACGGCCTTAATACTACGTATGCAACCATTCAACACAACCAGACGCAAACATGTGTTAGTGAATGGCCGCGTTGATCTAAGGTGTCTGATTAAGGGTCTGATCCGGAGGAGCAAAGTCATGCAAAGTAAGGAAATTGTTGGTCACAGTTGGGGAGTGTTGGTGAGTTGCATGGCGGTAGGAGATTTGGGGGACGTCTATTTGGCAGTTGGCGTGCGAGTGAGGTTAGCAGCCGATCAAGTCAGCGCACATGTGTGTATTGTTGGCTGGCAAATATGTGGCCAAGCGACGTGCAATTAGCACATCTACATGCGCGCCAGGTTTGGGGGTTGTTGTGTGTGCCTCATGAACATTGGCTCTTGCCGTCGGTCGCAGTTAATGTCGTCGACAGCACTCCACTCTAGAGTTCATGAGTGGGCGGACCATGCATGGTGAGGAGGGCGACTGTGGTTCATGTGCAATCCACGAAAGTGGAGGCAGTCGAGAACAAGTCCCCTATGGGAGTGCGTCGTGAGACATGGCGGATCCATGCAGGGGAAAAAAAAGTGTCGTCCCCATGCAAACGACGGGCAATGGAGATATAAAAGAATTTTTTTTTGGAGGTGGCTTCCACAGAGTGGGTTCGACCAGACAACGACACATGTAGGGAGTATTTGAGGTCATTTGGGATAGCTTTGTAAGATGCTCATATTCTCGTTCCTTCTTCTGCTTATGCTTTTAGGTGTTGTACATCTTGCAAATCAATGCAATTACGACCATGCAAATCTTTTTCTTCTTAATATACAAGAGCAATCGCAAGAGTCGCTATTATTGATTATTATTCTTCGATTTATCATAATTAGATCCTTAATTATACTAATCATGTGGTAATTTACAATCATCAAGAAGATTTGTATTGAATGATGAGAAATTATACTTACTAAACAATCCAAGTGCATTTACAATCTTAAGAAATTGAAGATAATCACAATAAATAATTAAGTTTAAGGTAAGCATGTCCCTTGTGTGCATTGGTGGTTTGGTGTTTGGGATTTAGTGCTTTGTGTGCTCTCTGAAATCCGTTTGAATGTCAATTTTTTGATGCCGGATTTGTGTGATTTGGTCATCCGTTTGTTGGTATAAGCATTGAGCATTTAATTTGTGCAATTGGACATTCGGGAAATTGCATTTGTGCTTGCAAAAACGCTTATTTGGTTTGTGCATTCAAGTAGTCGAGCACTTAGCGTTTTCTCTGAAATCGTCATTTGGAAAGTATGCTTTTGATGCTATATTGAGTTGTTTAGATTGTTTATGCATTTTGGTTCTACATTTGTGTTTCCGATATGGTATCAAAGTGATTTGAAAAGTTGCACTTCATTCGGATTTGATTTGGGTCGATTCGGGCCAAAAACGCTCAAAAAACGCAAAAAAAAGGCTCCAAGAATCTCGCCTTTTGCTACCATTTGGTATGTATGATGAATTAGCGGGTGATTCTTGGTGAGAATGTGTGTCTAAATGAGCTTAAGGGGTTGCTTAATTTTCAGAAATTTTTTGGTGATGTTTTGGTATTTTTAGGCAATTTTTTACCTCTTGAATGCCAAAAAAATCAATTAATTGATCAAAAATTGATGAAAATTTAAGCAAAATTGGGTAGCCGAATCCGTCGACGTATTCTTCACGAGCCCAGGACTTTCCCATATTTTTCGGGCTAAATTTCGTATTTTTCAACTATTTGTTACGCTCTTAAGCAATTTTTTTTTCTTTTTGGGATATTTTGGAAAAAAAAAACACACACACATACACACACCCACACCCCGCTCTCCCAAGGAGTTGCCCCCCTCCTTAATTCCTCCCCTCTCTTCCACTTTGTCCCCCCTCCCCATTTTTAAATTGTACCTTCCCCCCCTTGTCAGTCCTCCTCCCCTCTCTTCCACTTTGTCCCCCCCCTTTTTTTTAATATTGTACCCCCCCTTGTTAGTTGTCCTCTCTTCCACTTTGTCCCTCCCTTTTTTTAATATTGTACCCCCCCTTGTCAGTTGTCCTCTCTTCCACTTTGTCCCCCCCCTCCCTTTTTAATATTGTACCCCCCCTTGTCAGTTGTTCCCTCTTTCACTTTGTTCCCCCACTCAATTTGTGTAGCACCCCTTACTTCAATGGCATGTAAAAGAAACCCCCTCCTCCTTTTAATTTGTGCATAGTGCCCCCTCTTATTTCAATAAGAGTAAAAAGACAAACCCTCCACCTTTTAATTTGTGGATAGTGCCCCCCTCTTATTTCAATTTCAATAAGAGTAAAAAGACAAACCCTCCTCCTTTTAATTTTAATTTGTGCATAGTGCCCCTTCTTATTTCAAATAAGAGTAAAGAGACAAACCCTCCACCTTTTAATTTGTGCATAGTGCTCCCTCTTATTTCAATTTCAATAAGAGTAAAAAGACAAACCCTCCATGGGTCACTTTCAATTCAAAAGAGAGATAGATGCTTTTTTTTCTTAAGTTGCAAAAGTGAAGGGTTTGTGGCCTAAAGGCTTTCTCACGAGAAAAAAAAAAAGAATCGAGAGAGAAAAAAAGAGCAAGTTCTCGCATCACGCAATGAGAGGGAGATAGGATGCACGCCCACGCAGCGAGAGAGAGATAGGAGCTTTTTGCTCACATCGACGAGAGAGAGAGAGACTTTATACCCATTTGTCCACATATTCACTTGCACTCGCCTTCACTTGTATATGTGCATTCATACGCACACACGACCACTCGCACGCGGACACATACGTATCCGCATTCGACAGTCGACACACACGCGCATTCACGTGCGCCACATTGTACATTCGCTTTGCACACACACGTTCACGCGCATCACCCCGCACATTCCGCACCGCACACCCCATTGACCCGATTGCCCGAGATTAGACATAGGAGCCCGACTAGAGACCGTGCACACATCGAGAGTGCACTTTGCGCATACATGATGGCCATGACGAGCCAGTGCTGCGAGTATATATTGCTCACGCTAATAGACGAGCACAGAGGCCGACCCACCTACACAGACACACAGGGATACTTTTTTGTCCAGTGTCCTGCCTCCCTTGGCCCCACACAGACATTCCAGATAGTGCGAGTCCGTCTCAGCGACATGCTGGATGGCACATTTAGAGATGATTTTTGTGCCACTTACGTGGTCGACTATTCGATTAGGCGAGAGGAGATAGAGCTAGTACACGCAGACGACTGCTTTGAGGCATTCGACCACCCTGAGCAGGTTATATTACAGCGGGTAGGTCACCGAGTGATCTATACTGATAGTGCTCAACGTCGATATCAGTTAGAGTGTCGTGCATCCAGTCGACGCCTATCCAGAGATGTTGTGACACTAGTTGGCGAGCCTAGAGACAGATGCTACGAGAGCACCGCAGGCACTGAGTTTTACTTTTTGACTTGTGGGTTGCCATATGATCCTCGACCGACCCAGCGCCCTGCTTCGAGTAGGAGTCCCTCACCTCCTCTAGACATAGTGCCACCACCCAGGACACTCAGGAGACCACCGCCAGGGTTCTTGTCACCTAGACCTGATTTGCTGCCAGGCGTTTCAAGCTACCACGAGTCTAGAGCGATGCACACCTCGGCGAGTGCTAGTACTTTGCGTACCACTCATAGTGAGACTGAGAGCAAGAGCCCGCGAGCGACATATTTTAGGGAGTCTCCACCTCGACACCTTGCACCATCTAGAGACCCATCCCTGCCTCTAGTGACACATATTAGAGACCATACGAGAGAGGCGACGATGACCCCAACACCACCGTTGAGAGCACCAGAGTTCGGGCACGGTAGACTACACAGTGTAGATATGAGTGTCCCTAGACCACTGACCACTACGCTTCAGGCACCACTTGAGGCTAGAGAGACCGCAGGTAGCACGATACAGATAGAGGGTCAGATTCTATGTATCATAGGCCAGTACCAGCGTGGTGTTGCCTTCTATGTTGATTTACATGACCACTTATATGTGCGGATGGCAGACCCACAGCGACCACTGTCTTTACCTAGGCAAATTGTGAGAGTCTACACACAAGCCGATAGAGCAGTCCTTATTGATGAGCTTGGAGAGCAGTATCGCTCGATTGAGACCCTTGACTTCGATGATATTGAGCGAGCACACCCAGATGATCGCCTAGACACGCAGACACATCCTAGGCTAGTGGAGCTTCACAGAGTTGAGCAAACCATGACCTATCTAGACGAGCTCGGTCGTAGGTACAGACGCTTGTCGATTGGTGGATCCAGAGATCCTTCAGCACACTTTCTTGCACATTTGATAGGGGATCCACGTGAGCGAGTTTATAGGGATACCGGCCACGCAGTGTACATTTTGACTATAGGTCTACCCTACTCCCTTCGACTTAGGCATCATGACTTATGTTTACCCACGACGGCCATGCTAGCTCCACGGTTACCGAGAGCTCCGAGTCCTCCAGTCACACCAGTTGCGATATCACCACCTAGGCCTCCTTTGTTGCGACGTATTTTACCACCTTGGGAGAGGCCCTATGAGGATGACGCCTATCTTGACGAGCGAGTGACCGCACGAGAGAGAGCCGCTCAGGACACACCTATGCTTGAGCCTACACGAGAGCCTCTCAGGAGTGTTCCACGACAGATAGCTCCAGCACCCCCGAGACTAGAGACCACTCAGAGCATTGTTAGGGAGCCTACACCACCTGTCGCTCTCGTCCACGAGACTTCTAGCGTTGTGCAGCAAGAGACCTCACAGAGTCGCACATTGAGTGGCTTCTCCTTCTTCTTCACCTTCCTCCTCTTTCGATGAAAGCTATGGCAGTTCAAGGAAGGAGGAAAGAGTATCTCTTTTCTCACCTATGATGCCACCTTTGGTGCTACCAACAAAGTGTTGGCCTTCATCCAACAATTTGATGCGGCCTTTGGAGACGAGGTCTTTGCAGAGTCCTCCAAGCTATGCCATGTAGCTATGCACTTCCAAAAATCAGCTCTTCAATGGTGGTCTAGCCTTCGTGGCAACGGCGAAAACCCCAAAGACATGGAAAACTCTACGAGTTTCCATCATGAAGCAATTCCTTGCAATCAATGCAAAGGACAAGGACAAGGACAAAGTTCTTATTGAATGGTAGTATCTTGAAGCTTCTCTCTCATGAGTCTATCCATAAGTATGTAGACAAGTTTTGGGATTTACATCTCAAGGCTACTGTCTTTCAAAAGATAGACTTTGTCGAGAAAAGGCAGTAGTTATGTGCGGGATTACCTAAAGAGATGGCCAAATACATCAACTCTCAACGGATTGGTTCTATAATGAAGTAATCCATCACACCATGGTTTCTTCATGCATAAATTTCCATCAAGGGGCTAGAGGAGTGTCAAGCCTATGGAAAAAAAAGATAAAAATGATGCAAAGGGAAAACACCAATGCTCAAAATTCTTCGCAAGGAACTTCCAACACCAACAACAACAACAATCGGTCCAAGGAGAAAAGAGTTTACAAAGGCAAAAAAAAAACTCTCTCCTAAAGAGCTTGACGCTTTTCGCAAGGACCATAAGTGTTTCAAGTGTGGGGAGCAAGGATATGGCTATCGTTCTTGTCCCAAAAAGAATGCTCGCAATGAGACTCCTAGGGCTTACACCATCAAAGCTCCAAAAGAGGATGTTCATTGCAAAGGATCATCACTTTCCTATGCTTGGGAAAAAGTAAGAGAGCATGATGCCTTCATCTTGTTTGACCCTCGCTCTACTCACAGCTTCATATCAATGGAGCTGGCCACCAAGTTGGGCATTCAAGCTTTGAGATGGGAGATATGGTAATGGCTGACACAGCTTTCAAGGGACATCAAGCCTCCGTTACTCCTTTGATTCGAAAGTTGAGGCTTCATGTCCAAATCTATGTCAGCAAAGAAGACTTTTTCATCTCTCCTCTCCAACCTGAGGACTCTATCCTAGGGGCACCATGGTTTGATTGCATGCCTGCCAATATGAAGTTCCCTGAAAGGAGAATTTACTTCACCTACAGGGGAAAGAACATGTATATAGATGCTAGTGAGCGTGGTCTCACTATTCCACTTGTAAATCCTCCTGCTTTTGATAAGTCAATGAAGAGCTCAGATTATGAGTATATAATTTTTGTCAAAGAGTCTCTAAAAGATCCTAATGTTTCATCAAATGTAAATGGTAGGAATCAAGAAGAGTTAGACATGTCTAATTTTCTAAAAGGATTCCAAGATGTGTTAATGGATGATATCCCTATGGACTTACCTCCAAAATGAAGGGATGATGACCTTTGCATTGAGCTCCTTCTAGGGAGCTCACTGCCTAACAAGCCTCCTTATTGATTCTCTCAAGCTCAAAAAGAGGAGATTGCGAGGCAAGTATAGGAATTGTTAGAATAAGGGATGGTGAGGCCTAGTTCCTCTCCCTTTTGTTCTCCACTCCGTTTAGTGCAAAATAAAGATGGTACACATCGTATGTGTGTAGACTATCAAGCTCTAAACCATATCACTATCAGAAACAGACTTCATGTGCCTCGGGTAGAAGATCTGTTTGATAAGCTACAAGCATCTACCTACTTTAGTGAGATTAACCTTAAAAGTGGCTATCATCAAATAAAGATAGTGGATGAAGATATCCTAAAGACTGCGTTTCGCACAATGTTTGGTCTTTATGAATATCTAGTCATGCCTTTTGGCTTGACTAATGCACCAGCTCCATTTAATCGTCTAATGGAGAAACTTTTTAGACCTTATCGCAAATTCACTAGAGTTTTGTTTGATGATATCATCATCTACTCCAAGTCTTTGGAGGAACATAAGAAATATCTCCAAGTGATTTTTCAAGCATTGAGGAAGAGCAAACTTTTTCTCAACCAAAAGAAAAGTGAATTTTTCCTTCAAGAGATTCAATACTTAGGTCATATTATCTCTCAAGATGGTGTCCATATGGATCCATCAAAGTTAGAGGTAATAAAAGCATGGCCTAATCCAAGGAATTGACATGAGCTAAGAAGCTTTCTTGGTATGTGTGCATACTATAGATGCTTCATAGCAGAATTCTCTCAAATAGCAGGATCACTACATGACTTAACTAAGAAGAATGTTAAGTATGTACGGACTGCTAAGGAGCAAAATGCTTTTGATAAGCTCAAGGAGAAGCTTACCTCCCAGCCACTCCTCATTCTTTCGGATCTCTCAAAGCCATTTGAGGTTTGAAATGTGATGCTTGTGGTGGTTTCCTTGGAGCAGTTTTGCTTCAAGAAGGGCATTCCATAGCATATGAGAGCCGAAGGCTCAATACAGATGAATGAGTCTTAGGCATTTATGAGAAAGAGCTTTTATTTTTTCTACATGCCCCAGACAAGTGGAAGCACTACCTATTGGGTACTCCATTTATCCTACAAACCGACCAGCAAAGTCTCAAGTATTTCATGACGCAAACCATGCTTTTCGACAAACAAATGAGGTGGGCAAATTTTCTTTCACAATTTAATTTCCATATTTCTCATAGTGCTGGTAAGCACAATCAAGTAGTCGATGCACTTTCACAACAACCAAAAGTTAATGTGGTGTATATAGCTATTCACAATGATCTATCCTCTATGATAGATGAGTATGCTACTAACCCTGACTTTAGAGAAATAATGTCAACCCTTGCTTTGGGGAAGAAAGAGGAACCATTCACCTTGTAGGATGGTTATCTTCTCCACGGCAATAGTCTATGTGTTACCCATTCCCTTCATGATTAAATTATGTATGAATCCCATGCTCCTCCCTATGTGGGGCATAGAGGTATTCAACCTACTCTTTGAGGAGTAGAGACGTATTTCTATTGGCCTACCATGAAAGTGGACATACAAGAGTATGTTTCAAAATGTGTAGTATGCCAAAAGACCAAATATGATAGAGGGAAGCAATCTGGATTACTCCAGCCATTGCCTATCCCAAATTCACCCTCGGAGAGTATATCCATGGACTTCATCTTTGGATTACCCAAGTCTATCCATGTGAATACGGGAATATGGAAATAGGCGACAGGTTTAGCAAGCAAGAACACTTTATTGCAGTCAAAAAGACTATTAAGGCACATCAAATGGCAACTCTTTCATATGACAGATTTTCAAACACCATGGATTACCAACATCCATCGTGTCAAATAGAGATCCTAGAATGACCAGTAATTTCTGGAAAGGTCTCTTTGAAAATCTAGGAACAAAATTGAATTTCTCTTTAGCCTATCATCCACAAACGGATGGTCAAAGTGAGATAGCTAATCTTACGATACTCGATCTACTCAAAACTTTTGTTACCAAAGTAGATCAACGCTCACAATGGGAAAAGTACATACCTCTTGTAGTGTATGCCTACAATATTACTACATACTTCTACAAGAAAAGCACCTTTTGAGATCATTGAGGGAAGACCTAAAAGTCCCTTGTTACTCAAAGTACATGGGAAGATTTTCCTTGCCGATGAGTATAGATGTGACCTACAAGAATCTTTTCAAAAGATTATGGAGGCTATATCCATCTCTCAACAAAGGCAAAAAGTTGCTACTGACAAGCACAAAAGGGCCTTAACGTGTAAAGAAAATTATTGGGTCTTACTTAAGTTTCCTAAGGCTCGATTAAGGCAAACGACGGGAAAAAATCCTATGGGCCATCAAAAGTATTATGCTAAGCTAGCAAAAAGATACTATGGTCCTTTCCAAATCCTGAAGCTCATCAATGAGACAGCTTACCAACTCAAGTTGCCCAACCATTGGATCATACACAATTCCTTTCATGTAAACCTACTTAAGTCCTACAAAGGAGAGCCACCAAATGAACCAATTATTGAAGACCCTCCCGAAGTTGAAGACCAAGAAGAGGTGCTACAACCCTAAGCTATCCTTCATCATGAAAACAAAGTACTACGACATGGTAAAATTATCCAACGGTATCTTATTAATTTCAAAAACTATCCCTTTTGAAGATGCTAGATGGATGCAAGGAATACAGCTTAAGGATAGTATGAACCTTGTCAATGCTTACAATACTACATTAGAGTAAGCAAATGTACAAATTTCTTCTAAATGACCCATGTTTTTGTCTTGTAAGACTAGTTCTCTTTTTAATTGTGCACAAATTTAAATAGTATGCATGCTTATCATGTTTGTGATGACAAAGTCTATCAAACACCAAGTAGAATTTGTCACTCTACTTTGGAGAATCAAATGAACTAAAGAGCAGACATGCTTGCGCGGAAGCTATGTCTCCCTAGCACCAAATAGATTAGTCATCCATCTTGGAAAGATGTCATAGGATAAAAAGGGATCCTCTACCCGCTAAGTAATATTGACTAATGACTAAGGCTTTATCTCTTCTACCTCATAGTTGAGGACCACTATTATTTCAAGAGAGAGGTAATGTCATAAAATCTAAACCCAAATTATTTTCTCATATTAAACTGATCATTTAATGTGGGAGAATAACGGGAACAAGGGTTAAGATATAGATCTATCTAAACTCGAGGCAAATGGTAAAGGGGCCCAAATGAGAGATGGACTATCAAAGAGCAAGGCTAACCAAGGGGGCATAATACCTTAGGGTTAGCTTCATTGAAGACCTCCAATATTTAGTGTAAAAGTCTTTTGACCTTAAGTAAGCTAGGGTTGAGCTTGTAGTGGAAACCCAGTGGAAACCCGGCCCAAGCTTGAGGTGCTTGAGGTGGGAACCCGGCCCATGCTTAAGGTGCTTGAGGTTCTTGATGGCTGAGATTCCTTAGATGCTTGAGGTTCTTGATGATTAAAATGCTTGAGGTTCTTGACATGCTTGAGATGCTAGGGTTGTACTTGAGGTGAGAACCCAGTCCAAGCTTAAAGTGCTTATTTCTCTTATGAAATGTTTCTTCTTACTCTTCCCAACCCTCATTCCCTGCTAGCTCTCTCCACCTTCGAAGGTGTTTGAGGTCTTGGGATAGTTAAAGCTTTCTTCAAAGTTTACGTTATGATTGTGATTCATGGAGTTTTCCATGTTCATTGCATCACCTAGGTCACAAGGAACACAAAGATTGCATTGTAACAAGTCTCTCTTAATGGGAGAAATCATAATACAAATGTCTATTGGAGGGGGGACCGGCTCCACATAAATCTAGTCCTCAATTGTTGTCATGCTCTCTAAATTCTCTCTCTTGCAAAAGTATTGTTCATGCCAAGTTAACCAAATGCTATGTTAATGTTTCTACTATCAATTATGTTCACCCGCTATGCTCACAAAGTAATTCCTCAAAAGTACTCTCAAGTTAATAGGCCAATTTTATTACAAGAACCTATGGCCTTAAAGCTAGAGGATGGTCTAGGGGTCAATGTAGAATCTCTCAAAGAGCATTTGAGCGATTTAATGGAACCAATATATGCACTAGAGTAGCCCTTTGTCCCTAGGACCATAGGATCTCTAGTTGCAATAGAGAGAAACCTATCGCCCTTGAGCTTATGCATTGGCATCTTGTGGCCCTAGGTCCATAGGATCTCTCACTTGAATAGAGGAAAACAACCTATGGCTCTTGAACTTATACATTGGCACCTTATGGCCCTAAGTCCATAGGATCTCACATCATACTAACTTGGCACTGTATAGTGCACCGTGGAAGCCCTATGCCCCTAGGGCCATATGATCTTTTTTGAAATAGAGGAAAGCCTATAATATATTCCGAGTATGGGTAATACTATATAACCAAGCTAGGATGCAGCTTTTGAAATTCTAGTAAGTCTAGGCTTACGTTAGAGTTCATAGTTTAGAAATAAACTAGAAGGCAATGGGGTTTTGTGCATTACATACATTGTCATGTAGACATGGGTGTGAAAATATGCCGCAACCGTGAATATAGGCATTGACTAGTAAAGACAAGATTATAACCCGGTGGTCTTGATCTTTGTGCACCTTTAGAATGAGGTGTACGGGGATTGGGCATGGCTAGAGAAAGTAAGGCAGTCTACACTATGCAGATGTAGAATCTCTTTAGGGACATTTATGCCACTCAATGGCACCTATATAGCAACCATGTATATATAAAGTCTTAATAGATTAGAGTACACCCTATGGCCGTAGGGTCATAGGGTGATAATGAAGAAGCTCTAAAGGGAATTTAGGCTACTCAAGGACACCTACATGGGCACCATCAATATAGGAATTTGAGACAATTAGAGGGCACCTTATGGACCTAGGGCCATAGGGTGCCAGTGTAGAGACTCTAGAGGGGCATTTAAGCCATTCAAGGGCTAGTAATTTGGTACCCTATGTCCACAAGGTTCCTCTAGTTTCATAAGAGATCCTATGATCCTAGGGCCATAGGAATTCTAGATGCACTTATAGAACCATTTGTTTGGCACCCTTTGGACCTAGAGCCATAGGGTTCCTCGGTAACATACAAGAGACTCTATGGCCCTAGGTCTATATGGGTGTATTAATATCCAGCTTGATAAAATATATGTTGTTTATTTTATAGAAAATGGCACCTAAGAGAATGTCAAAGTCAGCTGATGCAAGAGGCTCTACACCAAGTTCATGGTATCTATATTTTCACTTACCAGATGGTGAAAGTGATGAGAGGGTCCATTGATTATTTCAAGATAAAGAGAAATCACCCTTGAAAGACCGTGGGGTTGCTAATGACCTAAAGAAATATTGTTCAGATCTTGATTTGTCTCCATGTCTTATGGTAAAGCTACTCAATAGTGATTCCTACTTGTTGGAGCGTGTGGCCTTTGCTCAAGGCTTGGTGAAGTTTGATTGTGATGCATTGTCAATGTCAAAAGCAGGGTGGGTACATCTTACAGAGGACTCTCCAAGTGAGAACTTCATAGACATATATATTAAGGGATTTAAGAAAGTCACTCAGTACTTGGATAAATTGAGTAGCACGGAGAAGAATTAGAAGCGGAAGAATGACAATATAGGTAAAGTAGGTCAAGCTAAAACTCTTAAGGAGAGTGAGAATCCCTCACTCGGAGAAAACAGTACATATGTGGCCCAAGAAGATCTTCCAATTATACATTTAGAGACTCAATAAGCAGGACATTCCAGTGTACTTGTAGCCCTCACAATTGAAACCCCTTGTGGTAGTGGTCATGGACTCAACCTCCTTAGTTGTGATGAACTCAATTGTACAACCAAAAGAAAAAGATCTATGATAAAGAAGTTGAAAACACTTCTAAGACTAGGCTAGATGGATATGTTGGAATTGCACGCTATTTTAAATTTGGAGTGCAATTTACCCAATTGATCCCTGTTGACCAATGCAACCTTGCACCCAAAGACTACAAATGCATACCCTTGTCATATATGTATGTGAAATACCTTTTGAAGCAGTTTGCAGGGCACTCTAAACTAGTCTCCACTCCCGTAGACCTGATGCCATATAATCCAATTACAAAAATGCCTCTCTAAAAAGTTGAAGTGCATGGAGACAAGCTAGTTACATATCACTATTTGATTCTCTGTGGCCAACATTCCATCATAGCAGCTAGAGATTTTTTGCGCAACAAGAACACTAGTATGCTTTCAGGAAAGAGTTCTACAAGTGGTGGATGCTCCCAAAAAGGCTGTTGTTCAAATATCCAAGATGAAGAACATGGAGAGAATAATAGCATTGAAGCACCAACCTTATGTGGAGGTCTTAAATCATGGTCATGGTCACTTGATTGCCTACTCTAAACCAACAAAACCCAAGGTAGGAGTTCATTTCATTAATGTGATGCGAACACATTGTAATGTAAGTTTCACTTTCCTATGACCATTTTCTTTATAGATACATCTTGAAATAAAGTTATTTTCTTTTTTGTTTATTTTGAAGGCCTTCGTATATGTGGCAAACATCAGGTTCAACCATCAATCATTTGCCAGTAGAGAAGGACACATGGTCATCTATGATGATGAAATCTACGACCCAATGGGTAAAACATCTTGGAGAAGTATCAGGCATCAGTTGCTCATGGGAAACAGCCATGCATAGCAATCTTCATATGCCTAAAATGTCTAGAAGATAGTGACATCAAGTTACTACAAGAGAAGTTGATAGAAGAGAATGTATGCTTACTGAGGCACCCACATCAAGTAGGCATACTCAACCTCTCTACACCTACCATGAACTTAAAGCAGACCAAGGTTATTGTGGCTCAAATGTTGATGGTGTTTAAATATTTAGATCCGTCGGTAGCAGTTACCTCATGGGAAGAGTGTAAGTCGTATTATAACATTACAGGTGAGATTTATAAATCCCTCTTCACAAGTTGTAGGCTTAATATTGAGCTACCAAAAGCAAAGGAGAAACAACCACTTTTAAAAATCACCAAGGGATATGTGCAATGGATCATTGCACAAAACAATGGATTTTTTAATTTGCAACTCACTTTACCATGGACAATCAGGTTCATTGGAAAGAATTTGGAAGGCATTGAGTTTCTTTGCAGTGAGAATAGCTCTACAAATTGTGTTGGTGTCTGTATCATAGATACAATACACAAAAGTATTATATCTAGTGATCGATTGGAGTGCTATCCAATTTGGTAAGTTAATTGATGGAGTATGTGGGGTGGCACATAAACCATCAGAGTTTGTAATCGTTGTCTTAATCAAGTATCATTATGTTGCCTCCCTAGAGAAAGCAATTTTTGAAAAAGCTAGATGGTATGAAATGCATGTTCTACCTTTGAGCTCCTTAATAGCATCAGATATCGTCCAAACATGTGCTCTTCGTGTAGAACTTTTTGGGGTTTGGACAATACACCAACTATTCTAGTGTTAAAGAGTCATTATTGGATCCAATGCATTCTCTCTACATCAACGACGATGAGTATGATTCTCTGATCATGGCCATTTGAAGCCTTTTTTGTGCATCGTGCAAACAAATGCATCTGTGTCAAAGAAGATGGTCAAGTAATAGATATCTTTTGATTAGGCTATGGTACTAACGAGACACTATAACAACAAAGAAAGGTAATATCAGCTGCATGTACTGATGATCAAATGACGCAATTGGAAGCTCTTTCTCATTCCACAGTGGATGAAGACATTGATATTAGAAGGTGGGAAAGTGTAGATGCCACAGAGATAGTCAATGCCAAGGAGTCAGAGGAAAAATAAATTGAGAACCATTGGATGCAAGTGCTAATGCCATTCAGAAAGTCTACAAGAAACAAGTTAAGCTAGTGCCAATGAGATTACATCATTGATGCTTAAATTATTATATTTATCATTTTATCTTATTTTTCCTATTTCAAATCCACCCATGTTGTTCAAAACATTGATATTTAGTTTGTTATTTTTCTCAATTTATTTGAGAATTGTCAACTTGTGAGTTTGAGTTTTTCCACAATAAGTGTATTGAGAAAAATAGCACCCTACATATACATGGTCATAAGATATATTATGTAATACTTTAAAGCTAAGTGAGCAAAATATGTTTATTATAATCCATTTATAGTGAGTCCAATAAAGCTAGGGGTTTGGTTATAACACTCTATGACTTGAAGATCATGGAGTTATTTGTAGACATGTTCCCTAGCTTGTGATTAAGGTTTTAATATTCTTGTGAGAATAAAATGAGCCAAAAAAGACATAAAAGTTTTTTGTCAGCAAAATTACAAAATGAGAGTGTGAATACCTAATCTATACTCATCTTGAATCATACTATAGGTTGAGTGTAAATTCTTTTAAAATTTTCAGCATCCAATAATTTTGAGGATTTTGTCAGACAACCAAATTTACTTAAGTGGTTATTAAGAACATTGAAAACAGTAAATATTTTATTGAATTTAATAATTTACAAAAGAATTCTTTGTGATCATGTGATTTTAAATTCAAGAAAAACATGAAATTGAAGACTTGGAAATCTACCTATTGTTCAAAACGAGCACCTACATTAAAGCTATTGTTGATTCTCTTTTCCATGATCCCCTTTGCACTTTGAAAACTATTGTTAGTATTATTTGTACCCTTCCCTTTCCATAAGTATATAGGTTATTGTTCAATTCAAAATTCCTTTTATAGTATACACTTGCAAAGGACCCTATGGTCTTGAGGCCATGAAGGTAGCACAATTTAGCTTTTTATGTAGCCTTCAAGATGTGTATTAATAGCATCACATTTATTTAGCTTATTTGGGTGTCTTGTGTGATGGTCCAAATGACACTTAAGAAGAAAATAGAAATAGGATCTATGTAACACTACGGGCTATTATGTACGGTCATAAACCCATACAATGGGTACCCTATTGCCCTTGGCCATAGAGTACCAAAATAGATCACCTACAAATGTAGTTCAATCACCAATGGACTTGGATCCATTGAGTACTCTTTGCGTGTAGTACATTAAGATGTTAAAAGGCACCTTTGTTACCCTATGGCCATAAGTCTATAGGGTTGTCTAACTATAATCTATGTTATTATGAACCCTTATGGGCCCTTGGTTCTTAGCACTAGAATGGTAACCTAACAGGACATAAAAGTGTCCTTTCAGGGTTTTGGGAAAAATTTCCAAAACCATAGTAGATCCACTCATTTTGAAAAATCCTTTCATGAGCTTATAGTTCAATAACTACTACATATGGAAAAAATAATAAACTTGTAATTTTTCTCATCCATTGGTCACTACAAGCCTCCAAAGTTGATGGACCAGTGCATTTTGCCCAAAAACAGCAATTTCTTACGGTTGATTACACATAAATAAGAGTGGGGATTTTTGTAGGACATGAGATAAAATGCCCCGTTAACTTCAATGGGTTGGTGACCAAAACATATGGTTGCTTTTACCTCACTAATTTTTTTTTGGGCAAAAAAAATAGGTACAAAAAAGTTGCAGTTTTCCCATTCTGCGGACCTATCATCAAAGTTTCTATAGTCACGCTCAATACAAATACTATATACATGTTTTCTTAGTTCCATTTGGGCCTTTGGATTCAAAAGGAGCCGCCGAGCATGTCAAAAGGATAATGGATCTCTTACAATTGGAACCTTGGGGGCAATGATAAAGTGGTAAATACAGCAAACATGAAAAAATTGGGTTTAGCATTATGACCTCTAGAAACCCATAGAAACTACTCAATATCTAGCCAAGTTTGTAGTCTATGATTAGATATGGTTACTACCTACGAAATACACACAATTGGCCTAAGAAACTAGCAATATTGAGAAAGTTATACTTGCTACTCTAAAATGTATCGTATTCTTCAGCAATCAAAAAACTCAACCATCATCATATACTATGCTATCTAGCATATTAGGTCCCCCAAAACTCAAGGAAGATTAGCTTTATGTTATAAATTACACTTACACAATCAAAATTGAATTTGAATATCAAGAAAGCCACCAAAAAAATCATAAAAGTGCTAATTTTGGCCAAAAAACAGGATTATGCAATTCTTGTAAGTTGGTCATAACTTTCAATTTTAACACTTAGCTCTCCCTACAAGCATCAGAACATGTTGAGAACTATGAAATCCTAACCTCTAGTGATCGAAACCTCACAAACATGAAGTTTAGAGTGGTATAGTTGCCAAAAATTGAAAAAAAGCCAAAAACAGGACCTGTTTTTTCACACAGTTTAGGTTCAAAAATGTTGTGCAAGAGTGAGGTTAATGGTGAGATCGATACTCAAAAAAAAAATGATAAGTTTTTTTCAGCTCATAAGGCAACTTTGTGGATATATAGCACCTAGAAATTCATTTTCATACTCTTCAAATAATTCAAGCAAAATGGTCACTTAACAGGACACAAAAGTGTCATGTTACCATTCTAGTGTTAGGGTTCTAATATACCAATACATAAAAAATAAGGCTACAATACCTTAGGATCAAAACAAAGCATGTTATGGCCATAAAAATCATATAGAGAGTGGTCTCGGGATTCTTGATCCTAGTATCCATGTCGAGGCCCAGTGTGTTAAGTTTGTGGCTGCACTCATGAAGCATCACCAATCTTGGGTTGTGATGACCAAGGCCATGATGGATAGGTCCAAGCTATACTCGCAAGGTGGTCAGTGGAATGGACTCGAGGTAAAATGGCCCCTTGGTGGGATTTCCTGAAGCTCAGGGGGGGGCGACAGACGAGCTCGCTTGGAAATATAACAGAGCAGCAGAATCTCTGGAGTGGGGAGAACTGGTAAGGTACTTTCACAACTCTATAGGATTTTCAAGATGGGGAGCTTATTTTAAATCCATAATGGAGGGAAGCTGCGAGAAAGATCAATAACAAAGGGGTCCAACGTTTGGGACAACTATGGGACTATGGAAGTAATTGGTGGAAAATCATAGACCAAATGGATCTCCAGTTCAGCCTTGATGGGGTTTAAAGGTTATTGATTAGTAGAGTTCTTGAAAAGGCTGATAGCTCGGGTTTGCTTGGGTTTGAGTGGAAAGCATGGCGTTGGCAGAAGGATACACAATTTTTCAAGACTAAAAAAAAATAAGTATATCACACACTTATGGAGATGTCCGATTGGTTCTATCAGTTGAACAAGCAGTGGGGCATGAATAGGCCAGAATCAAGATGGGTGACAGTCACCAAAAACATTTGGGGCCCGCACTTGCTACAAAATATGAAGATCTTCCTCTTTAAGGTGCTCTGTAGAGCATTATCAACTGGGGTTAAGATTCTGGTCAGAGGGCTTGGCCCTTATAGATGCTCTCAATGCAGAATGGCTAGCAAATACCTCTCCCATCTCTTCAAGGAATGCCCGGTGATTAGTGGTTGGGCGAGAAAGATTTGTAAATGGGTCCAAAGGACCTCAAAGATAGGTTTTTTTAAGAATGACCTTTTTTGGGGGGAAAGGTGCACAAGAGTCAGGATCTACTGATTGCAACACAAATCGTTAAAGCTACTTCAAATAGGTCTAGAAGCTAGAAACAACCGAGTTTTTGATAGCACCTTGGAAACTACCAGGTTCACAGAGATAATTCAAGAGAGCAGGGGGGGAATTCTTGGCCATTGGGAAATGGAATATCTATGAGGAATGGAATAGGATGTAATATAGGCCCTTGTCCATCCATACTTAGAATCCCCTGTCCACACTTAGCAGCCGGCTCTTGGCATGGGTCCATGACCCCCCTTGAGTTTTCATTTGGCATTACAATAAGGATATACAGTGGGCAACCGAACACAGAACATCCCTGACCCCAGGTAAAGGCACATCGCCTTTACCCCAGCACCCACATCAACAAATTGTGCAATGCTAAAGGCCTTCAAGGTGCATGCATATCTGATTGTAATTGGAGAAAGGAATTAAATTTGCGTCTACTAAAGATAGTCTGCAACTTAAGTGCCATAACCAGGTTTGGCATATCCTACAATAAACAACCTCCAAGTGAGTATTTGACAAACATAAATCTCATTAATAAATTTCTTTTTCTTTTGGAGGATGTTGTGTTTGACATACTTTCCAACCACAGCACTACGAAAGTACTACATAGTTCTCCATCAACCATGACTAGAAATCTCATCATGACTTTCCCCACCCATGTCAAAATAGTGTGTAGTGCCACAACTGCAAGCATAGGCAAATGCATCTCTAAGCAGGCCTTCACTTTGCATTCACTGAGAACATCCCATAGCTTCTCCGCCACAATGTCTTGTTGGGAAAAACCTGCAATCAGTATGTTCCAAGGGACAACATCCCAGAGACAAAGGTATCAAGAACAATTCTGAATTTCACGAAGATGTCTCATAAAACGTACATGTCCACCAAAGTAGTGCCAATGGGAGACATTTTTATGTAAATGGCTGAAAACAGCCTAGAGCTTCCTTGCCACAGCCATGTTGGGCATATCGGCAAACAATCAACACGCTCTAGGTTACCACATGCAGTGTTTGTGCTTTCATGAGGATGTCACATTTGGCATACAGATTGAACAAGCCACCACCAAGGAATTCAAGTTTTTGCAATCAAAATCATGGATTCTCTCCACCATGCCAACGTCTTTTGAAAAGGTAAATGCGTTCAAGGTGTATGCATAGGTGTTCACAATAGTAGAAAGGCATGAACTTTTCATCCATTCAAGATAGCCCACTATTCCTTGCCCCAACCAAGTGAGGCATGTCTCACTATAAACGAGCTCCAAGTGACTACTTGAAGACATAAATCTCATTAAAAAAATTCTTTTCTTTTTGGATGACGTTGTGTTTGGCATACTCTTTGACCGTAGAACTGCCAAGCAGGACAAGATTTCCAATCTCATCATGAATTCCCATGCCCATGTCAAAGTCGTGTGCACTACCACCGAGCTTCAAGATGCAGCCGCCGCCAACTTACCTCGGCCGTGAAAATTGGGTCGTTGAGCTACCTACTACCAAAGAACCCCAAGAAAGGCTTGTGTAAATGGATTGAGGCCGCGCTACAAGAGGTTGTGTGCTCTAATTGTGACGCTATTAGCGAAAGAAATACACTGGGTTTTTATAACCCCCGGCGTCGCTAAAACCGTCGTTAATAGCGTCGCTACGAGAGCGTCGCTATATGCATCTCTATAGGCGTCGCGATATGCGTCGATATAAGCGTCGCTATATAGAGACGCTCATAGCGACGGTTATAGCGACGTTTACACAGAAGTCTATAGCGACGCTTATAGCGATGCTCCAGAGCCATAAATAGCGACGGTTATAGTGACGCCCGAGAGATTTTTTTTTTCGGTGACAAAGAAGAAAGAAACTCCTCATCATCCATACCTGAATTAAACACACGAATATTTAAACTTAATATTGAATGAATAAAGTAGACAATGACGCAAAGACCATTAAATACAATGACGTAATGACGCATATAAATACAATGACGCAATGAATTGAGTGATAGAAGAGGCAAGTCGAAAACTCGGAATTTTCAATCAAAAGATGTGAGCGCGAGTAGAAAAGAGCGTTATACACCATGGAATGTACTTAGAGAGCCAGAGCTTTTACAACACGGAGCAAAATTGTTCAAATACAATATTTGTGGCTTTAAGAGATCTCTCTCTCATCCTCGCATAACTCAGCATAACTTCCTATATCTATATAGAGCTCTCCGTTTAAACACATATCCTCTGTTTCATTTTGTAGCTCCTTTGCATGCACCCCATATAGAGTAGTAGCATCTTGATGCTCGTCTGGCACACCGCAGCCGCTTCTGATTGAGCATCTACTCTGATCTCCTCCATTGATGCCGTTGTGATTGGCACATGGTAGCCTTCATACGTCCTTGCACTACGAGGGGCTACCTCTATGACGTACCACCAGTTTGATGTAGACTTTGTAGGATGAAATATTACCTGCCAGAGCCACATAACTTACATGAGAGCTTTCAAGCACATAACTTGTAAAAGGGGGATGTTAACTATTTACATACTTACTTGTTCACAATGCTCGGGTAGTACGAAAGTGTCTCTTAGGTCAGTCCATTTCTTAGTAGAATCCACCTCAAGAAAACCACACTCTCCTCTACGCACAGTAGCGTTGCGACCCTCCATGATTATCTTGAACCATTGCACGTCGAACAAGTCGACAAAAAATCCTCTGTAATCGATCCTCAAAATCTCTTGCAGCGTGCCGAAGTAAGTGAGTTCCGCCACCACAGGATCTGCATCAGAGGAACGTCGTCGACTAGACTGTTCAAATTTTGCCATGATTCCACAATCTTGAGTAAAACGCTTTTTGTCGATTCGTTCCACCCTAAAATGCCGACCTTTACACCATGCTGCTGTGTATGACTTATACTACAATGAACAAAGATTATGAGTGGCCATTCAAACGTTTAGAAATAAAGTCACTAGCTAGTCGTACATTGCCAACTTACCTTGGTCGCGCAACCCCGAGAGTACTCCCACTCTTCCTCAGTCACTTCGTCACCGCATTGTTGTGCGCTTTTCAATTGGTTGTGCAACCATCTTAAGCTCATGAATGTTGGTAGGCTCTCCAGACCCGTCGGATAGTGCATCGGTGGTCGTCTTCCCCGTCTCCACTCGATTCGTGCCCTTTGTCGCTCTTGCTTTGCATCCTCATATTGTGAAATCCACTTTTGCATCACTGGATTGTGAAGCATGCAAAATCGGTTGATTTTAGCCTCTAGATCTTCCCTCATCTTCTTCTCAACACCGAGATTTCACATGACAATCCCAGATATGCGCTCATCATCTATGGTTCGCCATAGCGTGTCCCGGGCTTTATCAAATCCGTCTAGCCACTCTCCAATGTACACTAGGGACTCTGATACCAACCAACATTCTGCCATGCTACCCTCCGGACGTGCCTTTTGACGCACATATCCCTTAACCGTTTTCATGAAACGTTCTAAGAAGAACATCCATCTGGAATGAACTGTGCCAGCTATTCCACCTCATCAACTATGTGAACAAGAAGATGCACCTGAATGGTTAGCATGGTAGTAGGAAAATGTTTCTCAAACATGCACACAAGCTCCGTAGCATTTAGTTTGGCGAATGGTATGGAGTCTACGTTGATCTCCTTTTGTGAGATCCATTGCACCAGCTTTGCAAGTTTGTAGATTGTGTTACGGATGGCGAGAGACAAACATCCTTCAATGGCAACCGATAAAATAAACTGTAAAGTATGTGTAGCAATGATATTAAAGTCCACATTTTATGCAATGATATTAAAGTCCACTATGAATGTACCTGACACATTTTATGCCAATCGTGTGACTTCAAACCGGTAAGCTTTCCTTCTTTAGTAAAACACGTTCGAAGTGAGTGCATTACGCCAGTGGGGGTTCGCAAAGATCGAATGGTCTCTTTTACTTTGCGTTCTTGGGCTCCTATGAAAATCCATGGTGCTTTATGGAGTTTTATCGATCCATCAAACGCTGTTTGCGGCCAATATTGCTCCATACAATCCACATTTCTAAGGTCAACTCTGGCTCCCAAAGTATCTTTCTTGCCGGTCAGATGGTCCCATAGTAGATTACCCACATTCTTGAATATGTGCATTGGATCGAGCAAGTGATTGATCGTGAGTCGGGGCCAGTATGGTAACTCGTACCATAGAGATAGTCTCTTCATCCCTGGAGGCAATCCGTCATCGCACATCTCCTTCTGCTCTAACCATGCTTTGTGCAGACATCCTTGGTGGCTCTCTTCCCAAAAAGCCGTCGCGTAACACATGATTCTCTGGAAGATACGCTTGATGACCTTCGTAGATTTGCTTCTTTAGTGAGGGCGCCCTACGTGCATTCCGTCTAGGTCCACATGTGACACATGCTCTGTATCCGCTTGTTTGAAGCCCTGCATGTATACACATGATAATAGATCAACTATGGGAAAAAACAAGATTTACAGTGTCTGAGTGAGGAGTGTCAATAGATCACGTGAGCATTCTGTTAGCCCGGGATAGTCATGCATGGTCCACATTAGAATGCCTCTGATCAAAGCATTCCGTCGTCCTGTGTGTCGGCTCCTATCCACCACCTCTATGCCAATCCACAATTGTTGAAGCTCTTCCAATAGTGGACGAAGATACACATCCATATTCTCCACTTTATATCGCCCTGGCACAATCAAGCTTAGCCATAGGTGCCCCTTCTTCGTAGTCAACCACGGGGGAATGTTGTAGTTGACGATGACAACGGGCCATACACTGTAAGATGTTGATCTTTGACCAAATGGATTTACGCCATCCATAGCCAGGCCTAAGCGCAAATTTCGAGCTTCCCTGGCAAAATCCAACCATGTTCCATCTATATTTTTCCAGGCTGCGCAATCCGCAGGAATTCGTAGCACACCATCCGAAGATTTATTCTCCTCATGCCATGATGCTAGGGCGGCCATGGACTTACGTTCGAAGAAATGCTTGATGCGAGGAAGCAGAGGAAAATGTCGCAAAACCTTTTGTGGAATTTTTGTCCCATGGAGATCTACTCGATATCTTTCGGAATCACATTTCGGACACTTCTCCATGTCTATGTATTCCCCTCTGAAAAGAATGCAGTCATTAGGACAAGCGTGGATAGAATTGTAATCCATCCCCAAGTTTCGCAAAATCTTTCTTGCTTCATCTCGGGAATCTGGCATCACATTGTCAGCTGGTAGTATGTGCTCTTTAAGCAATCTACACAACATAAAAGAAACACGTCTTGTCCGTCGCACAGCATGCTTGCATTGATTACAAGGACATAAGACCCTCGTTGAGAGATAGGTGTTTCGGTTGGACGGTCCCACATCCTCGTCACTACTCATAATGAGGATAAAAATCTTATAACCTGGACAACAAATTTAATATTCTATTGGCATTCTTCATCTTATCTCTCTCTCTCTCTCTCTCTCTCTCTCTCTCTCTCTCTCTCTCTCTCTCTCTCTCTCTCTCTCTCTCTCTCTCTCTCTCTCTCTCTACCTCACATTCTCTAGTCATGTCCAATCCCCGCACACCTCGGTCCAGAGGTGCACGGAGATCAGAACCACCGGGTTATAATCTCGTCTTTATTGGTCAATACCTATATTTGTGGGTACAAGAAATCTACAGACCCACATCTACATGATACTGCATGAAGTGGACAAAACCCCTTTGCCTCTTCTCTAGCTGTAGCACTTCACAACATCTTAACATCTTTTCACAGTAGATCTTTTCACTGTTCGTCTAACTCTAAACCCTAAACCGTAAGTAATTCTTGCGTGGACTCGATCTAGTGTAAATAAGCGTAAATCTAAATAAACGTAAATCTAACTAAAAATAAACCTAAATCTAATTTAACGTAAGTCTACATCTAACCTAATCTTTAACGTCTTTTGGGATAGTTTCCTACGACGTTAAAACTCTCTTCTTCTTGTGTGTGTGTGTGTGTGTGTGTGTGTGTGTGGGTAAACCTAAATAAACCTAAGTCTAATCTAATATAACATAAATCTAAATCTAACGTAAATTATGTTATATTAAAAACAAAGAACTAAACTAACAGGGATTATAAGAACCTTAAAACTGATTTAACACATAATTTTTCACATAACTCGGCAAGAGTTGGCATTCTCATCACTAAAGATGTGAGAGTTAACTTCCGGCGGTGACGTTGCCTCATCTCCATCCACATCTAACGACAGCAATTGGCCCTTTGGACCGTTCTTGCTCTTGTTACTAACTTTGAAGTTGCTGTTGAATGACTAGAGGTTGTCTAGATGGTCATTGTCGGGGATGTAGTGACTCTTGCCGCCCTGAAGATCCACCTTCTTCCCTATCTTCTCAAGACATTTCACCAGTACTTTTGGATCGACGGAGCCCACCATGAGTGAAGGCAGCAATACCCTATATTCCATTGAGGGCTTTCTTCACCCGCTTCATGCAGGCATCGCAGTCTATGGAGACCTAAATCTAATCTAATATAACGTAAATCTAAATCTAGCGTAAATAAACGTAAATCTAACTAAAAATAAACCTAAATCTAATCTAATTTAACTTAAATAAACCTAAATCTAATTTAACGTAAGTCTACATCTAACCTAATCTTTAACGTCTTTTAGGATAGTTTCCTACGACGTTATAACTCTCTTCTTCTTGTGTGTGTGCGCGTGTGTGGATGTGTGTGCCAATAAAAAGAGATAAATGGTATAACCTTTCTATCACCCATGCCAAGTATGATAGATTGGTTATGCCATTTCCCTCTTGAATAATAGGTCTTGAGATCAACTCCTCGTCGGCTAGATCTTTAGGTCTTTTAGTTTTAATTAGTTTCCTACGACGTTAAATTAGTTTCTCTCTCTTTCTCTCTCAATGTGTGTGCGTTTTTTTGTTTATGCATGTTTTCTCTCTCTTTTTCTCTCTCAATGTGTGCGTTTTTTGTTTATGCATGTTCTCTCTCTCTTTTCCTCTCTCAATGTGTGCGTTTTCTGTTTATGCATGCTCTCTCTCTCTTTTCCTCTCTCAATGTGTGTGTGCATTCTTTGTTTATGTATGTGTGTGTGCGTTTTTGTTTATGTTTGTACTCTTTCTCTCTCTCTCTCTCTCTCTCTCTCTCTCTCTCTCTCTCTCTCTCTCAAAAACACTATGTGTGTGTGTGTGTGTGTGTGTGTGTGTGAGAGAGAGAGAGAGAGAGGGAGAGAGAAAGAGGGGAAGGGAACATGAGAGTGAGGAGAGGGAAGGACCATACCTGGCTCTCCTTCCTCTCCTCGTGTGTGTGTGTGTGTGTGTGGAGAAGAAAGAGAGACAGAGAGAGAGAGAGAGAGAGAGAGGGAGAGCGTTACCTGCTCCTTGCTTGAGGGCGCCGAAAAACTCAGATCTGAGATCTGAGTTTTTGGGCGCTCTCTGTTATTTTTTTAGCCCAGCCGGCGTCGCTATGAGCGTCGCAAATTTACAAGTAAATTTGTAACGGTCATAGCGTTGTCGAGAATTTTTTTTTTTTGAGCGTCGCTGTGTTAGCGTCGCTAATATGAATAGACTTCAAGAGAGGCTTGTGTAAATGGATTGAGGTTGGCTTGGGAGGAAATTGATGCTCTATTGAAATCGAAACTCTACTATGCTGAGAAAAAGAACATTGCTATGTATAGAAGGCTCTGAGTTCACAAACAACAACAATGGAAAAAATGCAAGGCAATGCTTAACTTGCAAATTAACACGAGGAAGGTAGCATTGATCGTGGGACGACTTTCTCTCGAAAAGGTTGTTGTGGAATTTTCTCAGCATCCTCAAACTCTTTGTTACTTTGATACGATGAATGAATGAGGCGAGGAGCGCGAGACATACACAAACGGATGAGGAGAGACGTAAGAGAATGTAACAACTGTGTTGATGCAATGAGATGCTCATACAACTTCGTGAAGAGTGAAAATGAGGGGTAAGGGTCACCTCTGTACTAGACAGTGATTGAGAGTTCCACAAAATAGGAAAAGTCACAAAAATGGGACAAATGGATCAAAATAGAGCCACGAGCCTAAAATGGGCTAAAATGCATATGGAGGACCAATGTAGCCATACAACACTCGTATGCAAGCTAGGATGCCACCATTGCACTTGGGTTGATATATCTCACCCTAGATTTTGTTGAATTTTTTTCCATCTTATTTGTTGATCCTTACGGGCCTCATGATGGGGAGTTTTGATTTTATGCTCAACCTCAACCCCAACCCCTTCTCTGGCACATGTGCGTCGTCTGCAACACCTTTTGACAACAAGCGCGGGCGCGGACCTCAACTTGCAGAAAAGTCGGCCTGCCTTGAAAATCAGCCTTAACGGTGGTAAAAGCTGAGAAATCGAGCCTTTTTGACGAATGAGGAGGAACGTGGTGAATTTGAAGAAGCTGGACGGGTTTGGCAGCCGCCTTCCTTTAACTCCACTCCGCCGAACTCACAACGCGCAACTATAAATAAAGCCCAATATCCTGATCACTTGCCACCCAGCATCCGGGCAGCAAGACATCGAGAGAGAGAGAGAGAGAGAGAGAGAGAGAGAGGGATGGGGTCCTATCAGCGGCTGACGCAAGCGCCATGGCTGCTGGCCGTCGCTCTTCTGCATTATATCGTCTTCGCATCGCTTCTGGTACGATACTGTGACGGCTCCAGTCGCCAGCTGCTGTTCGCCCAGCATCGACATGGAAATCACAGCCTTGCACGTCCTCCCATCACACCGTGGGCTTATAACCATCGCAACCGGACCAGCCCAATATGGCGTCGAGGGTCTCCCCGCGGCACCTATAACAAAGGGCATTACATTAGTGGCGGCGTGCCAGGCCTGAATAACAATGGCAGTTCTATAGGCCAGGCACCCGCTCCGGCCAACACCGGCGTCAATAATTCAGCTGCTAGGTCGACGGTAGTCACCCCGCCTCCTGCCTCCGCAATATTCCCCAGCCCGCAGTCAGCTCCTCCCCCGATGGTACCGACCAGCTCCTTGCCGCCCACTACTGCACCCCCACTCTCTCCACAACCAGCTACCGCAGCCCCACTCTCTCCACAACCTGCAATATTAGCTAGTCCCCCCACGAGCGCCTCGGCCATCGGAACCGCCCACCAGCTTCCACCGCCAGCTGATGCTCCGCTCTCTCCCGTTCAGAGCGGTGCACAACCGACGCCAGCTCCCGCAGCTAGCAATTATCAGGATGTTTTACCACCACAACCATCCTCGTCATCTGCCGATCTGCCCACTGATCATACATCACCGTCGCCAACCGCTTCTCCACCTGTGCCCGACGTTTTGCTGGCAGCCCCCCCAGCTATAATTAGTTTCGCCACTCCAAACTTGCCCTCACCGCCCACCTTGTCGCCAGCCGCGCCTTCACCAACAGATCAGCTACAGCCGTTTCCTGTAATGGCACCACCGTTCACCTCTCCATCTCCGGCCCCAGCTGTAGTTCCTTTCCCGCTGCAGCACCAGGAGCCTCACGCGCATTCACCTGCATCATCACCCTCCTCCAGCGCATCCTTATCGCCGCCAGCCACTTCAGTCAATGACCACGCGGGACAGCAGCTCACGCCCATGTCAGCCCCAGCCATGGCGCCACAACACCTTATAACAGGCGCTTTTTCTCCCCCTCCCATTAGTAGCTTTCTGCATGCGTCTACGCAGAATCGCAAGTCCAGCACACCATTGCCGCCGGCACCTTCTTCCAGCTTCTCCGCAACACCTCCCGCGATCAATATCATCCCCGGTGATCCTTCACCGGCCCCTGCAGCAGTGCTCGTTGCTCACGATCCCATGCACCAGGCCACGGCTCCTTCGCCCGGCCTCTCTGATCCCCTCGATATCAATCCTCCCCTCTCCCCAGGTGCTGCGCCTGACATCGCCCCTCCCATCGATAGTGCCAGTCCCTCATTATCACCAACTTCGAACTCTCATGACGTTTCGGACTCTGCCCCCTCTCCAGCTAGGTCACAGCTAGCGCCTTCTCCTACGTCCGTCAATGACCTTGCAGCCCCGGATGAAGATCACAACGGTCAGAGCTCTCCAAGAGCAGCGGCTCCTGCACTGGCACCACAGTCCAGCAATGTGGGTTCTGCACTCCATCCTTACAGACCATCATTTGGACCAAGCCTCTCCCCAGCTGCTCAACGCCAACAACAAGGTCGTGCAAGGCCTCCTTGTCCCTACATTAATCACAAAGGTGGCATAGCGTCGTCTGATCCAACTCTCATGGCTCCTACACCCTTGGCTAGCTAGATGTCCTACTTAGCATCAATTTGTACCACTAAAGTAGTTATTATAAGTAGATCCTTCGTAACCTACTACTTGTCATCTAGAGATTAAAGGAAACAGTCCCACGTCCGGTCATCCTATCTCCAACTTATTATAACATTGATGCCATCACCACAAAATGTATTATGAAGTTATGGGTTAGGTGTTCCTGAATCCTTATTGTGCGGACCCAGCCCCACCTTTGTGGTCTAATTATCGGAGTAATAAGCTGCAATTTATTCTTAAAGAAACTTGTAAAAGCCTTCTCTTGCATTAGAGAATGTACAAAAAACTTCTCTCACTATCTTTGGAATCATTTGGTTTCTATATATGTTGAAAGATGTGGTTCTCACTATCCTCTCTTGGTCACCACACCACATGTATTTACTAGAATGAAATTTGAACAGCCATCCACTCTTAGTTTAGATGGAAGGCATGGTTGTATGCACGTATGATCCACAAATTTCTTTGCGTTTTACAAGGTGATGAGTAAGGTATTGTATGTATCGTGCTCGTTCCTCTTGGATTTTCGTGTTGGGTTTGTATGTACAAGGTTCTTGTCTAGGCTTGCTCATCTGAAACTCATGTTTGTGAGGTCTAGATTACCAGAACATTAGCCTTAGTAATTCTCAACATATTTGTATGCTTCTAGGAAGCCTCAAATGCTCAAATTGAAATTTATGACGAATTACAAGAATTATGTAATCCTATTTCTTGTTTTTGGGCTAAATCTTGTAATTTTATGCTTTGTTTTGGATTTATTCAAGCTCAAAGTAAAGATTGATTGTGTAGGTGGCTTGCATAACAAATAACCATTTTTCCTTGAGGTTTGGGGCAGCTGATACCCCATGTACATATTGTACAAAGATGGTGGAGTTATTCAATTGAATAAGAATAAGAGCCCTTCTAGTATAACATGTATAGTCTTGGCAAGATTGCTAATTTCATAGGCCAATTGTGTAAGCTTGTAGTTAACAATACCTAATCGATAACTTTAAATTAGTCTATATATTGATGATTTTCTATGGGACTTTAGATGTCATAATGTGGAACCCAGTTTTTTGATGCTTTATTTGTGAGCTTTCGATTTCGAGCTTTTGCAATCAAAACCAGTTTTTTGAGCTTTTTGATTTTAGATTTAGAGCCTTTTCTAATGACCCAAAAAAAAAAAATCCACATTAAAGACATGAGAATATTATACATAACAAAAAACGTCTATCATCTTACAACAACTTGGTTTAATATTTTGAGTGTCTTATAACGATACAAACCAAAAACATGTACAAGTTTCCAAAAGCCCTAGTTTTGAGCTTGTATAATCGTCTAGATAGATACCACAAAGCATGCTTCTATTACTAAAAGGAATTCAAATAAAGTCTCATGTGTCTAGAAAAGTTACTCCACATCTAATACATAAGAGAAATCTCCTTCAATGCATACCTCCACATGAGAATCTCTAAGATTTAAGTTCACTACACCATAGGCTTTATCTTGCAGGTTTACCCTAATACAAATGCAAGGTCTATGGGCGTTAGTGCAAGCTCATAAATGACCATGTGCTCTTTCAGTTGAAGCCCTAGAATATGCACATACACATAGTACTTGTGCTTACATGCCACATACGCTTTATGTGGGACACGTGCAACTAGGTTTTACCTTAATGTGTACATCATAACAACTCTCTGTCGATACCTGTAAAACAAAGTGTTATTCACTTTCTAGTTTCTCGTCCAAGAACATTGTAACCATACTTGCAGCTAACTCTTGTAACATTTAATGGCCTAGTAACTTGTGTGTAGCAGAAAATAGCATAACATAGTGAGAATTTCAATAGAATAGATGTCTAATGAGCATAGCAAGAGTGCCTGGATGGAGAGAGCAACAAAAAGCATAACACCTAGTTAGATAGGCATGAACAACACCTTAAAAGAGAGAGAAATTAAGCTATTGACAAACAGTTGAGGATCGGATTCACATGGAGCCAGTCGCCCCTCTAAAAGTCTTTGTATTATAGGTTTCCCCCATCAAGGGAGACATTTTACAATACAATTCTTTGTGGTCCTTCAGTAACTAGCTAGTTCAATGAAGATGAAAACTTCAAGGACTAAGCAAACACTTAGAAGACACAACATCAATTCCCTCACGGTCTCAGACCCAAGACCTCACACACCTTCGAAGATGGTGAGAGCTAGCGGGGTATGAGAGTAGATTGAGAGGGAGAAGGAGTAGTCTTACGAGAAAGAAGTATATCTCCTCACATAATCACTCATAAAAGCTTAGCATAACTTAGTTATTAGCATGGTAGAGGAGATGAGCATGCATTGAATCTTGGCTCTTGGTTGGATTTGCATCACAAAGCCAAGAGTTGTCGGTGTAGGCCTCCCTTCTCACAAGCATGGAGTAGATGATGAGCTTTCCATTAAAGCTTGATAAGGAGAGAGAGAGAGATAGAGAGAGAGAGAGAGAGAGACAGAGAGAGAGAGAGAGAGAGAGAGAGAGAGAGAGAGAGAGAGTCTTCTTGCTTCACACATGAGATTGTGTGAGTGTGTGTGATAATTCCTTGCCAAAATCGCCCCCCCCTCTCTCTTGGTCGACCCCTCTTTCAATTCAATCTTGCTGGCATCCCATTGGACCCTGCAAAGCTTAGCCAATCATAATTGAGAAGCGTAAGTGATAGCCTGGTGACATGTGTCCTCCTTTCCCCTTTTGTGAGAGCTTAAGGTAATTAAGTAATGCAATTAAACTCTCATTGGACCCCTTTGTCTTCTGGCAAATAGGAATCAGGGAAGCCATTGGGATGTTGAATGCTCATTGGACCCCTTGGGAGGCTGTCCAATAGTCTTCTAGAGAGTTTAATTCTTATTGGTTCTTTTATTAAGTATTTTTAAATGAATTAAACTAGATTTACTCTAGCCTAATTCTCATTGATCCACCTCTATGGCTATCCAATAGGATTTGAGTGCACCTTGTGGGCAACTGGACTAGGGAGCTGATACGTGTTCCCTATTCCCTTTGTGTAAAGGGAGCATGTGAGTGTGTGCATGTGTGTTTCTCTCTCATCCCTAGGTCTTGCCCACTCCTATGTAGGAGACTTCTCAAAGACTTTTGTGTACACTCACAAAGCATCCAATTTCCCTAAGATTTGACCATTGAACACAACCTTTGAATTTTGGAACCTTAGCATTTTGGAAGTCTTAATGGGCTGAACCTTAAAGTCTTTAAAGATCATTGTTGCACATTTCTCTTTTGCAGATGCCCCCCCCCCTCCCCTTTGGATCCCTATTTTTCCTCCTTTGGATCCCTACCGTGGCTGGTCTGCCAGCTTAACCAATATTGTAGCTTTTTCACCCCTGGTACTTCCCCATATTAAATGATCAACTTAACATGAGAAAATAACTTAGGAGAATTAGATATTAGTTATTATGACACTCCAACCTCTTTTGCGCTTCTTTGGAAATACCATGTCTCCACTTACACTTCTACTACCGGAGCCTCCTTGTGTAAGAACAATATTTGTATTGTTCATGCGTCGTAGTGGTGTTGCAAAATCTCCAAATTGAATTCCACTTTGTATCAAGCTGTCACTATAGCTCTTCCTTTGATAAGTTTGTTCCAATATCCACTTGCCAGAAAGCAGGAACAACAGGTGAGAATTTAACTTGCCTCTGTACTTTTTGTGTGTGGCCTACTTCATAATTGCAGAACCATATCCACTGTGCAGTTCTTGTCTTTAAAGTTCTCTCAGGCCAAAAAAAGGGAGCAACCATTTCCACTTGACAGCTCTGTAATTTGTTACCACAACTTTTCTTCCCTACCATTCCAAAACATTTCCTCATGCAATTGGCTGGCATCCTTTGTAAAGCCCACTCTTTGCGGGCAACTTTGACCTCTTTAATACACCTTGCTGAATTCTCCCTAGGCTTCACTAGAATGCTCTCTCCTACTTCACTATCAGTGACAACATATACTTCTTCATTATCCTCTCTATCAAAATGTATACTCCGTGGTCTCCCTCTGGTTTTCCGTTGTCTTGCTTCGATTACATATACAGGTTTATGTGAGCTTGTATCGATTGCACTTGTTTTCTTCTTCCGTTGTACTGTCTGTTTGTCACCTTGCATCACAGGTTCCTCATACAAAGGACTACCACCAACCAAGCCTTTTAGTGTACTCGCAAAATGAGTTGGATGTGGAGATTCTCTGCGTTTGGAACTGTCCATCATTGCTTCTATGGAAGGGTCCGTTCCGATGTATCTGCCTGTGGTGTATCCCAATCTTTTTGCACATTGAATATATGCATTCAAAATTTCACTGACACATGCATCATAAAGTGATATTTTATGTTTACCACCTTCATTTACAAGCCAACTGGCATGGATGCTCTTTGACAAATTTATACTTGGAATTTGAGCTTTTTCCCATGGACTGTTACTAACCTATAAATACAAAACGATTAAAACCATATATATGTAAATTTGTGTTTTCATGTATTTAATAAGAACCAAAAAAATTATTGATATGGGCCATTGTCTTAGCGCTTCCCCAATGGGCGATTCGTTGCTCCCACCAGTTAAACCATCTTTCTAAAGCCTTTTTATTATCCCCTGTTACATATTTCACCCACCATCATCGTATTGTGGAAGCTATACGGGAGGCCTCATTTGTAGTCTTTGCTAAGCGCCATGCTTTACACATTTCAATGTGATCCATATTTGTGTTTAAATTTCTTCAAAACAAGAGTTTTGTTTCTTTGTCTTGTTATTTACATTCACATATTGCAATCACCTGCAATGCTCCCATGCTGTACACATAGAACAAATAAGTAATAAAAGGTGTCTTATATCAAAACATATATGCCAGCTAACAAATTTTTATAAATTCACTTACCCAGGATCATAAAGCGAGCTGGACATAGTTTCCCATCCTTCTATCCAACGAGTATGATCAATATGCACCCAAGCACTACTCAAATCTCATGTCCCTCCTCGCCTCATTCTATTGACTAGTTCAATTCCAGAAGCAGGTCCTTTTGTGGACATTTTGAATAGTAACATTTGTCGTTAAGTGCACCCTGGCCTAGAAAACGACTTCCATGAAAGAATGGAAAAACACACCGTTTGTGTAGCATTTGGTGAGCAACTAACATCAAAGATTGGAATAGCATTTGATGAGAAAGTAGCATTTGTACTTTTCATGGACCCCCCTTCTCAATCTTTAAAACTGTCTTAACAAGATTGCGCACCAATACCAATAGTACCAGTAATAGTACTACCAGTACCAGTACTAGCATTGAAAATATGAGACCAATACCATTTTAGTGCAAGTATATTAGTATTAGCAGTATAGCAGTAAAGCTGTACCAGTACCGGTACTACCAGTACCAGTACAACACTGGAAATCTGAGACCTCTAAGGCCGGTACCAATATACACACGTATAGCTATACCAATACAAGTCCTAATACCAATACCAATACAGTATCAATGTAGTGCCATTACAGTACCAATACCAATACTCGTACAATCAAAAAGAAAATATGAGTATAGTACCAATATACCAGTATAGCATTATAGCCCAGAGTACCCTAGCTCAAATGAAGAGCTGCATAGCTAATGAATAAGCATGTCAAGAAAAATTTCATAGCGTGCAAGTAGTAAGAACTGACCGTAGCATTGTATTTTCTATTGACAATTGAAATGAGTGCCTGGGATGTAAACTACATTGAGAAATTGAATACGTAAAAGTGCGGTGAAGAAATAGTGATTGATCAATCCGATAGAGAAACGAGTTTAGTGAAGTATGCGTATCTGCATTGTTTTCCATGAATGGCATATTGTACGAGAGGATTAGTATATTAAACCGAATAAGTACCAAGCAAAAGGGTTAAAATAATTTTACAAAATAAAAACAAAGAGAGGATGCATGTAAATGGTATACTAAAAACACTTGCGTCTGTAATGATATGCTAATTACAATAAAGTCAAAAATGGAGTAGTCCAGATGATGGTATGGAGCCGTAAAATTGTTTCAAAAAAATGTAAGGTCAACAGGGTTGACCAATGCAAGTAGTAGGTGCAGAATATAACAATGAGCCATTTAATGAGGACAACTTTGAATAAAAATCCCCCAAAAATTGTAATTTATGCAGTTTTCAACTATGTATATGTGTGCTTAACAGTTAATAACATCAAATGATGAATGAACACTAATTTAAGAAGGAGTCGTACGTAGATTGTAGAGCTTAAATGAAAATAGGTTGCTAGCAATTAATACAAAGCATGATCCTTATGTACCTTGTTGAACGACAATCACTACCGATATCAATAGAACACACACATCTTGATTAATATTATATTGTATATGTTTTCTCAATTAGTATACTATAGATTCGCTATATACTTGAGTTTAATGTTATATATATATTTATTTAATTAATTATTGGATTATTAAAAAAACATATTTTATAAGTGTCAAAAATATAACATTATTGATGGCAATGACCAAAACATAACAAGAGGGGAAGGTGACCGGGGATTGGAGTCTAGCTCAAAGTTCAAGTATTTTACCATGATATGGTTCTTGCACAACTGTGTTTGATATTCCTTCATGAGGTGGCTACCTTAATTTCCTCAATGTAGCACAATAATTTCACTCCCCTATTTTCAAATGCACATGCTATTGTAGCTATGGATGGACTGGGTCATTCTCTGTTGAAAGACAAGTCTCCGATGAAAGGAGAAAGCACACCACTCATTGGTACATGAAATAAAATGAAAAACTTCTCCCAAAAAATGATTAAAACCGCATTGCAATTCTAGCGATGGTCATATATTGTACATCAAAGGTTCTCATGTTGAACATTGTCCTTGACAAAACATGTGGAGGCTAGCTCGTCCAATAGTGTGAGATAGGAATATTGATAATCAAAATTTCAAAGAGTATTGGAGTTTTTCATATTCTTGAAAGATTGGGAATACAAATTTGGAAATCTATAAAACATCATGTGACAAATTTCATACAAACAAGTCCTGCAAATAGTTGGCCATTTGTAAGATGGAAACTTCTATAAGTATGAAAAATAACCTTATGCATCCTCACCTAAGCAAGCCTATGAAAGTTCTTAGAGGGATGAGGACTCAGAAACAAGAACGGGAACGGAGTCAGAAGCGAGAACAGTGAAACGCCAAAAAAACAGTGGACTTTCGAGGAGTTTTGAGTAAACTAGGACACTCAACACTTACCATGAAACCAAGAGAAGGTTTCACCCATTATGATATTTCATAGCATGCGTAAGTTCTGAGAAGAACTGCATAATGTTAAACATGTGCATGCTCTTTGCCAAGCGTTGTCCAAGCAGTCCTCGAAAAAAAACCCTGAGTTTAGTATATCCCACCTTTTATGATGGTGTGAGTTAATATGGGTGCTACTGAACTTGATGGTTGCATCCCTCTTGGGCCTTGGCATATCAAATCTTCAGATGAAGATTGACGAAGTTGCTCGCAATTTACACATATAGTTGGGATGTGACAAGAACAACAGACTAGCCAAATTGGGACCTGCGCAATCGAGTAGCATGCTTCCAAAGCCCATTCACAATCGAATCCCCACCTCATGCTCCACTTCAGCCCACCTAGCGCTGAAACAAGCTGGCTGCGTACAACTCGCCTTAGCACAGCCCGCTAGTACCTCAGGCATGTAGGTGATTGCCGCACATGCAGGTTGCAAGAGAGAGAGAGAGAGAGAGAGAGAGAGAGAGAGAGAGAGAGAGAGAGAGAGAGAGAGAGAGAGAGAGAGAGAGAGAGAGGCATGTAGGTGAGTGCCGCACATGCAGGTTGCAAGAGAGAGAGAGAGAGAGAGAGAGAGAGAGAGAGAGAGAGAGAGAGAGAGAGAGAGAGAGAGAGAGTTGGGAGAGAGCGAGACAATATCCGAAGGTTGCTGTCGTGAAGCTTGCTCATCAGGAGTTGATTGAGAACCATGACACGGAGGGAGGGATGGATGGTTCATGTGCTCAAAAGGGAGGTTCGGTAGTGCACACGAGCATGGCAATCAGCTGTATGATGTAGTTTGCCCCAAAATGAACCAAGCCCCCAGCACTCTCTCTTTTCGCCTTCCTCTCCTGCAATGTAGTGGTGATGTTATGTGTTGTATAGTTGCTAGTTGACAATGGCCATTGAGTGGGATAATAATAAAAAAGAAAAACTGGTGTGGTCGTGAGTAGTTAAAAGAATTGCGCCGCAAAGTTTATTGGAGTGTGTGGGCTGGAGCTGGGGTTCAGTGCGAGCCTCACGAGGAGTGGAAGATGGCGCATGCACCCTTGGGGTGACGGCCTTGATACTACGTATGCAACCATTCAACACAACCAGACGCAAACATGTGTTAGTGAATGGCCGCGTTGATCTAAGGTGTCTGATTAAGGGTCTGATCCGGAGGAGCAAAGTCATGCAAAGTAAGGAAATTGTTGGTCACAGTTGGGGAGTGTTGGTGAGTTGCATGGCGGTAGGAGATTTGGGGGACGTCTATTTGGGAGTTGGCGGGCGAGTGAGGTTAGCAGCCGATCAAGTCAGCACACATGTGTGTATTGTTGGCTGGCAAATATGTGGCCAAGCGACGTGCAATTAGCACATCTACATGCGCGCCAGGTTTGGGGGTTGTTGTGTGTGCCTCATGAACATTGGCTCTTGCCGTCGGTCGCAGTTAATGTCGTCGACAGCACTCCACTCTAGAGTTCGTGAGTGGGCGGACCATGCATGGTGAGGAGGGCGACTGTGGTTCGTGTGCAATCCACGAAAGTGGAGGCAGTCGAGAACAAGTCCCCTATGGGAGTGCGTCGTGAGACATGGCGGATCCATGCAGGGGAAAAAAAAGTGTCGTCCCCATGCAAACGACGGGCAATGGAGATATAAAAGAATTTTTTTTTGGAGGTGGCTTCCACAGAGTGGGGTCGACCAGACAACGACACATGTAGGGAGTATTTGAGGTCATTTGGGATAGCTTTGTAAGATGCTCATATTCTCGTTCCTTCTTCTGCTTATGCTTTTAGGTGTTGTACATCTTGCAAATCAGTGCAATTACGACCATGCAAATCTTTTTCTTCTTAATATACAAGAGCAATCGCAAGAGTCGCTATTATTGATTATTATTCTTCGATTTATCATAATTAGATCCTTAATTATACTAATCATGTGGTAATTTACAATCATCAAGAAGATTTGTATTGAATGATGAGAAATTATACTTACTAAACAATCCAAGTGCATTTACAATCTTAAGAAATTGAAGATAATCACAATAAATAATTAAGTTTAAGGTAAGCATGACTCGTCTCTAATACGTTCATCTCCACAGCTATGATTATTGTGAGTTCAAGAGCGTATCCACGGCTCTGATACCACTGCTACAAATGGGAGCGCGGAAAGCCCTGCAAAATACCAAAACTAGATACTATAGACGAGAAAACACACAAATCTGCATAACCGGCAACCATCCTTGCACATAATCTAAGCTGCACACGAGCATAGAGAGACAGAGAGAAAAATAGAGCGAGAGAGCATGTTGGAAAGGGGGAAACGAGAAAACCACTAGCACACTTAGTGAATGCCTCTCTATAGCCCAGTGATTTCACAGCACCCCTATCCCCTAGCAAACACACACCTCGATACACAACCTGCAAACAATCAATGCCCAAGCTCGAACCCGACCAACCCTAAATATATACACTCGATCGCAAAGCATACAATAAATTATCTCGACCTCTGATCCTTGATAGCACCCTACACTCACATATAAATAGACCTGATATTCCCAGACACCCAAGATCATCGAAAGACTCAAACTTTCCCGCTAGCTATCATGCTCAAGATACCCACCATAACCATACAAAAGAGCATTCCCTTTGATTCTAATCTGACATCTATTTTGCACACACTATTTTCACTTTGGACACTCACACACTCGATACACCATAAAACACGAGAGAAAGAGAGAAGGAAAAATGTCCACTTAAACATCGAGAATATAGAAGTTATGCCAATATCGATGCAACTGGCTATGCTTTAGAGAGGTCTAGAATGATGCTCGCCCCTTCCTTTGCAACCAACTGGTGGGCTCCCCTATGCAGATGGTAGCACCATCCTTTGGAAGCTTGCAGCCTTGCTTATAGCGCCCGAAGGCCCTTCTCTTTTGCAAGCAACAATCCTCCTTGTGCTAATTATCTCACAACATCGTCAGCACTCTTGACACCTTGCGGCCCTTGACGTCTTCATACTCATGCGGCCTCCAGCCGTCTTCCTCTTGGTGGCACCCAGCACCCCCCCAATATTTCTCTCTATAGCGCCACCCTTTTTATCTGCTTAGCATGAAACTTCACGGCTGCATGCCCCCTTCCCTTCTTAGATGGTGCCAACTCCCAGTAATGCTCTGAGGCAGCCTCTCTTTCTCCTGTGCTCAGGCTCCTCTTCTGTAGCCGGCATTGCTACCTCATGGAAAATTCCCTCTTGTTGTAGTTTGCATCTCCCTCTCCCTGGAGATATTAACCATGCTTGTAGCCTCTCTCCCTGCGCTCCTCCTTGTTGTACTCGGCTAGATCCTCATGGTAGCTGCCTTCTTACCTTGCAGGTCTTGCAGAGACTCCATCCAACTGTATCCGATGAGACACACAGACACGTAGTATCTGCAGCCCCTGCAGCCACTTGCAGCCTTCAGCCCGCATGCAGACAGCCCTCCCCTTAGCTTGCGGCTATCCCCTTGCTTGCCTGCCTCATGTGGTCCTCTCCACACCTCTCTCTCCTCTTCTGGATGCTCTCCCACTCCAGGCGGCCTGCCTCTCCAATGACGCCACCTCTGTGGCGTCCCACTTGAGCCCCGGACCTGCCCGTACAATACTCTCCTCTCTCAGCCCTCTCACAAGCTCCTCCCTCTCCGATGGCGCATCTCATGCAAGCCTGCAAGTGGCGCTGCTTCTTTTTTGTCTGCATACCGACCTCCTCCACCTCCAGACGGCAACTTTGCCATGCAAGCTACAGAGCCCACAGCCCTCGTTTGCATGCCCCTTAAAAAATTGTTCTTGTTTTTTTAAAAAAAAAACCTCGATGTGGTGAGCATTCACGCGCCTTCGACTGGCCACGCTAGAAAAACACCAATTTAATTCTGTACCTCGTGTCACTCGCCATCCTCCTGCATCTTTAAAAACCTTTTGTTGTCTCCTTGCACTAATCCATCGATCATATGCAAGGCCATCCTTTTCTCTTGAGTGCTTAGACATATAGCAGTAAATGTGGCCGAACATCCATCTTAAGCTTTGGATATTGAGAATAGGATTGTCGCCTTGATTTCCCACAAACTTGAGTTGTCATAGCCCCAAATCAGAGAGTTGTAAAGCTCCGGCAGTAGAAAAAAAAACTGATAAGCGGTTCCTTTTAATCATTTCTAAGATTCTCCATTTAGTAGGGTTGAAACCCACCTTTCACCTCCCAAATGCCACACTTTGCATACATATCCTAGTGACGCCTGCTTTATCCTCCATCATGTACTTGCACAAGGACTCTGCCATAACCTTGGTAGCATTCACATACGTGAATTTGGTATGTCGATGGGTTGACCGGATTTGGCTGCACCATCATTTTCCACCCCCTCGTTTGAGCATTCATGCTCAACCACGGTATTATTTCGATAAAGAAAACGGTATAGAGAGAGTGATATAACATAGATATATAGTGGCTATACAGATAGGAGAGAGATAGAGAGAAAAGCATCTGCTACTTCATCCGCCAGGATCAAATGGAAAGCTCAAGGCTTCCCCAAGAATAGTGTAGGCTCCACCTCGGATCAAAAACAAAACATTGGCCATGGCCATCCACCTGTAGAGCATGCATATTGAAGCCTCTCTTTGCACTTCTAGGCCGATAGACACGCCACCCTAACAACTCTTCATAGCATGGAGCTTTGTCACCCTGCATCGACAATCCTTTGTGCCAACCATAAGAATACTTTCGACCACTTGAAGCATTGGTACCATAAGCAACTATCATGTCACCTGCTAGAGAACTCTCCATATCATCAGCTTTATCATATGAGCATTGAAACCTGCATAGTACACCTTGCAAAGCAACCTAGAACAACATAGCTATCAACAGCATAGCATAAAGCAGCCAAACCCTACCATTTTCCTCCAGTTGCTGCATAGCCAAGCAAACATGATCCCTTTGCAAACCTGTATCCAAACCCTCTGAAAACGGCTCCAAGGCCACATTTTCATACTCAAGAGTATGACCTGCTCGAGCTTCAACCTGCTCTAATACCTCATCACTTGCAAGGTTGGTGGCATCTTTCTCTCTGCATGGAACCTCACTCTCATAGGTTGCACATGTATCAGCTTCCATAGAGTCAACTGCCGGAGCTAGCTCTCCACGGCTACACACAAACTCTGAAACTTCAAAGTGCACCTCGACATGCCCACCAAGGCTGTTGACGGGCGAGCGCCAACGACATGCATTGTGCTTCATTAGTGTGTACACATATGTGTATACACATATTCTTTGTATCTACGGGCTCTACTTGAGTTCCACTTTGTACATGTATGAGTAGATGAGCCTAGATGCCTATTACATTCATTTACACTTTTGGCTGGCTGCCCATTTTTAGAAGCTCTTTGTATATAACTCAATTGACAAGATGTGAAAGGGAATTCTTAGAAGAGCCAACTCTTGGAGAGCAAAGAGAGCTCAAGAGAGTGTGAGGTGAGTGTGGAGAAGAAGAAGAGGAGTGGCTATGGAGCTTGGAGCTTCCTCATACACATGTAGCCGACGTTTGGGGTTAATGGAAGCTAAGTCTCTCTACTTGCTCTTGTCTTTCATGCTTATGTGTGTTGTTGTTGCTTGATTAAGTCTTATTCTTCTCTTCTCTCTCAAGTTTCCCTCTTGTTGGAGCATTCTAGCTTCACATGTGTGCTAGATTAGAGTGTGTGTGTACGTGTGTTGCATGCATTGATCTAATTAGGCTTCCGTGTGTGTGCTTAATGTGTGATTAGAGTGTGTGTGCTTGAGATGAAAGCAAGGGAAGCATCAATGTCCTCATGTGTAGAGAGTTAGAGTGTAGATTGAGTGTGTGTGTGTGTGTGTGTGTGTGTGTGTGTGTGTAGATCTAGCTTCCCGAGCTTTCCCTCTTCTATTCCCATGCTTTTCCCCTCTTCCTAGAGTCCTCAAGCTATCACATTTGATGCATCCACGTCTCCATGCACTAGCCGGGTTCCGATCCACTGGATTGACATTATATCGGTGGGTTGAGCTCTATTCTATGACCGCCAACATTGGCGCCGCTGCCGGGGATCGAGCGCCTAAGCTAGAGGATCACCCGTGTGATGGTTTGAGTTTACTAATCTTCATTAGGTTTTGGTTTATGGTTGTAGGAATGGTGGTAGGTTTTGATTTTCGTAGCATGTAGACTAATTTTGCGGTTTGTCCCTCTTTCTACACACTAATTTCTCACTAATCTACTAACAATTGAGCTTACATATGTATGGTTGTGCCTAATTAGAGGCAAGGTGTGCATGATTTTGGGTTGAAATCGTTGATGTTTGGTTGCAAATCATGCATTTGGGATTTGGTTGCTTGTAGGTGAAAACGCCGGATCCGGAGCTTCGCGTATTTGGACTTGGATTCGATGCGTTGATTATGGTCATGTAAGTGCTCTACGTCCCTTGTGTGCATTGGTGGTTTGGTGTTTGGGATTTAGTGCTTTGTGTGCTCTCTGAAATCCGTTTGAATGTCAATTTTTTGATACCGGATTTGTGTGATTTGGTCATCCGTTTGTTGGTATAAGCATTGAGCATTTAATTTGTGCAATTGGACATTCGGGAAAGTGTATTTGTGCTTGCAAAAACGCTTATTTGGTTTGTGCATTCAAGTAGTCAAGCACTTAACGTTTTCTCTGAAATCGTCATTTGGAAAGTATGCTTTTGATGCTATATTGAGTTGTTTAGATTGTTTGCATTTTGGTTCTACATTTGTGTTTCCGATATGGTATCAAAGTGATTTGAAAAGTTGCACTTCATTCGGATTTGATTTGGGTCGATTCAAGCCAAAAACGCTCAAAAAACGCAAAAAAAAGGCTCCAAGAATCTCGCCTTTTGCTACCATTTGGTATGTATGATGAATTAGCGGGTGATTCTTGGTGAGAATGTGTGTCTAAATGAGCTTAAGGGGTTGCTTAATTTTCAGAAATTTTTTGGTGATGTTTTGGTAATTTTTGGTATTTTTAGGCCATTTTTTACCTCTTGAATGCCAAAAAAATCAATTAATTGATCAAAAATTGATGAAAATTTAAGCAAAATTGGGCAGCCGAATCCGTCGACGTATTCTTCACGAGCCCAGGACTTTCCCATATTTTTCGGACTAAATTTCGCATTTTTCAGCTATTTATTACGCTCTTGGGTAATTTTTTTTTTCTTTTTGGGATATTTTGGAAAAAAAAAACACACACATCCACACCCCGCTCTCCCAAGGCGTTGCCCCCCTCCTTAATTCCTCCCCTCTCTTCCACTTTGTCCCCCCTCCCCATTTTTAAATTGTACCTTCCCCCCCCTTGTGAGTCCTCCTCCCCTCTCTTCCACTTTGTCCCCCCCCTTTTTTTTAATATTGTACCCCCCCTTGTCAGTTGTCCTCTCTTCCACTTTGTCCCTCCCTTTTTTTAATATTGTACCCCCCCCTTGTCAGTTGTCCTCTCTTCCACTTTGTTCCCCCCCCCCCCCCCCCTTTTTAATATTGTACCCCCCCTTGTGAGTTGTTCTCTCTTTCACTTTGTTCCCCCACTCAATTTGTGTAGCACCCCTTACATGTAAAAAAAACCCCCTCCTCCTTTTAATTTGTGCATAGTGCCCCCTCTTATTTCAATAAGAGTAAAAAGACAAACCCTCCACCTTTTAATTTGTGGATAGTGCCCCCTCTTATTTCAATTTCAATAAGAGTAAAAAGACAAATCCTCCAAGGGTCACTTTCAATTCAAAAAAGAGATAGATGCTTTTTTTTCTTAAGTTGCAAAAGTGAAGGGTTTGTGGCTTAGAGGCTTTCTCACGAGAAAAAAAAAAGAATCAAGAGAAGAAAAAAGAGCAAGTTCTCGCATTACGCAGTGAGAGGGAGATAGGATGCACGCCCATGCAGCGAGAGAGAGATAGGAGCGTTTTCCTCACATCGACAAGAGAGAGAGAGACTTTATACCCATTTGTCCACATATTCACTTGCACTCGCCTTCACTTGTATATGTGCATTCATGCGCACACACGACCACTCTCACGCGGACACATACGTATCCGCATTCGACAGCCGACACACACGCGTATTCACGTGCGCCACATTGTACATTCACTTTGCACACACACGTTCACGCGCATCACCCCACACATTCCGCACCGCACACCCCATTGACCCGATTGCTCGAGATTAGACATAGGAGCCCGACTAGAGACCGTGCACACATCGAGAGTGCACTTTGCGCATACATGATGGCCATGACGAGCCAGTGCTGCGAGTATATATTGCTCACGCTAATAGGCGAGCACAGAGGCCGACCCACCTACACAGACACACAGGGATACTTTTTTGTCCAGTGTCCTGCCTCCCTTGGCCCCACACAGACATTCCAGATAGTGCGAGTCCGTCCCGGCGACATGCTGGATGGCACATTTAGAGATGATTTTTGTGCCACTTACGTGGTCGACTATTCGATTAGGCGAGAGGAGATAGAGCTAGTACACGCAGACGACTGCTTTGAGGCATTCGACCACCCTGAGCAGGTTATATTACAGCGGGTAGGTCACCGAGTGATCTATACTGATAGTGCTCAACGTCGATATCAGTTAGAGTGTCGTGCATCCAGTCGACGCCTATCCAGAGATGTTGTGACACTAGTTGGCGAGCCTAGAGACAGATGCTACGAGAGCACCGCAGGCACTGAGTTTTACTTTTTGACTTGTGGGTTGCCATATGATCCTCGACCGACCCAGTGCCCTGCTTCGAGTAGGAGTCCCTCACCTCCTCTAGACATAGTGCCACCACCCAGGACACTCAGGAGACCACCGCCAGGGTTCTTGTCACCTAGACCTGATTTGCTGCCAGGCGTTTCGAGCTACCACGAGTCTAGAGCGATGCACACCTCGGCGAGTGCTAGTACTTTGCGTACCACTCATAGTGAGACTGAGAGCAAGAGCCCGCGAGCGACATATTTTAGGGAGTCTCCACCTCGACACCTTGCACCATCTAGAGACCCATCCCTGCCTCTGGTGACACATATTAGAGACCATACGAGAGAGGCGATGATGACCCCAACACCACCGTTGAGAGCACCAGAGTTCGGGCACGGTAGACTACACATTGTAGATATGAGTGTCCCTAGACCACTGACCACTACGCTTCAGCCACCACTTGAGGCTAGAGAGACCACAGGTAGCACGATACAGATAGAGGGTCAGATTCTATGTATCATAGGCCAGTACCAGTGTGGTGTTGCCTTCTATGTTGATTTACATGACCACTTATATGTGCGGATGGCAGACCCACAGCGACCACTGTCTTTACCTAGGCAAATTGTGAGAGTCTACACACAGGCCGATAGAGCAGTCCTTATTGATGAGCTTGGAGAGCAGTATCGCTCGATTGAGACCCTTGACTTCGATGATATTGAGCGAGCACACCCAGACGATCGCCTAGACACGCAGACACATCCTAGGCTAGTGGAGCTTCACAGAGTTGAGCAAACCATGACCTATCTAGACGAGCTCGGTCGTAGGTACAGACGCTTGTCGATTGGTGGATCCAGCGATCCTTCAGCACACTTTCTTGCACATTTGATAGGAGATCCACGTGAGCGAGTTTATAGGGATACCGGCCACGCAGTGTAGATTTTGACTATAGGTCTACCCTACTCCCTTCGACTTAGGCATCATGACTTATGTTTACCCACGACGGCCATGCTAGCTCCACGGTTACCGAGAGCTCCGAGTCCTCCAGTCACACCAGTTGCGATATCACCACCTAGGCCTCCTTTGTTGCGACGTATTTTACCACCTTGGGAGAGGCCCGATGAGGATGACGCCTATCTTGACGAGCGAGTGACCGCACGAGAGAGAGCCGCTCAGGACACACCTATGCTTGAGCCTACACGAGAGCCTCTCAGGAGTGTTCCACGACAGATAGCTCCAGCACCCCCGAGACTAGAGACCACTCAGAGCATTGTTAGGGAGCCTACACCACCTGTCGCTCTCGTCCACGAGACTTCTAGCGTTGTGCAGCAAGAGACCTCACAGAGTCGCACATTGAGTGACCCTAGCCTAGACACAGATGAGACCATTATGCAGTTCTTGGCTACCTATGAGAATCCTTGTTTAGATTTTCCGACCTCACAGCGTCCCTTAGAGATAGCTATCGAGCCAGAGCCATATGCGAGAGTCGCTCTTTCTACGAGAGAGACCGCAGAGCCGATAGCATCGATGTCCCACACTTCTAGCATGCATAGTGGTGCCACAGTCTGTGAGCCACCGAGAGAGTAGCCACCCCAGGGAGATGCCGCCTTAGTGCCATCTACGAGTTCCGATTCACGATCATGTCACCCAATTGAGCGGAGACCAGCCACGAGCAGTATATTGCTAGATCAGGTTCCTAGAGACCACGTTCGAGACACCACACCGATAGAGGTTACACCACAGATACCTGGACGTACACGGACTAGAGTGACCTCTACTGACACACGATGTAGGGATACGAGACCGCCTACTAGACTTGTTTGGAGACCACGTACACAGGCATCCCAGCCATGTATAGAGCCTTCTCTAGACAGTGGTTCCGCAACGATGAGTAGTGCCACCGAGGAGTGACCCATGATAGATCAGGCACATAGTTTTCCACGTAGAGCTTCCTGGACCCTTCGACAGGTCTATGTTCCCCGTACCGAGATACACGCTAGTTCTTTGCCTTGTGACGACACGATTGTGTTTGTAGAGAGCCATATGACCGATGACGGACTTTCACATGGTTGGCTCACATCTAGATGGTCACTTGAGGCACATGACTATTTCGAGAGACAGACACATGTTTGGGTACCTAGGCCACGAGTGGTAGCATACCCGGTGCATACACGATCATACCCTCGCGTGAGACCTCCACGAGCTAGATGTCGAGAGACGAGACGGCCCATAGAGAGGCCAGCCCCTCCACAACAGCGAGCATGTCTTAGAGATAGATACACACACAGACATGCTAGACGAGCTCATACCGGTATCCCTATGAGAGCGCGAGCATTGCAGATCTGGCTACCGAAGAGCCTTCCCCCTAGTTTATCACACGTAGACCCTAGCACTAGCTCGAGTCAGATTTCTATTGACCATCATAGAGACATAGAGCTATGTAGGAGTGTACCAGTGATACATGAGCTGCAGAGACCTATGACCAGTGACATAGAGGCTGATGTCATCCCTAGACATGATATTTTCCCTTCAGCGGAGACCACATGTATAGATCTAGGTGCTAGCTAGCCTTTGACCATTAGACAGAGAGTTATCCTTTTATTTGGAGAGGGTTCTCTTATTCGTTCTAGTCGCACGCGACTTTGATTTGTATTGATTGATCATGGTGCACTAGACGCATGCGGATATACCAGAGGCACTTTTTCCCACTGGGTTTTTCCCTCTGGATATCTAGGTTTTTAGACCTTAGTTTAGGACTTTTATTTTGTTTTCACTATTGCTTCTTTTCCTACTGATATGCCCCTCGAGGTATTGTGCTTTGTGTCTTACTTTTGTGCAGGAAAAAGAAGCATGAGGACTAGCTTGACATTTACTCCCGGCGATTTGCACTTGGTGTGCCATCTCCATTGCTATTGGGGTCTATCGTCACATACGAGGATCCACCCCATTACAGGTGTACTTTTTCCATGATTTCCTCTTTCTCCTCTTATCACTACATTTTCCTTGATGTGCATAAAGTGCACAACCACATGAGTTTTTGCAAGCTAGGCTAGCTTTTGCAAGTTTCCATCTAGGTGTTTTGGTGCAAGTCATTAATTTAAGTTTGACCTTATTTTTAGTAATCATGGGTATGCATTTGTGACCTTGTGTTAATCCTAGTTCATGACATTGCTAGCTCTAGGTTTTGAAAATTCTACTTAATGATTGACATTAAGCATTTAGGTGTGCTAGTTCTATGTGCAAGCTTGTTTCATTTGGTTACACTTTATGAGATTCCATCATACACTTTGGAAGAGAAATCCAACCAAAAAACGCCAAAACAAAGGGCTACCAAATGAAAAATAAAGTCTATGTTTATGTGTACGGCCTATCGCCTTAGTGGTCTTTGGCAGGCGAGGGGAATCACCTTGGCTCGCTTGGTCAAGGCCCTAAACTGATGCCTGGGATTGTTAGGGGGTAGCCATGCCTTGAGTGAACTAGTAGACTCTTGGAGAAGGCCTTGTAGTCATACAAGGAACCAAAGTCCATGCTTGTCTCACTCTTGGATGGTCGCCATGTGCTTTAAATTCCTATGTTTGCATAAAATCAAAAGGCAAATGAAGCCTCTTCCACTTGAAATTCAAAGATTCTCATATTTGTTTACTACTTGAAATGCGCCCAAGCCTAGCTCTAGTGCCATTTAGATGTTTGTTTCTTATTAAGCATGCTAATTTCACTTCTTAGACTTGGCATAGTTGAGACCTTAGATTAAAACTCGGACACCTTTTGCTAACTCATGCATTACTTCCAATAAGCTTGGACTTTAATGAAGTGCCTACACTTGACCATCTAATGTACTTTACAATTGCTATGCTTGCTTTGCAAAACTCTAATGTGGTTGCTGCTATTCATTGCTTCTCTTTTATTATGCACTCTCACTCTTATGTTGGACTAGCATGCACCTTAATGAAATTATCTTTTGTGCAGCCACATTCATCACTCCTCTGACGACTTACAGGCGCCCGAGGACGTGCGCGAAATTAGAAAGGGGAGAGTATTGACGGGCGAGCGCCAACGACATGCATTGTGACTCATTAGTGTGTATACACATATTCTTTGTATCTACGGGCTCTACTTGAGTTCCACTTTGTACATGTATGAGTAGATGAGCCTAGATGCCTATTACATTCATTTACACTTTTGACTGGCTGCCCATTTTTAGAAGCTCTTTGTATATAACTCAATTGACAAGATGTGAAAGGGCATTCTTAGAAGAGCCAACTCTTGGAGAGCAAAGAGAGCTCAAGAGAGTGTGAGATGAGTGTGGAGAAGAAGAAGAGGAGTGGCTATGGAGCTTGGAGCTTCCTCATACACATGTAGCCGACGTTTGGGGTTAATGGAAGCTAAGTCTCTCTACTTGCTCTTGTCTTTCATGCTTATGTGTGTTGTTGTTGCTTGATTAAGTCTTATTCTTCTCTTCTCTCTCAAGTTTCCCTCTTGTTGGAGCATTCTAGCTTCACATGTGTGCTAGATTAGAGTGTGTGTGTGTACGTGTGTTGCATGCATTGATCTAATTAGGCTTCCGTGTGTGTGCTTAATGTGTGTGTGCTTGAGATGAAAGCAAGGAAAGCATCAATGTCCTCATGTGTAGAGAGTTAGAGTGTAGATTGAGTGTGTGTGTGTGTGTAGATCTAGCTTCCCGAGCTTTCCCTCTTCTATTCCCATGCTTTTCCCCTCTTCCTAGAGTCCTCAAGCTATCACATTTGGTGCATCCACGCCTCCATGCACTAGCCGGGTTCCGATCCACCGGATTGATATTATGTCGGTGGGTTGAGCTCTATTCTACCACCGCCAACAAAGGCAAAGTTTCCCCACCCTCTGCATAGATGAGTCAACTTGACCTACCACTGCTTCTATTCCTAGCTCCTACAAGTCATCCTTAAAAAACAGCTCTTCAATCAAACTGGATGCTAAATCAAACCACATTTCTTCTAGCAAGCACTCACCACCACCAGACACAAGAGATGGTTGCTCAACTGGCATGTTCACACAAGGCATCTCCACACTTACACTATGCTTATCTTCGATCTTCAGCTGGCTGGCACGCAACTCGTATACATCTTTCTCAACTTCATCTACATGAAAAACATCATAACTTTCATACCTAGAAGAGATGGATTCTGTCTCCCACATGCTATCTGTGTCCAAACTGCTGTTGGAGCTATGAGAACTGTCGGACTCCTCTTTGGATCTTGCCGGTTCTTGCACCTTTGCTACCTTCCTCGTTGTTGTCTCTAGAACTGACACCTCTTCTTTAAGATCTTCTATCACCTCGTCCTCTTGAGGAAGCAAACTGGGTGGCACCCTGAAGGTACCCCTCTGTATCTTTTGAGCCCTTACTGGTACTTGTTCTACCTCTTCTAGCCTCGCATCAGCTTCACATGCTTTGATCAAATGCATATCAATAAAAGAAGGAGCTTTTACCTCTTGTTGCTCATCAATTTGTTTGGGGCTAGGTCCACTGGCTGTCATGATTACTGACTGCAACAATCTGGCCTCCATCTTCTTCTTCATCTTTCGACTCTTTGCTGTGGCGACTTTGACAGCTTCATCATAAGTCCTTGGATCTTCATAGTCCACTTTCTCATGAACATAGGGATGCAAGCAAGAAAGAAACCTTTCTAGCTTAAAATATCCCGCATTGGTTGCTTGGGTAACAGCTGCAAAATCTCCCCAATAAGCTTTGAATTTAGCAACAGGAGCATCAAAATTTTCACTTACTTCCTGCTGCAAGCCTTTGAGCTTGCATCTGCTTTCGAAGCCGACACCACTTTTTGATACCTTTGTAGAAGGTGCTCTAGCTCGAAATCCGATCCAGTTTTGCGTGTATACAACTTCTAAGCCATCGAACCAAACTTTTGCTTTACCTCGCAGCACCAAAGGTAGAGTCTGGATCTTTTCTTCATTACCTGGCATCTGCAATACTGCCAACATAAATAGCTCAAAATTGGCAATCCAATCGTCAACATCTTCATCTCCTTTGAACGCTGGACCAAACTCCTGCTTCATCTCGACTCACGAACACTTTGTTAGGAAGCAATCAGTGGATCCTTAGTGGGGGCACCACAAGATGGAAAGGGGGAAACGAGAAAACCTACAGCACACTCACTAAATGCCTCTCTATAGCCCAGTGATTTCATAGCACCCCTATCCCCTAGCAAACACACACCTCGATACCCAACCTCCAAACAATCAATGCCCAAGCCCGAACCCGACCAACCCTGACTATATACACTCGGTCGCAATTCAAGCAAACAATAAATTATCTCGACGTCTAATCCTTGATAGCACCCTACACTCACATATAAATAGACCTGATATTCACAGACACCCAAGATCCTCGACAAACTCAAACTTTCCCACTAGCCATCATGCTCAAGATACCCACCACAACCATACAAAAGAGCATCCCCTCTGATTCTAATCTGATATCTATTTTGCACACACTATTTTCACTTTGGACACACTCACACATTCGATACACCATAAAACACAAGAGAAAGAGAGAAGGAAAAATATCCACTTAAACATCGAGAATATAGAAGTTATGCATGTTGAGCTTATATGTGAAGCTACCATCTCTTATGGTATCAACGAAAAGCATCATAGAATAATCATTGTATCAACAAAACAACGTCATGGTATCACCGAGAATAACCATGGTATAATCGAAACAACATCATGATATCACTGAGAATTACCATGGTATATATCAATGAAACAACATCATGGTATCACCGAGAATAGCCATGGTATCAACGAAACAACATCATGGTATCATCCAGAATAACCATCGTATCAACGAAACAACATCATGGTATCACCCAGAATAACCATGGTATCAACGAAACAACATCATGGTATCAACGAAACAATTACCATGGTATCAACGAAACAACATCATGGTATCACCCAGAATAACCATCGTATCAACGAAAGAACATCATGGTATCACCGAGAATAACCATGGAATCAACGAAATATCATCATGGCATCACCGAAAATAACCATGGTATCAACGAAATATCATCATGGTATCAACGAAAATCACCATGACCAAAGTACTAACAAAACATAATCATGGTACCATCAAAATCAATATGCCAATATCGATGCAATTGGCTATGCTTTAGAGAGGTCTATAATGATGCTTATTTGCCATTGCTCGGCCCTGCTTGCCCCTTCCTTTGCAACCAACTGGCGGGCTCCCCTATGTAGACGGTAGCACCATCCTTTGGAAGCTTGCAGCCTTGCTTATAGCACCCGAAGCCCCCTCTCTTTTGCAAGCAACAATCCTCCTTGTGCTAATTATCTCACGATATCCTCAACACTCTTGACACCTTGCGGCCCTTGACGTCTTCATACTCATGCGGCCTCCAACCGTCTTCCTCTTGGTGGCACCCAACACCCCCCAATATTTCTCTCTATAGTGCCACCCTTTTTATCTGCTCAGCATGAAACTTCACGGCTGCATGCCCCCTCCCCCCCTTCTTAGATGGTGCCAACTCCCAGTAATGCTCTGAGGCAACCTCTCTTTCTCCTGTGCTCAGGCTCCTCTTCTGTAGCCGGCCTTGCCATCTCATGGCAAATTCCCTCTTGTTGTAGTTTGCATCTCCCTCTCCCTGGAGATATTAACCATGCTTGTAGCCTCTCTCCCTGCGCTCCTCCTTGTTGTACTCGGCTAGATCCTCGTGGTAGCTGCCTTCTTCCCTTGCAGGTCTTGTAGAGACTCCACTCAACTGTATCCAATGAGACACACAGACACGTAGTATCTGCAGCCCCTGCAGCCACTTGCGGCCTTCTGCCCGCATGCAGACAGCCCTCCCCTTAGCTTCTCAGCTCCCCATGCCCTTACATCCCTCAGCCCCTACTTGTCAACAGCTTGCGGCTATCCCCTTGCTGGCCTGTCTCATGTGGTCCTCTCCACTTGAGCCCCGGACCTGCCCGTACAATACTCTCCTCCTCTCAGCGCTCTCACGAGCTCCTCCCTCTCCGATGGCGCCTCTCATGCAAGCCTCCAAGTGGCACTACTTCTTTTTTGTCTGCATACGGACCTCCTCCACCTCCAGATGGCAACTTTTCCATGCAAGCTACAGAGCCCACAGCCTCGTTTGCATGCCCCTAAAAAAATTGTTCTTGTTTTATTATAAAAAAAACCTCGATGTGGTGAGCATTCACGCGCCTTTGACTGGCCACGCTTGAAAACACCAATTTAACTCTATACGTCATGTCACTCGCAATCCTCTTGCATCTTTAAAAACCTTCTATTGTCTCCTTGCACCAATCCATCGATCATATGCAAGGCCATCCTTTTCTATGGAGTACTTAGACATATATCCGTAAATGTGGCCGAACATCCATCTTAAGCTTTGGATATTGAGAATAGTACTGTCGCCTTGATTTCCCACAAACTTGAGTTGTCATAGCCCCAAATGGGAGAGTTGTAAAGCTCCGACAATAGCAAAAGAAACTGATAAGTGATGCCTTTTAATCATTTCTAAGATTCTCCATCTAGTAGGGTTGAAACCCACCTTTGACCTCCCAAATCCGACACTTGGCATACATATCCTGCACAAGGACTCTACCTAACCTTGGTAGCGTTCACATACACGAATTTGGTCTATCGATGGGTCGACTAGATCTGGCTGCCTGCACCAACGTGCAGGCGCACCTCCTAGAGCGGAGTGCTACGTCGGCACGGCGAGAGAAAAGAGGGGAGGGGAGAGAAGAAGTATACAGACACTAGGTGCAATCTCCCCCCGCGCAAGAGTGAGCATTTTCCTCTTGCACGTATTTATTTATAGATTAGTGAATGCTCAAATGAATACATATTGACCGGCTGAGCAATAATTGCCCATGGAACTTAAATGATAAAATATATTATCCTTTCGCATAACCCTTGGCCTTTTCCACATGTCAGCTGCATAAAATATCAAAATAGCAATTCCATAACAATGACTAGAAATCTCATCATGACTTCCCCCACCCATGTCAAAGTAGTGCGCATTGCCACAAGTGCAAGCATAGGCAAATGCATCTCAAAGTAGGCCTTCACTTTGCATCCACTGAGAACATCCCATAGCTTCTCCGCCACAATGTCTTGTTGGCCAAAACCTGCAATCAATATGTTCCAAGAGACAACATCCCAAAGAGAAAGGTATCAAGAACATTTCTGAATTTCACGAAGATGTCTCATGAAACATACATCTCCACCAAAGTAGTGCCAATGTGAGACATTTTTCTGTAAATGGCTGAAAACAGCCTAGAGCTTCCTTGCCACGGCCATGTTGGGCATATCCGCCAACAATCAACATGCTCTAGGTTATCACATGCAGTGTTTGTGCTTTCATGAGGATGCCACATTTGGCATTCAGATTGAACAAGCCACCACCAAGGAAGTCAAGTTTTTACAATCAAAATTATGGATTCTCTCCACCATGCCAACGTCTTTTGAAAAGGTAAAGGCGTTCAAGGTGTATGCATAGGTGTTCACAATAGTAGAAAGGCATGAACTTTGCATCCATTCGAGATAGCCCAATGTTTCCTTGCCCCAACCAAGTGAGGCATGTCTCACTATAAACGAGCTCCAAGTGACTACTTGAAGACATAAATCTCGTTAAAAAAATTCTTTTCTTTTTGGATGACGTTGTGTTTGGCATACTCGTTGAATGTAGAACTGCCAAGCACGACATGATTTTCAATCTCATCATGAATTCCAACGCCCATGTCAAAGTCGTGTGCACTACCACCAAGCTTCAAGATGCAGCCGCCGCCAACTTACCTCGGCCGTGAAAATTGGGTCGTTGAGCTACCTACTACCAAAGAACCCCAAGAGAGGCTTGTGTAAATGGATTGAGGTTGGCTTGGGAGGAAATTTATGCTCTATTGAAATCGAGACTCTACTCTGCTGAGAAAAAGAAAATTGCTATGTATAGAAGGCTCTGAGTTCACAAACAACAACAATGGAAAAAATGCAAGGCAATGCTTAACTTGCAAATTAACACGAGGAAGGTAGCATTGATCGTGGGACGACTTTCTCTCGAAAAGGTTGTTGTGGAATTTTCTCAGCATCCTCAAACTCTTTATTACTTTGATACGATGAATGAATGAGGCAAGGAGCGCGAGACATACACAAACGGATCAGGAGAGACGTAAGAGAATGTAACAACTGTGTTGATGCAATGAGATGCTCATACAACTTCGTGAAGAGTGAAAATCACTACAACAAAAAAACGTGTTATCGACGTAGATATCGACGTGGCCCGTCGCTATCCGCGTCGTTGTGAAACCAGTCGCTATAAGCGACGCGCATAGCGACGCACATAGCGACGACCATAGCAAAAAAAAAAATTCTTGGACAGAGGGCAAGTAGCCTGGCCTGTGCCCAGTTAAAAGATGGACACAGCCATAGCTAGACTTCCTGCCCTCTGCCCAAGAAAGCGAGCAACACCAAAATATCAACTATGCTCCCGCGCGCAGAAATTTCGGCAGAGTTCCCTTTGTTTTTATATAAACTTTTCAAAAAAAACCATAGCATGTATACGCCTCCTATATGCTATCCATGTAGGATCTCACATGAGATTTAAGGCCAATGAAAGACAGCCATAACTTAAAAGCATAACCATAACGAACCATAACCATAACTTAAAAGCATAACCATAACTTAAAACCATAACCGGCTATAACCACTTTGATCAAAACCATAATGCAGATAACCATAACCATAAACAAAATTAACAATAACCATAAGCATAACCAGAAAGAGAAACAATAACTGTCTATACAATGACAATGACAATGACAATAATCATAACCATAAGGGAAACAATAACTGTTTGAACACTAACTGTTTGTACAAAAAAGAGACACAGAAGCGTGTCTGTGTCTCACAAAGCATATAGATGAACTCTGGTCCACTAATGATTAGGCGTCGCAACCTGCACATAGGACAACTCACAAAATTAGTATTGATATTACTTCACATATACTGACTTAATTAAATCAACTCACACATATTAACATCTCACCTCAAGCGATCAGCGAGATTGTAAGGCCTCCCAGTCTACAGGCTCTCCTGAAGCTTCAAGATCATTCAGTACTTCATAGATACCTCTGCGATATCCATATGACTCCTCCTCGTGTGATGGAGCTCGATGCATCGCAAGATTCTGCGTTTATATAAAAATCAAAGTAATAAGAATACATGATTCATCGCGTTTTAAAAAACGCGATAATTAAGATTGGATTAGAAAATCACAAACTCATAGCGAAAGGTGTCGAAGCCTCCACTGCCAAGATGAGATGTCCCCCTAGTCATCTGTCGTACCTGCGCGGCCTCACGCTGCTGTCTGAACCGCGTGGCCGCTGTCCGCTCATCCTCCCTAATCTGCAACCACGTCTCGTGTGGAATGTCCGAAGGCTTCGGTGAGCCGGTCCTTAAAGCCTTCCGAGCTGCATCTCGTTGATGTTTGATGGTGTCCCGTGCAACACCCTTGATCCACTGTTCCGAAACAATGGAAGAACCCGGAGCAGGCTGGTACTCTCTCAGGATGGTATCCACTATGTAAGTGACTTTTTCCTTTTCTTGCTGATCCCAAGACGTTAGAATGCTGGTCGAAAACTGCAACTCCACGAGCTGGCAAATTCGCTGTCGCATCTCAGTCCCGACTCTATCCATGTCAACAGAACCATCTCCCCGTACAGTATAGAGCTTGGAGGCACTAGGATCGTGTGCCCCCCAAGGTGTTCGAGGTGTGCCAAGAGGTGTGTCAAGAGGTGTGCGTGGGTAAGACGGGGGTCGTGAGCGAGGAGGGGTCGAAGCATCTGTGGATCCTCCTCCACAGCAACCACCACCTCCACCTGACGATCACTGATATTGGCGAATGCGCCTCTACTGCGGAGATGAGGACGTACCCGCCTCTGCCCCACCCCTAGGTGTCGAAGCGGCCATGATGGGAGAAGAAGGCGTCGTACCCATAGGCGTCCTGAACCCGGTATGCATCCCCCCCCCTAGGCGTCGGACCCTCGGGTGTGAAGCCCGGAGGCATAGTACCCGTGCCTCTGGCTACCCAGTACTGAGAAGCCTCTGCCATCTGAGCAGGCATCATCCGTGTAACGAAGCCCATGAATGCATCTACACTCATGGAAGCGGGATCTGGAATCTCGTCTGCCATACTAAAGTCCTGCACAAAGAAAGTAAAATAAAGCGTCAGAACACAGTTGTTTAAATTAACTTTAAGCTTAATTTTAAATCAAAGTCTTCACACAAACACTTACAGGCCTAGGCCTCGATGAGTGAGGCATCATCGATAAGATCTTGCACCGTATCATCGTCTATCTCTAATTGCAAACATAACTCTACCCCAACTCGTTCTGGAAGATTGTCTTCATCCATTGAATCTTCATCTACAAGTGTCAATTCTAGCTCGTCTGCGTCATCCCTCGTATATCTGTCAGCTTCCTCTGCCATACCTTCGTCCATCTCATCTAATGTCACAGTAGTATGGACGTCGTCTGACTGACTTTCCTCCAGGAGATCTTGCCCTTCAAATAATTGTTTATTTCTTGGAGCAACCTGAACCACAAACCACCATTGTCGCTCTCGAGGGTCCGATACAAAGACCACTTGCTCGCAATGTTCGGGGAGAGCAAATGTGTCGCTCGCATCTGTCCAAGTCTTTGTAGAATCACTTTGCACAAGCTTGTTTCCATCTCTATGTACCGTTGCATTGCGACCAGAAGTAATCACCTTGAACCACTTCACATCCAACAAAAACATCTCAAACCGCCTGAAGCTTACTTTCAGGATATCTGACACCAGACCACAGTAATCCAAGTTGTTAGTGCTCTCATTCGTGTCTCTAGCACTGTCCCTGCTCTTTTGCATGAAACTAACCATTACCCCACTGTCAAACGTGTTTCTTCTTCTGTCAATTTGTTGTGTTCTGAAATGCTTTCCATGCGACCACAGTGCCATGTATGTATGATACTTCCAGTCACATCCAATAGCCAGCTCTTCCTCTTCTAGAGATATGGGTTCTCCGATCTGTCGAGCTACTCTCACTGTCTTGTCCAACCATGCCATTGTAGGGAATTCAGGTAGAGGAGCTAGATAGTCTGGCAAGGGTAAGCCTCTAGTCGTTCGACTTCGCCTGAAATCCTGTCGCTCTAGATTGCGTCTCTCTTTCTCTTCTTCGTACCTTTCAAGCCATTTTTGCATCAGCGCTGAATTTAGTATACAGAACTTCATGATCTTTTCTCGCATGGCCAGGTTCATTTTCTTCGGCACCCCTTGCCCTTGCGGCTCCTCTCCCACCAGTCTTGCATCCTCCTCATCGCTCCACAGTCGAGGCATTTCTAGGTTAGAAACGGATAGAAATTCGATCGTCAATACAAGAGACTCTTGCACCAGCCATCCTTCTGCCATGCTCCCCTCTGGACATGCTTTTTGGCAAACAAAACCCTTAACACTAGGTTGGTAACCTAACAGGACATAAAAGTGTCCTTTCAGGGTTTTGAAAAAAACCTCCAAAACCATAGTAGATCCACTCATTTTGTAAAATCCTTTCATGAGGTTATAGTTCAAGGCCTACTACACATGGAAACAATAAGAAACCTGTAAAATTTCTCATATTTTGGTCACACCAAGCCTCCAAAGTTGATGGAGCAGTACATTTTCATCAAAACAGTCATTTCTTATGTTTTGTTGCATAAAAATAAGATTAGGAATTTTTGTAGGACTTGAGATAAATTCCCTAGTTAACTTCAATGGGTTGGTGATCAGAACATATGATTGCTTCTCACTCACTATTTTTTGTTTTGCCAAAAGAAATAGGTACAAAAAAGTTGAATTTTTACCATTCTGCAAACCTATCATCAAAGTTTCTATAGCCACGCTCAATACAAATAATATATGCATGTTTTCTTAGTTCCCTATTTTCCTTTAGGTTCATAAGGAGCCATGGAGCATGTCAAAAGAATAATACAAGGGGAATCTTGGGGACAAAGATGAAGTGCTAAATACAGCAAACAGGAAAAAACTGGGTTCAACATTATGAGTTGTAGAATCCCATAGAAACTATTCAAAATCTAGCCAAATTTGATCCTTATGACTAGATATGGTCACTACCTACAAAATGCATGTACTTGTCACAAGAAACTAACAATATTGAAAAAGCTATACTTGATATACTAGAATGTTTCGTTTTCTTCTATAATTGAAAAAATCAACCATCGTTGTCTACTATGCAAAATAGGGTATTAGGTGCCCCAAAACTCAAGGAATATTAGCTTTATGTTACAATATGGGACATAGAAAATCAAAACTGCATTTGGATATCATGAAAGCCACCAAAAAAATCATAGAAGAGCTAAAATTGGCTAAAAAACAGGATTTGACAATTTTTGTAATTTGGTCATAACTTACAACTTTAACATTTATTTCTCCATAGAAGCATCAAGACATGTTGAGGACTACTAAAGATAGTTCTCTAGCATTATAGACCTCACAAACATGAATTCTAGAGTGGTATAGTTGCAAAAAGCTGAAAAAAGCAAAAAACAGGACCCGTTTTTTCACATAGTTTAGGTTGTGAAATGTTGTGTAAGGACAAGGTTAAAGATGGAATTGATATTCCAAAAAAATGTCGAGTTTTTTTCAGCTCATGAGACAACTTTCTATACATATAGCACCTCAAAATCCATTTTGAAACTCTTGACATAATTCAAGGAAAATGGTCACTTAAGAGGACATAAAAGTGTCCCATTACCAACCTAGTGTTAAGTGTTTTCATGAACTGCTCTAGAAAGAACATCCAACGGCTGTGGACTGTACCTGCCACTGCAACCTCATCTACTACATGGACGAGCAAGTGCATTTGGATAGTTAGGCAGCTTGTGGGTAGATACTTCTCAATCATGCAAACTGCATCAATGGAGTTAGCCCTTGCGACTGCAATAGATTTCTCCCGTATCTCCTTGGAAGAGATCCACCGCACTAGCTCTGAAATCTTCTGTATGCAGGTCCGCACTTCCTCCATTAAACACCCCTTGATCGCAATTGGAAGAATGAATTCCAAGAACTTATGCCAGTGGTGCGATTTCAACCCTGACAGTTGATCGTCACGGGTGAATGCTGTCTTGAGACATCGCATATATCCTGTTATCGTCCTGAACTCTGAAATCACCCTTTTCACTTGTCGCTCTTCGTTTTTTAGCAATACCCATAGCGCTCTTGGAAGTTTTGTTTGACCAGCTGCATTGGTGAAAGGCCACAGCTTTGGCATCTTTCCAACCGACTGCAAATCATCTCGTGAAGCTCGATTGTCTTTCATTTCCATGATTGTGTTCCAGAGGAGCTCTCCCACATTCTTGAATATATGCATTGGATCCAGCAAATGGTTAATTAGTAGATCACCCCAGTACAACAACGTATGGAGAATGGACAAACGTTTCATTCCTGGAATAGGTTGCCCCTCATGTTACTCCCATCGGCGGCGCCACTCTTGTACATGCATAGGACGACATTCGACGCGACCAAGCTGGCCTTCGCGCAAGTGATGGCCATCTGGAAGATAACAGTGGTGGCCTTGATAAATTGTCTTTCGAAGAGAGGTAGAATAGCGCACATCCAAAGGCTGCCCGCAAATTGGACATGCATTGTATCCCAAAGTTGTTAGTCCTGCATATATCAATGCATGAATCAGGCCAAGGCAAAGGGCTTGCGAATAGCGAGAATTTTGTAAATCAATAACCATTACCAGAAGCTTCTCCAGATCCTGGCCAATCATGCATAGTCCACATAAGAAGTCTATGGATCCTTGCATGCTGTTGTCCTACTGGTTCAACCGCATCTGCTATGTCGATCCCATGCCATAACTCTTGGAGCTCGTCAACTAGTGGAGCTAGATAAACATCCATGTTTTTTGCCTTGAACTTACCAGGTACAATCAAGCTTAAAATCAAATGACCCTTCTTGATAGCAAGCCACGGCGGGAGGTTGTAATTGATAAGGCACACAGGCCAAGTATTCCATGACAAGCTTCTCAAGCCAAATGGATTGACTCCATCCATTGCCATGCCCAAATGCAAATTGCGTTGTTCACTCTTAAAATGTGGCCAGGTATCTTCAATGTGCCTCCAAGCCTTCGAATCAGCGGGCACCCTAAATGTTGCGTCAGTGGATCTATTCGTAGAATGCCACCGCATCAACTTTGCAATGGAACCACAACGAAATATGCTTTTTATCCTAGGAGTAATAGGGAAAGGCCGCAACACTTTAGTTGGCACAGTCTCGCCAACTGCATCTTGGTTGTAGAGCATTGCTCCGCACTTAGGACATGACAGACAATCTGCGAATTCATTGCGAAAAAGAATGCAATCATTTGGACATGCATGAATCTTGTTGTAGTCCAAGCCAACTGAGGTCAGAAGTTGCTTTGCGTCTGGCCTGGAGGGGGGCATTTCATTGCCAGCCGCGAGAAGTTGCTCCCGCAATAACCTGTTTAAGCCACATTAAATTAAAATTAAAGCTCTCCGAGCACATCACCATTGCAATCGGAAAATCTCTTTTGTAAATTACGTACCTAAACAAAGCAGTGATGCTTGCATCTGACCACCCGTACACTGACTGAAGATTCAAAAACGCCAGACAAGTACGAAGCACAGATATTTTGGCGCCTTCATAGATTGGTTGACGTGCCAACTTTCTCAACATGTCTTCAGGAGATAGGCGCATGGCTTCTAGTGCTGCTTCGTTTGCGTTCTCCTCGCTTGTCTGGAAGAAGGCATCCAACATCTCCTCCATGCCGTCGTCTTCTGTCTGTAAGCCCTTTTCTGCTTCCATCCGTGGCTCTATATTGGTCGGACCTTCATGCATAATCTTTTCTCTCTCTCTCTCTCTCTCTCTCTCTCTCTCTCTCTCTCTCTCTCTCTCTCTCTCTCTCTCTCTCTCTCTCTCTCTCTCTCTCTCTCTCTCTCTCTCTCTCTCTCTCTCTCTCAGATGTAGGTGCTATGTCACGGAAATCAATGCCCGTTCCATAGGAGTCGTATCGCAGATTCTGTACGGTTTCTCTAGCAAACTCTCCGTACTTGTGCACATGCTCATTACATATCCTACGCTTGCGCAGGATTTGATACTTGCAGAGCGTGCATGAGCATGCAATCTTTTCCTCCATGTTAGTTGATGACGTTGCCATCTACAATGATTATGAATGTTGTTTTAATATATATATATATATATATATATACTCCTCACAATGTAAACTACCTCGCATTCTCTAGTCTTGCCCAATCTCCGTACACCTCGGTCCAGAGGTGTACGGAGATCAGGACCACCGAGTCAAAATCTCGTCTTTATTGGACAAATGCTATATGGGTAGACACATAAGTACACTCCCAGGTGTACATGGCAATGCATGTATAAGCAGGCAAAACCCCTTTGCCTCTTTTAGTTCCATAGTTTCTTCTCTGTCTACGTACCCTATCTCTCGTTCTTTCTCTCGCTATCTCTCTTTCTCTATTTTCCTATCTCTCTCTATTTCTCTATTTTCCTATTTCTTTGCCATAACTCCTGGAGCTCCACTTCCCTATCTCTCTCTCTCTCTCTCTCTCTCTCTATATATATATATATATATATATATATATATATATATATATATATATACACACACACACACACACATATATATATATATACACATATATATATATATATATAACTCTCTTTCTCTTTCTCTCTCTCTCTCTCTCTCTCTCTCTCTCTCTCTCTCTCTCTCTCTCTCGCTCTCTACTTCCCTATCTCTCTAATGATCGAACGAGCGACTGATCTAGGGAGATCTAGACGCCCACGACTGCGGAGGACTACACAACATCGACAGAGGCTGCATCAGAGGATCTAGCTAGGTCACTTTGTCTCGATATGCACAACGTCCGGTCAGAGTACTTACCATGGAGGAGATCTACATATCCCAACTAGCTCATTTAGCCGTTTAGTCCACACCCAGCATTTTAGGATTCCATAATATTTTATTTTTTCATCTTCTTACTCTGACTTTGTATCAGATCCATCACATTGTAACTTTCTTGTCTCATGTCTCATAGATCACTTTGGCCTTTCGAAGACGTTAATATAACATTTCATTTCATTTCTCTCTTTAATTTTTTTTTCTTTAGTTTTAATTTCCTAAGCATACATTAATTCTCTCTCTCTCTCTCTCTCTCTCTCTCTCTCTCTTTCCTACACACACACACACACACATTTCTCTCTCTCTTTCCTACACACACACACACACCTCTCTCTCTCTTTCCTACACACACACACACACCGCTCTCTCTCTCTCTCTCTCTCTCTCTCTCTCTCTCTCTCTCTCTCTCTCTCTTTCCTACACACACACACACACACACACACACACCTCTCTCTCTCTCTCTCTCTCTCTCTCTCTCTCTCTCTCTCTCTCTCTCTCTCTCTCTCCGATTTCGGTGATCTATAGCCTCAATTGAAGAGCACGAAGTCCTCTATGCATTGATGTAAAGACAGAAATTTTCAGAGTTATGGAAGGCATTTTTGTAGCAGCATTTTCGAAGTGAACAGGTTCAACAAAATTGATTCTCATCTCCTATTTTACATACAATGTCTTCCGGCACTCGCAAGGGTTCTTCTTCTTCAACAAGGTCCACAACCATTGTGGAAAATGATCCAAAATCTCCTAAGTGTGGAGATAGCAACACAACCACCCAACCAACGAAATCGGAAACCATGATCATGGCGTACTTGGTATCATTGCAAGAGACCGTAAACAAACAAGGCGAAGACTTACGAGCACTTGCAATGGAGAATGGCACACTAAGGGTACTTGTGGTTGAGAATGAGAATCTCAAGAGGACACTTGAGATGCAAACAACACGTTTGATGCAACTTGAAGAGGAAGTCAAGGAATGTAAACGCTCTCTTGTGGACTTGAATGCTTTGAAGGAGCGGATGAGCAAAGTAGAGCATGACCATGTATTGAAAGAGGAGAAATTTGATACTATGAGCCGGGATGTATGCGACATGAAAAATGTATGCACAAACAAGTCTTGGGCTGATGTATGTGGTAGCAATGTGGTTTCTAATTCCTCACTCATGCAAGCTATGGTTCAAACAAAGAATGTTGAGAATGTGGATGTGGAGGAGTTGAAGGAACGGGAGCGACGTTCCAAGAACATTGTTATTCGTGGAATTCCCAAAGAGAAGTTAGAGACACCTCCTTCTCTTGCCATTGTTATTGAAGATTTCTTCAAAACCCACTTTGGCATGTCCGGAGTTATGGTCTATGGAGCACATAGAGTGGGGAAGCAAGGAGCTCCTCGCTCGAGAGAACGGCCAATTGTATGCACCATGCCAGATGAGACCAAGCGAAAGATTATCCTTGATAATAGTTGGATCTATTTGAGGGATACAAAATGTTTTGTATGTGAAGATCGCACTATTAAGCAACAAAATATGCGTCGCAAGGCATATGAGGAAAAGAATAATAAAAACAAGGAGATCTCTCATGAAGAAAATGTGCCCAAGGAGGAGGCACATTTTCTTCATGAGCGTGCAAAGGGACAAGCGGGTTTTCGTCGATGCCATAGCACCATTGATCATCTTGTCACTCTTCGTGTTCTCATGGAGGAAAGTCGGTTGAAAGGCAAGCGATTGTATTGTTGTTTTGTGGACTTTAAGAAATCCTTTGATATGATTCCACGTAACAATTTGTGGAGAAGGATGGAAGAACTCCAAGTGCCAAGTGAGTTTATGCTTGCGGTTTCTCGAATCTATGAGAAGGTGATTTGTCAATTGCGCATGGGAAAAGAAATTTCAGAAATTTTTGTAAGCACTATTGGGGTTAAACAAGGATGTCCATTGTCACCAACTCTCTTTGGTCTATGCATCGATCAATTGGAACAAATGGTACTTGACTTCATGCAAGAAGAAGGCATTGAAGAGGTCACTATTTGCAATGCGGTAATCATGCTTTTGTTGTATGCGGATGATGTAGTGCTTCTAGCACACACTTTAGAAGATGCTCAAAAGCTTATGGTTGTCCTTGAGAACTTTTGCTTGCATAGTGGGCTGATTGTAAATGAATCCAAAACAAAGGTTATGCTCGTGAAAACCAACCATAAGGAGAAGCCATGCATTGTGTACAACAATGAGACACTTCGAGAGCTTTAAGTACCTTGGCCTTGAGGTTCCATCCAATCACAAGTGGCATGAATGTGCTATGCGTCGTTTGGAAGCGTGAAAGAGAGCATATTATGCATTTGAGAACATGTGTAATGTGGGAAACATCAAGTGTTGGGTTCTCAAGAAGTATCTTTTTGATGCATTGGTGACACCGGTTCTTCTTTATGGAGTTGAAGTGTGGGGCGGGAGCATCTCAAAGTCTACTTGGAAAGAGTTTGAGAATGTCCAAAAGCGTTTTCTTACAAACTTTCTCCAAGTTAAGACACAAACACCATATATGCTCCTACTTCTTGAGTCGGGATCTCTTCCAATTGAGGTTATGGGCATGGAAAGGGTTGTGGAGTACATGATAAAGATGCGTCAAAACCCCTCACATCGACTTCCTACAATTGCATGGGAAGCAAGCAAAAAAGTTCAAAAGACGCATAAAAGCAAGATCTTGAGCACGGGATGGATGCAAGATATAAAGAAGTGGTTTGGGAGATGGGATGCATTACACTTGCTACATGATGCTTCAATTGACTCTCAAGTGAATGAAGCTTTTCTACAACGCCAATGTATTACGGCTTGGGAGAAATCCGGTGGGTCACGCTTCATACATTACACCACCTATATTGCCCCCAACTACAAAACCATGTTCTTCGCTGAGAGAGGAAACCGTACTCACACTTACATGCTTGAGCCTATTCCCTTGTCCGCGATACGCACTATCGCAGCAATTCGGCTTAGCTCCCATTTCCTTCGATGCGAGATAGGGCGTTGGGGCAATGGAGAAGAGTCAAATCGATTGTGCACATTATGCTCACTGCAAGTTCGAGAGTCTGAGTACCACACACTACTAGAGTGCTCAGCTTTTGATCACATCCGAACTTTCTTCTCTCACATTTTCAGCCCTAACTTAGACCTACACACTTTCCTCTCCCGGCCAAAGTGTGGGCTCTCCATTGCGACTCTCATCACTACAATTTTGGAGCATCGAGAGTCACTCATCAGCCAGACACATACTACATCACATGTAACTTTGGTCCCATAGGTCATATTTGACCTCCGAGGACGATAATAAAATCTATCTATCTATTTATCTATCTATCTCTCTTTCCTACACGATGTAGAGGTAGAGAGAGAGAGAGAGAGAGAGAGAGAGAGAGAGAGAGAGAGAGAGAGAGAGAGAGAGAGAGAGAAAGAGCAAGAGAGAGGGATTGAGAGGGTGGAGATGGACATAATACCTGCGCAGCAAGTTTCGGCCAAGACACGAACAGGCGAAAATGGCCCCTACGCGCGGGTTTCGCTTTTTTTCCCCAATTTTTATGGCATCGATATACGCGTCGCTATATGCATGACAAATAAAGCCTTTCCACGCGTATATCGACGTACATTGTGATACATATAGCGACGCGTAAAGCGACGCCCGCTAATGTCGTCGATATATGCGTGGAAAGGCATGGCCATCGATATAGGCGCGTCGATATCTTCATTTAATGTTGTAGTGAATGAGGGGTAAAGGTCACCTATGTACTAGACAATGATTGAGAGTTCCACGAAATAGAAAAAAGCCCAAAAATGGGACAAATGGATCAAAATAGATCCACGAGCCTAAAATGGACTAAAATGCATATGGAGGACGAATGTAGCCGTACAACACTCGTATGCAAGCTAGGATGCCACCATTGCACTTGGGTTGACATATCTCACCCTAGATTTTGTTGAATTTTTTTCCATCTCATTTGCTGTTCCTTACGGGCCTCATGATGGGGAGTTTTGATTTTATGCTCAACCTCAACCCCAACCCCTTCTCTGGCACATGTGCGTCGTCTGCAACACCTTTTGACAACAAGCGCGGGCGCGGACCTCAACTTGCAGAAAAGTCGGCCTGCCTTGAAAATCAGCCTTAACGGTGGTAAAAGCTAAGAAATCGAGCCTTTTTGACGAATGAGGAGGAACGTGGTGAATTTGAAGAAGCTGGACGGGTTTGGCAGCCGCCTTCCTCTAACTCCACTCCGCCGAACTCACAACGCGCAACTATAAATAAAGCCCAATATCCTGATCACTTGCAACCCAGCATCCGGGCAGCAAGACATCGAGAGAGAGAGAGAGAGAGAGAGAGAGAGAGAGAGAGAGAGAGAGAGAGAGAGAGAGAGAGAGAGAGAGAGAGAGAGAGAGTGAGAGGGATGGGGTCCTATCAGCGGCTGACGCAAGCGCCATGGCTGCTGGCCGTCGCTCTTCTACATTATATCGTCTTCGCATCGCTTCTGGTACGATACTGTGACGGCTCCAGTCGCCAGCTGCTGTTCGCCCAGCATCGACATGGAAATCACAGCCTTGCACGTCCTCCCATCACACCGTGGGCTTATAACCATCGCAACCGGACCAACCCAATATTGCGTGGAGGGGCTCCCCGCGGCACCTATAACAAAGGGCATTACATTAGTGGCGGCGTGCCAGGCCTGAATAACAATGGCAGTTCTATAGGCCAGGCACCCGTTCCGGCCAACACTGGCGTCAATAATACAGCTGCTAGGTCGACGGTAGTCACCCCGCCTCCTGCCTCCGGAATTCAAATAAAGTCTCATGTGTCTAGAAAAGTTACTCCACATCTAATACATAAGAGAAATCTCCTTCAATGCATACCTCCACATGAGAATCTCTAAGATTTAAGTTCACTACACCACAGGCTTTCTCTTGCAGGTTTGCCCTAATACAAATGCAAGGTCTATGGGCGTTAGTGCAAGCTGATGAATGGCCATGTCCTCTTTCGATTGAAGCCCTAGAATATGCACATACACATAGTACTTGTGCTTACATGCCACAAACGTTTTATGTGGGACACGTGGAACTAGGTTTTACCTTAATGTGTACATCATAACAACTCTCTGTCGATACCTGTAAAACAAAGTGTTATTCACTTTCTAGTTTCTCGTCCAAGAACATTGTAACCATACTTGCAGCTAACTCTTGTAACATTTAATGGCCTAGTAACTCGTGTGTAGCGGAAAATAGCATAACATAGTGAGCATTTCAATAGAATAGATGTCTAATGAGCATAGCAAGAGTGCCTGGATGGAGAGAACAACAAAATGCATAACACCTAGTTAGATAGGCATGAACAACACCTTAAAAGAGAGAGAAATTAAGCTATGGACAAACAGTTGAGGACCGCATTCACATGGAGTCGGTCGCCCCTCTAAAAGTCTTTGTATTATAGGTTTCCCCCCATCAAGGGATACATTTTACAATACAATTCTTTGTGGTCCTTCAGTAACTAGCTAGTTCAATGAAGATGAAAACTTCAAGCACTAAGCAAACACTTAGACGACACAACATCAATTCCCTCATGGTCTCAGACCCAAGACCTCACACACCTTCGAAGATGGTGAGAGCGAGCGGGGTATGAGAGGATATTGAGAGGAAGGAGTAGTCTTACGAGAAAGAAGTATATCTCCTCACATAATCACTCATAAAAGCTTAGCATAGCTTAGTAATTAGTATGGTGGAGGAGATGAGCATGCATTGAATCTTGGCTCTTGGTTGGATTTGCATCACAAAGCCAAGAGTTGTTGGTGTAGGCCTCCCTTCTCACAAGCTTGGAGTAGATGATGAGCTTTCCATTAAAGCTTAATAAGGGGAGAGAGAGAGAGAGAGAGAGAGAGAGAGAGAGAGAGAGAGAGAGAGAGAGAGAGAGAGTCTTCTTGCTTCACACATGAGATTGTGTGAGTGTGTGTGATAATTCCTTGCCAAAATCAGCCCCCCTCTCTCTTGGTCGACCCCTCTTGCAATTTAATCTTGCTGGCATCCCATTGGACCCTGTAAAGCTTAGCCAATCATAATTGAGAAGCGTAAGTGATAGCCTGGTGACATGTGTCCTCCTTTCCCCTTTTGTTAGAGCTTAAGGTAATTAAGTAATGCAATTAAACTCTCATTGGACCCCTTTGTCTTCTGGCAAATAGGAATCAGGGAAGCCATTGGGCTGTTGAATGCTCATTGGACCCCTTGGGAGGCTGTCCAATAGTCTTCTAGAGAGTTTTATTTTTATTGGTTCTTTTATTAAATGTTTTTAAATGAATTAAACTAGATTTACTCTAGCCTAATTCTCATTGATCCACCTCTATGGCTATCCAATAGGATTTGAGTGCACCTTGTGGGCAACTGGACTAGGGAGCTGATATGTGTTCCCTATTCCCTTTGTGTAAAGGGAGCATGTGAGTGTGTGCATGTGTGTTTCTCTCTCATCCCCTACTTACAGGTGTTGCCCACTCCTATGTAGGAGACTTCTCAAAGACTTTTGTGTACACTCACAAAGCATCCAATTTCCTTAAGATTTGACCATTGAACACAACCTTTGAATTTTGGAACCTTAGCATTTTGGAAGTCTTAATGGGCTGACCATTTTTGCACATTGCTCTTTTGCAGATGGCCCCCCCTTTGGATCCCTCACTATGAGAGATCGTGGTGTTTACCGCGGGCATTACCGCTAAACAAGAGAGAGGATTTCAAAATGAGGAGAGAGAAACCCTTTTGTTGGTCAAGCGGAATTTTACCGCCTGTATTACCGCGTGCATTTCCGTGAATATTGCAGCGCCCATTACCGCTAAGGCCATAGACCTCCTTCCCCCTCCCTCTCCCGCGGGTTTCCATTTAAATCCAATACAACTCAAAATGTATTTACACACTACAACTCCTACACTCTCCAGAATGCTTGCTCACTTTACTTAATCTCTCTTTCACTCTAAAAATTCTATACATAAATCATTGAACTCACAATAAAACCATTACAAATACTATTCATAAGCACATAACGAAAAATTTGCAAATTAATCATATACTACACCAAGTGAAAGAATGGAGAGGTTTTTTAATTCTCATCTTGTATAAGATCTCTACAAGCACTAGGATCCATATTTAGACCCATAGTATTCAAATCAATAAAGAAGTTTAGAGATTCTTCCTCCTCTCCATCACCTCCTGTAGAATCATCATCGCTTTCTCCCTCTTCCTCCTCCTCAAGATGACTATTTGCAAGGCTTTGCTGACCTTCTTCAACTTCTACTACATCTTCCTCTGCATCTTGTGGTGATGGTATGATGGGATCAATTACTGGCTCAATGTCCGTCTCTGCAAAGATAGATCTACCCCGTGGCGTGACTGGAATGACATACCAAAGTCTTCTTTGATATATACATGGCACATAAAAGACCTGTTCGTCACACACAAAGAATAAGCTGATATACATATATTAAATTTTTAATTTAAGTTAATTGCGCATAGCCTAAATTACCCACTCGCAACTACTAGGATACACCAAGTTGTCAGGTTTTCCCCGATGGAATTGGGTGGAATCCACCATAATGAGCCCATTTTCATGTCTTTTGACCTCACCCGCAAACCATCGGCACTCAAAGAGGAATTTGTGAAAAGATCTGAAATCCACTTTGATTATTCTCTCTATAGTACCACAATATCTGACCTCATTTGTTGTTGTGTCAAAGTTTCTCATCATGCCACAATCATTAGTGGTCCAACGCTCATCTATCTTGCGGGTGTGAAAATGTCGGCCTTCGGACCAAATGGAGTTGAAAATGAGACCCTACAATCACAATGCATAAGAGGTTACATCGCATTTCATTAAGTGATTTGCATACATGCATACATAACATATACACACTCACCTTGCGCAAGCATCCTCATGCATACTCCCATTCTTTAGGGATTATTTGTTCTCCTTGTGCTTTGGCATTGGTCATGGCATTATGGATCCACTCTACTTGAATCAAATCAGGATATATTGCAAGCTCTTTAGGAAAAGGAGGTGCACGTCTACCTCCATGGGACCTCTTCCATGCATCTCTATCCCTTTCTCTAACTGCGCGGGCTTCCAAGTACATATTGACCCATTTGGTCATGATAGTGGCATTGAGTAAAGAGTAGTTGTTGACTATGGCATGAAACTCTCTATCCATGACCAAGAGTGAGCCTTTTCCTCTTGCACCACCCAACCTTCTGCCATGCTCGCCTAAAAACATTAAAACCACATATTTTTATTAGTAAATCCATAGCGTATAAATGCTATCTATATTTTATTGATTTTGCATACCTCCGGTTGTGACCTCAATCTAACAAAATCCTTTAAAGTCTAGTTCAAGAATCTCTCCAAGAAGAACATCCATCTAGAGTGAACCACCCCACAAATGGAAATCTCCTCAACAAGGTGAAGCAATAGGTGTATTTGGCTAACAAGGATTGTACGTGGGAATGCATCCTCAATAGCACACACTACCTCTACTGCTAGCTGATGGGCTACTGGTATGGCTTCTACTTCTATCTCCTTGGAGCTCACAAATCTACAGGGCACAAATAATATAGTAGATGAAAAAAAATTCCATTGTTCATGCACGCACAACATGATATAGTACTTGAAAAAAACCCATTACCTCACAATCTCACCCACTTTGAATATTGCAGCCTTCACCTTAGTGTCCCTATAACCACTAATAGTTATGGGAAGTACAAACTACAAACAATAAAACATCTTAGTGAATGTCAACCTATATATAAGGACACATAGACACCACAAACTGTTCTACTCTTACCTGAAGGATTTTATGCCAATCATGGGATTTCAATCCATACAATTGAGTAGAGCCACCCTTTTTGGTTTTTGTGAAAGCATCTTTGAGTGACCGCATATATCCCATTGGAGTTCTGATGGATGCAATAACTTGCTTTGTCCACTCTTGGTCTGCCTTTGATATTATACAGGGTGCTTTTTGGAGAATCATCTTTCCCCGCTCCCCCATGCGGGGGGTGGCTGAAGGGGGGAGACATCTCATGGCTCTTAAATCTTCCCACCCAATGAATCCTTCTTGCCAATTATGTGATCCCATATAGCTTGCCCAACATTTTTGAATACATGCATACAGTCCAATAAGTGCTGAATTTTCAACGAAGCCCAATAGGGGAGCGACAAGAAAATTGAGTACCTCGACATACCCTTTGGAAACCCATTGGGAGGCAGTGAAGTACCATGATGCTCCTCCCAATGCTTCGCCCAATTGGCCATGTTCCAATGGAACGACTGCACTCCATTGATAGGGGGAGCATATCTATGATGTGAAGGAGGTAGGAAGCGATGGTTGTTGGGATAGATCACCTTCCCAAGAAGAGGAGGTCTCTATGTCACAAGGGAAGGGCCACAAGTGGGACACACACTATGTCTAGATGTTGCCATTCCTGCCAAGAGGTAAACAAATGTTACACATGAGATGATAAACCTAAAGCAAAGAGTACAATTAACGTGTGCATACTTACCAGATACCTCTCCAAATACTGGGTAATCATGCATGGTCCACATGAGGATGCACTTGATGATGGCTTTGCGGTCTCGTGGTGGCCGTGAAATGTCAAAGACATCTATGCCTCTCCATAGTTCTTGAAGCTCATCAATAAGAGGCTGCAGATATACATCCATGTTTTTTACCTTGTGCTTTCCTGGAATGAGAAGTGATAGTAAAATGTTTCCCTTTTTGTTGCCTCCCAAGGAGGAATATTGTAGTTTACAACCACCACCGGCCAAGTGCTCCATGATGTAGAGCGGTGCTTAAATGGATTCACTCCATCACTAGCTAACCCAATCCTCAAGTGACGAGGCTCATCCCTGAACTCTGGCCATGTGTCCTCTATGTGCTTCCACGCTGGTGAGTCAGCTGGCACTCTCATAATACCATCTGTGAAGGGACTTTTTGCATGCCAACTCAAAAGCTCGCTCGTACCCTTCGATCTAAACATGTGTTGGATGCAAGGGATGAGTGGAAAATGCCTCAAAAATTTACGTACGTGGTATTCTGTTGCTCTGCATTCCTTCTTTGAACCTAGGCTCCCCGCACGATGGACATGTGTCACAATCGGCATGCTCATTACGAAAGAGCACACAATCGTTCACGCAAGCATGAATGCGATCATAATCCATCCCTAATGTAGTCACCACTTCGCGTGCTTTTTGTCTATTCTCTGGAATGTGATTGCCAGCTGCAAACATCTTTCCTAGCAACCTATCACAAGAAGAATGTACATTAGAAGCTAATTTATGCACTCCACAAGCATCCTTCACAATCTGTATGCATACCTCAAAAGTCCGTCGACACTATCATTGCTCCATCCAAACATCGCCTGAAGGTTAAGGACTTTGAGAGATGCCCTTAAAATGGAGTAAGAGCATCTATCATATAGTGCGATGTGTGCCCTTAAAATGGAGTAAGAGTATCTATCATATAGTGCGGTGTGTGCCGAATCGAGTAGCTCACTCCTTGTTCTTTCGGAAGCTTCTTCGCATGCACACTCTGGTTCATGCTCCTCCTCTCGTGCAAGGAGATCCTCAACCATTCTATGCAAATGATCGTCTTCTGCACATAAGGAGATGGGATGTGGTCACTTGTAGAGGGAGCAGCAATTGGCTGGTTTGATGTGCTTGCTCCCTCTCTAATGGATTCCTGGCGCATGCGCTCTTCCACCCTCCTTTCCCCTCCTCCACCAACCACACGCCAATGAGGGGTGACGTCAATAGCCGCTACAATTCGCGGATCGTTTGTTTCCATACATGCATGCTTGCGAGGATCGTCCCATAGTCCATAATCTTCTACATGGCTCAAGCATATCCGTCGAAGTCGAGCAATGGCACATTTGCACCGCACGCATGGGCATGGTAATCGCTCGGCCAACCACCGTGATCTATCCGGTTTAGTGGACGGGCCAAACTCATCCCAAGCAACCTACATTAATAAATTACATACACTAATTAAAATCAAATTACCAAAAAAATGTTAATAAAATATCAGTAAAAAGTAAAAATTAAACTTTTAGATAAAAATGTCATTTTCAAAGTACTAGGAATACCAATAGATTTTGAGGATCAATAGTAATAATTTCAGAACGTAGCCATCTGTGTGTATGGCCCGAAATTGCGCTGCGGTAATGAACGCGGTAACGCATGCGGTAATTTTTGCGGTAATATGAGCGGAAATTCAATTTTCAATTTTTTTTTATAAATAGTGGCACCCGCGTGTCTCGCGAAGTTCAAAGCCCTAAAATTCGAATTTCATCGTCTTCTCCACAGAAGCCGAGAGCACGAACCTCACAACCTTGACCTCTACCTCCATCTCTACTCTTCTACTCTCCACCATCTCTACTGTTCCACTCTCCTACCCTCTCCCAACAAGCTCTTCAATTCCATGTAATTTTTGTTGTTATGTTTTTTGATTTTTTCACATGCATACACACACATGCATACACACACATACACGCAAACACACATGCATACACTCATACACACGCATGCACACACATGCATACACACACTAACTACACACAGTAATAAGTGCATGTGTTCTTTACACACTAATTACACACACTAATTAGTGCATGTGTTCTTTACACACACTAATTAGTGAGTGCATTATTCTAATGCACACACTAATTAGTGTAAGTAAAGACACACCAAAACCTAAATTTGCTAATTTTTAGTTACTTGCAAAATTTAAACTTGTTAAATTTATTACTTGCAAAACCTAATATGTTAAATTTGGGATTGGCCATGCACACACTAATTAGTGTGTGTTAACACACACTAATTAGTCTATGATTAGTGTGTGCATTGGCCAATGTGATTGGTCAATGCACACACTAATTAGTGTGTGCATTGATCAATATGATTGGCCAATGCACACACTAATTAGTGTGTGTTAACACACACTAATTAGTGTGTGATTAGTGTGTGCATTGACCAATGTGATTGGTCAATGCACACACTAATTAGTGTGTGATTAGTGTGTGCATTGGCCAATGTGATTGGTCAATGCACACACTAATTAGTTTGGGATTAGTGTGTGCATTGATCAATGGCATTGGCCAACGATACACTAATTAGGGTGTGATTAGTGTGTGCATTCGCCAATATGATTGGTCAATGCACACACTAATTAGTGTGTGCATTGGCCAATGTGATTGGTCAATGCACACACTAATTAGTGTGTGATTAGTATGTGCATTGGCCAATGTGATTGGTCAATGGACACACTAATTAATTTGTGATCAGTGTGTGCATTGGCCAATGTGATTGGTCAATGCACACACTAATTAGTTTGGGATTAGTGTGTGCATTGGTCAATGGCACACACTAATTTGTGTGTGATTAGTGTGTGCATTGGCCAATGTGATTGATCAATACACACTAATTAGTGTGTGCATTGGCCAATGTGATTGGTCAATGCACACACTAATTAGTGTGTGATTAGTGTGTGCATTGACCAATGTAATTGGTCAATGCACACACTAATTAGTTTGGGATTAGTGTGTGCATTGGTCAATGGCATTGGCCAATGCACACACTGACTAGTGTATGTTAACACACACTAATTAGTGTGTGCACAAGCCAATGCACACACTAATTAATGTATGTTTACACACACTAATTAGTGTGTGCACAAGCCAATTACACAAGCCAATGCACAAACTAATTAGTGTATGTTAACACACACTAATTAGTGTGTGCACAAGCCAATTACGCAAGCCAACACTAATTATGTTAAATTAAACAATAATCAACACAAAAACATAAACATACAATTAAGTCGTAGGTGACGTATTAGGCCCCAATGGCCGTCCAAGTGATCGCGCAATCGGTCACACTAATCATAAACACAATAACCTCTTATTAGTCAATACACACACTAATATCTTATTAGAACTCAAGGCTTTGCAAGACTCTTTTGTAGGTTGTAGACACACCTTGGATTCTTTCCACATTGGATTCTTTCAATATTGGATACTATAGAGAATCCAATGTATGAAAAAACTCAATGTGTAAATTTTTAATCATATATTCGAATTTTATACCCTAGTTTAATCTTTGTCGTAATAAATGCAGACCATGTCTTCTTCTTCCACATCACGCTTTCGCAGCATTGAGGATTTCATGGTGGACGGGATGTCATATCCCGACGCTCTCTCTGCCTATCATTCACAGCCGTCGCCTCAGCAGTCATCATTAGGGTTCGGCTGGTTTCGAGATGCTCTTGGTGGGTCCGCTGCCGTACCTATGACCAATCCAGATGTGGAGAGGGCATTGCGTCTTCGGGCTGAGTGGTTAGGTTCGCAGCAGACCCTTACGCAGCGCTATTCATCGGCGCAGCTAGCAGCTTTTGGATTATCATAGGTCTCTACTCCAATTGGTGGCACTCCATACCTGCAGAGTTTTCCAGCTACAGCTCCAGGTTCAACTTTTCCTTCACAAGGTCCAACGCCCAGGGTCCGACGCCGTTGGGTGCGACGCCACAGGGTCCGACGCCACGGGCGTCCACCTATCCATCACCTATCCTACCTTCTGCCCCAGATTCACGTCGGCGCTCTTCTGGCAGTAAGCGTCAAGGCAGCTCGCGCGCTAGCGCCATTCGATCTTGACGAGGGAGCGGAGCTAGTTGTTGTTTTTGGGGGGGGGGGGGGGTAAGTACAACAGATTCTCCTCCATAGTCACCGCTCCCTGCTCTAGCAGAAGATGAGGACCATGACATGCCTTCACTAGATGCTCGCGGGTTATACTACCAGGTTCATAGAGGAGGTATGGTGGATCTCGGGACAGCGCAGGGCAAGAGATTCCGCACACACGTCAACCAATTAATCCACTCCACATATATCAATTATTTTCTCAAATTTGATCAGCAAGATCCCTACAACCTCACGTATATAGAGACAACCATGCACATGCGTTTCCCCAACCCTGAGGGGCAACAATTCTCAAGGCAATGGTTGCAAGAGCATGTCAAAACATTTCTCAAGAACAAAAAATCTAGTGTGAGGAGAGCTGCAAAGAAGACATTGGAGTCTCCAGAGCATAGCTATCAACCAGGAAATGTCCATGATGTGGAGTGGGAGACAGCCATGGGCGAGAAAGAGGACAAAAGCGCAATGGGTGCGAAGATGTATACGCGTCAAGTTGAGGCTAGATCCCATCAGACTCCTACGCATTATGGTTCGAGAGGAAAAACGGCTTGGAAAGACAAATATGGAAGTAAAAATATTTGTTTTATTGTAAAAAATATAATGTTTTTTATTTAATTAATTGGTTGCTATTTTTTGTCACTATAACATTACCATGAGTCGCCCGACCAGAGATGTGCAGAGACATAGAGAGAACCATACCGAGTATCAAACTTGGTGTTGGTTGTTTGAAAATCAAATGATCTGTCGAGAGGAGTTCGAAAATGCGTGCAGAAGTCTGCAACGTGTTAGTTTAATCTTATTTAAATAATCAAATTGTTGATTTTATATCAAATATTAAATAACAAAGTGTTAATTGTTTCTTTTTCTGGTTTTGCAGAGTCAAGGAGTTCCACGTGAAATGCCGCCATCTCCCCCATGAGCATCCTCTATTTTGTATACACGGGCCTCGTTTGCCCTATCCCACATGACTATACTCTATTTTGTACACGCGGGCTTTTTTAGCCCTTTATGTAAATGCAATACCTATCATTTTTTGGCTCAATTGATACCTCTCCCAATTGTAATTCCACTTATGTAAATGAAATTATCAATCTTTTTTTGGCTCAATGTATTGTCCAATTGTGATATTTTGTTGTAATTAATATAAAATATCTTAAATAAATGAAAAAATAGATGACCTTTTGGATGGTCCTGCAAAGGACAATCCAAACGGTCATCTGTTTTTTTATAATAAACCCGGCCGTGGTAATGCCTGCGATAACATCTACGTGGTAACTGTTGCGGGTATGTTTGCAGTAAACGACGCGATAATAAACGCGGAAATATAGCCGCGTCCATTACCGCGGATGTTTCCGCTAGACCATTACCGCAAATGTTGCCGCAGTCTTTTCCGCATACGGGAATTTTGATATTCCAAATTTGTTTGTTTTTTTGCGGTAATGTGAGAGATAATACCGCACATATGTTATAGTGCCTATTTTTCCTCCTTTGGATCCCTAATGTGGCTAGTCGCTTAACCAATATTCTAGCTTTTCCACCCCTAGTACTTCCCCATATTATATTAGATATTAGTTGTTATGACACTTTAATCTCTTTTCTGCTTCTTTGGAAATACCATGTCTCCACTTACGCTTCCTACTACTACTGGAGCCTCCTTGTGTAAGAACATCATTTGTATTGTTCATGCGTCGTAGTGGTGTTGCAAACTCTGCAAATAGAATTCCACTTTGTACCAAGCTGTCACTCTACCTCATCCTTTGATAAGATGGTTCCAATATCCACTTGCCAGAAAGCAGGAACGACAGGTGAGAATTTAACTTGGCTTTGTACTTTTTGTGTGTGGCCTACTTCATAATTGCAGAACCATATTCACAGTGTAATTTTCTTGTCTTTAAAATTTCTCTCAGACCAGAAAAAGGGAGCTACCATTTCCACTTGACAACTCTGTAGTTTGTGACCACAACTTTTCTTCCCTACCATTCCAAAACATTTCCTCATGCAGTTGGCTGGCATCCTTTGTAAAGCCCACTCTTTGCGGGCAACTTTGACCTCTTTAATACACCTTGCTGAATTCTCCCTAGGCTGCACTGGAATGCTCTCTCCTACTTCACGGGTATTGTGGTTTGCTCATTCTCCACTTTCGCCCAGGTGATGGCTGCTTGCAAGGTGGCGGTGTAATCACTTGGTGCCTACTGCTCATCTGCATTGGTTGCATGTTATCCTTTGAGTGTCTGCTCTCCGTTTCTTGCTCGGGATTATTGTCTAAGGGGAAAGACGATTATTACCTTTTTGACTCCTTACGATTATTGTCTAAGGATTGGATTACCTACTTGATAGAGCGATTATTATCTCTTTAAATCCTTTTTGCCCTTAAGGTCTTGAGTTCAATCAACTATTGTAAATTTGTGTCAATTGGTAATGGAACTCAACACTCTGGACATAATGAAGATATTGTCAAATTTTCACAAATGTTAGCGGCGGTAAAATACCCGAAATGGGTTTAGCCGTGCCTATGGATGAAGGCGATGGCTCGGTCTTGACCATTGTACAATACAAAAATTTGAGCCCCAATTTGCCAAAGGCTTCAGCCATGAAAGAGGACAAAACTGTCTCGATCGAAAAAGTTCCCTTTGGGAAAACAAGAGAGAAAATAGGCTCTGCTGAAGGGTTTAAATTCGAGGTAAAAACGCTCAAAAATGGGCTTCCTCAGGGTCCCAGCTATACGAACAAAAATAAGATGTCAAGTGCATTTGCAGCTCGCAGGCTAGGCATTTTTTTTTGCTAGCATACTCAAGGGGACTAACTCTAAGGATTATGGAAAAGGCTCATCATAATGATTGTCGAGTGAAGGAGATATCGAAAAACTGTAGAATACAAGAGCTAGACTTCAGCAAGAGCTCAAGGAAGTCAACAAAATGATTGAGTCCGGACCTAACAACAACAAAAGAACTTGCTCCCAAACAGATTACTGTGGGCTGGCTGAAGACGGGTCGGCAGATCGGGCCTTCTCTCCTTTAAAAAAGTCTTTTCCACACAACAGGTGGAGGTTACTGAGGCTATTACTATAGCGATTCCACCAACACTTATCAAAAAATAGTTAGCCAATCAAGCTAAGCTAACGCTTGTATTTGGGTTCATGGAAGAATTCCGAACAGGCTTGGGATGTTTCAATGGCTTCAGGGCCCTCAAATTCTTGGTCATGGAGGAGCAGTTGAAAGTACTTTTTACCTAGCTAAAGGTTTTTGTTCAGTGAGATTCAAAGAGGCCTCCGATGTGGAAAAGATCCTTGACAAAGGGCCCCTAGTATTAAATAGGACTACGGTTTGTGTGGTGCCTTGGGAGCCAGTGTTCGAGTCAATTGAATCTCTACAAGGGTTTCATCTACTCTAGGTTGAGTTTGTGGGCCTACCTAGTTGGCTGTGGGAAATTTGCAGGATGCTTGCTAGTCAACTAGGAACTCCCTTATTTATACCTAGCAAGAGAGGGTTTGGTAGAACCTCAAAGAGGGTTTGTATAGGCTGGTATGTGTCTAAAAGGCCACCTAAGAGCATGGTAATCATTGTCGGAGTTGGGCTTGTTACTATTCTCCTAAACTTTGGAACATACTTTGGAGCATGTTTTGAATGCAACAACTTTGGACACTTCGCCAAGGATTTCCCCTTGAAGTCTATTGGTACTGCAGCTTTGGAAACACATGCCTCGAAGGAAATGGAAACCCCGATGAAAGGGTTGGAGAAGCAAGGAGGCAGTAACGAAGGGGCAAATGCAGGGAAGAATAAAGAAGGTATGGTATGTGATAAAATTGATATAAAGATGCAGGAAAATATTGCGAAGGAATTGATTCCCATACAATGAATTTCCAAAGGTGCATGCAATAATAATATGATCATTACTCCCGTTTCTACTCCAAAATTTATGACAGTGACAACGATGACGGCTGTTCAAGTCCCTGGTCTAAAAAGAGCCAAAAGGGTGAAGGTAGTGGCAAGAGACTCCAAAGTGCTTCAAGTTGTGAGAACACTTGAGGTGAAAGGATCTAATCCAGCATCCACCCCTTTGAAAGGAGGGGGGTTCACTGTCCCATTGCACAATCCATTTGCAGCATTGCAAGAAAAGAAATCCCCTGACTTGGAACCCCCAGATTCTCTTGAGACCAAGGAGAGGGGGGGGGGGGCACTACAACGAACCATAACCATAACTAAGAACCATAACCATAAACAAAATTAACAATAGCGATAAGCATAACCAGAAAGTTAAACATAACCATAAACAAAACCTGAACCATAACTATGTCTATACAAGAATAGGAGAAATAACCATGTCCATACAATGACAATGACAATAACCATAACCATAAGGAAAACAATAACTGTTTGAACAATAACCATAACCATATATGTCTATACAAAAAAGAGACACAGAAGCGTGTCTGTGTATCACAAAGCATATGTATGAAATCCGATCCACTGATGACTAGGCGTCACAACCTGCACATAGGACACCTCACAAAATTAGTATTGATATTACTTCACATATACTTACTTAATTAAATCAACTCACACATGTTAACGTCTCACCTCAAGCGATCAGCAAGACTGTAAGGCCTCCCAGTCTACAGGCTCTCCTAAAGCATCAAGATCATTCAATACTTCATAGATACCTCTGCGATATCCATCTGACTCCTCCTGGCGTGTCGGGGCTCGATGCATCGCAAGATTCTGTGTTTATACAAAAATCAAAGAAATAAGAATACATGATTCATCGCGTTTTAAAAAACGTCATAGTTAAGATTGGATTAGAAACTCACAAACTCATAGCGAAAGGTGTCGAAGCCTCCGCTGCCAAGATGAGATGTCCCCCCGGTCATTTGTCGTATTTGCGTGGCCTCACGCTGCTGTCTGAACCGCGTGTCTGCTGTCCACTCATCCTCCCTGATCTGCAGCCACGTCTTGTGTGGGATGCCCGAAGGCTTCGGCGAGCCGGTCTTGAAAGCCTTTTGAGTTGCATCTCGTCGATGTTTCACGGTGTCCCATGCAACACCCTTGATCCACCTCCTCGGAACATCGTTTGAACCCGGAGCAGGTTGGTACTCTCTTAGGATGGTCTCCACTATGTAACTGACTTTGTACCCATTCTGCTCACCCCAAGACGTCAGAACGCTAGTCAAAAACTGCAGCTCCACGAGCTGGCGAATCCGCTGTCTCATCTCAGTCCCAACTCTATCCATGTCAACAGAACCATTTGTCCGTACAGTATAGAGCTTGGAGGCACTAGGATCGTGTGCCCCCCAAGGTGTTCGAGGTGTGCGAAGAGGTGTGTCGAGAGGTGTGCCTGGGTAGGACGGGGGTGGTGAGCAAGGAGGGGTCCAAGCATCTGTGGACCCTCCTCCACAGCAACCACCACCTCCACCTCACAATCGCCGAGATCGGCGAGTGCGCCTGTGCTATGGAGATGAGGAGAAGCAGGCGTCGTACCCGTAGGCGTCCCCCCCCCCCCCCCCCCCCCCCCAGGCCTCGGACCCTCGGGTGTGAAGCCCGGAGACGTAGTACCCGTGCCTCTGGCTACCCAGTACTGAGAAGCCTTTGCCATCTGAGCAGACTTCATCCGTGTGATGAAGCCCATGAATGCATCTGCACTCATAGAAGCTAGATCTGGAAACTGGTCTGCCATACTAAAGTCCTGCACAAAGAAAGTAAAATAAAGCATAAGAACACAATTTTTTAAATTAACTGAAAGCTTAATTTTGAATCAACGTCTTGAGACAAACACTTACAGGCATAGGCCTCGACGAGTGAGGCATCATCGATAAGATCTTGCACCATATCATCCTCTATCTCTAATTGCAAACATAACTCTGCCCCAACCTGTTCTGGAAGATTGTCTTCATCCATTGCATCTTCATCTACAAGTGTCAATTCTGCCTCGTCTTTCATTCCCATTATTGTCTTTCAGAGGAGCTTTCCCACATTCTTGAATATATGCATTGGATCCAGCAAATGGTTAATTCGTAGATCACCCCAGTACGGCAACGTATGGAGAATGGACAGACATTTCATTCCTAGAATAGGTTGCCCCTCATGTTGCTCCCATCGGCGACGCCACTCTTGTACATGCATAGGATGACATTCTATAAATAAAGAGGATGCAAGAGAGCTAGACAAGACAAGCACACACCACACAGAGATGGAAAGCTTCTTCTTCTTCTCACAGAAAAGAGAGTACAAAAATGACTAAGTGCTAAAGCTGAAAAAGTAGCACATATGTACATGCGGTCACTAAGTGTGAATACGCTAGAAGCGTACTAAGCTGGCACTATAAGTGTAGTCCAGCTGTAGAATCACTGGCAGAGATTCTCCATGTCGGTCACCTAACGCGCCAGTGAGTAAATGCCGTAAGCGGCTAAGACCCGTAGTGGATGCCAGCTCAAGATGTAGAGCTCGACATCTCGACACTCCCCCTAGAGCTTTGCATGTCGCAGAGTCCAAGAATAGTCCGGAAACGTCGAAGCTTCTCAGCTCCGAGGGACTTGGTAAAGATATCGGCTATTGCCCGCCAAGTCTCTCTCGAACGTAGTGGTAATGGACCTCTATGTGCTTGGTCCTGGCATGGAACACTAGGTTCCTAGCCAACTGCATGCTGCTGAGGATGACAATCTGTTGGTCCACCTGTACTCCCAAGTCATCAAGTAATGTGCGTAGCCAAGCTACCTCATACGCCGCAACTACAGCACCTCTGTACTCGGCCTCTGTGCTCGATAAAGCAACCGTAGGCTGCTTTTTGCTGCTCCAAGTAACAGTAGCACTCCCAAAAGAGAACATGAAGCCACTTTTAGATCTCCTATCAACAATGCTACCTGCCCAATCTGCATCTATATACCCATACAATGCTAATGGCGCATCTGCTGCATAGAACAATGCGTAGTCAAGAGTCCCTTGCACATACCGAAGTGTGTGTCGTACTCCATCCAAATGTGGCTTCCTCGAAAGCTGCATGAACTGACTCTCCAAGCCTACTGTGTAGCTCAATTCTGTCCTTGTGATAGTCAAGTAGATTAGACTACCCATAATCTTCCTGTACATCTTGACATCCTCAACAACATCACCCTTCTCTGCACTCAGCTTTGCATTCAAATCCAAGGAAATAGAAATTGGCTTACAATCAGCTATACCATACTTTGACAACATGTCCAAAGCATACTGTCTCTGTGACAGCCATACACCCTCTGGAGTCCTGATCACCTCAATGCCAAGAAAGTAGCGCAACTCGCCCAAATATTTCATTTCAAACTCCTATTTGAGAAGACCCTTCACATGGTCAATCTCCATAGCATTGTTACCCTCAATAATAAGGTCATCTACATATATGGTAATGACCACAATCCTCACATCACTCTCACGTACATAGAGTGAATGATCAACATGAGCTCTCCTAAAACCAATACTTACAAGATACTTGGCAATCCTGTCATACCATGCTCTAGAGCCCTGCTTCAAACCATACAAAGCTTTGAGAAGTCTGCATACATAATCTGGGTAACCTGGATCGACATAACCAAGTGGCTGATCCATATACACTTCCTCTTGCAACTCACCATTCAAGAAGGCATTCTTTACATCCATTTGATGCATAATCCATCCTCTAGATGCAGTCACTACTATGACAGCTCTCACAGTCGTCATCTTTGCCACTGGAGCAAAGGTCTCCTCATAGTCTATGCCATACGTCTGTGCATAACCCTTTGCGACCAGCCTTGCCTTGTGACGCTCAATGTTACCATCAGCCTTATGCTTGGTTTTATACACCCATTTACAGCCAATATCTTTCTTGCCACTTGGCAATGGCACCAACTCCCATGTGTCGTTTGCTTCCAATGCAGCCATCTCTTCATTTATTGCATCATCCCAATGCACATTTCCAACTGCATCCTCAAAACATGTGGGCTCCACATCCTGTATCACCTTAGCCATGTAGGCTTGGTGATGCGCTAGATACCCATCATAAGTAAATTTTTGAACTGGATTTCTGACTCTATTAGATCTATGCGGTCCTGGGTCACTCCTTTGCCCTCTAGCGTCTTCTTATACTTTCCTTACACCAGGTGTCATGACAGCCGGAATTCCAAATTCCTCATCAAGACTTTGTTCAGAACCATCTGAATCCATGTCTACATGTGAAAAAGCTGATGATGCATCAGCCATAAGGGGAGGTTCATCAACCTTTTCCTTTCCTTTTCGTGATACATTCCTTGTACCTGCTGGTGGAGTAACCTGTGTACGTAGTCTACCATTCCATGGTTTCTCAACAGAGCCACGAGAAGAGGACTCTTGTGGTCCATTCAAAACCTATGACTGTGGCCTCACATTTTGTACAACCACATCATCTTTTACATCAGCCCCAATAGTGCCAGGTGCATTACTACATCTCTGCTCACTCGTAATTCTCGTGTAGTAGGATTATATCACCTATACCCCTTTTGTTCAAGGGAATATCCCACAAGAATACATTTCTTTGCTTTAGGATCCAACTTCCTACGCAACTCATCTGGTACATGCACGTAAGCTATGCAGCGAAACACTTTCAAGTGTGCCAAATCAGGCTTTGTACCTGTAAAGTTTTCCTCAGGCGTTACATCATGCACCGCAGCTGTAAGTGTCTTATTCATAATGTACACAGCTGTATTTACAGCTTCAGCCCAGAAATGATGAGGCATGTTTGTCTCATTCATCAATGCACGTGCAACCTCTGCAATGTGCTTGTTTTTCCTTTCTGCGACCCCATTCTGCTGTGGAGTATATCTGCATGTAAACTACCTGCGTATACCATGCATTCGCAGAAAATCTGAAAAATCATTGGAGATGTACTCTTTCCCTCCATCTGACCTCAATGTCTTGATAGCTTCTCAGTAACAATCTGACTGAAACCGTCAAACATCTTGAAGCACTAAGACAAAATAGCTGCAATCTGTAAAAACCTGCAAATCTGCTGAACCTGCTATCGTGGTACCTGTAACGCTTTCTTCACTCAACGAGTGTCCACAATCAAGCGTACATACAACCACTATACTTGTACAGTAAATCTCTGTGTACTGCACTTTGGAGACCTGTTCAGAAACTTGTACGAAAAATCCCTAAAATTTTGGATTGTGAACGAAGGGATTGTGATGCTCTTTCTCTCTTAGCCTCTCTTGCCTGCACCAGGCTCTGATACCATGTAAAGAAAGAGGATGCAAGAGAGCTACACAAGACAAGCACACACCACACAGAGATGGAAAGCTTCTTCTTCTTCTCATAGAAAAGAGAGTACAAAAATGACTAAGTGCTAAAGCTTAAAAAGTAGCACATATGTACATGCGGTCACTAAGTGTGAACACGCTAGAAGCGTACTAGGCTGGCACTATAAGTGTAGTCCAGCTGTAGAATCACTGGCATAGATCCTCCATGTCGGTCACCTAACGCGCCAGTGAGTAAATGCCGTAAGCGGCCAAGACCCGTAGTGGATGCCAGCTCAAGATGTAGAGCTCGACATCTCAACACATTCGACATGACCAAGCTGACCTTCGCGCAAGTGATGGCCATCTAGAAGATAACGGTGGTGGCCTTGATAAATTGTCTTTCGAAGAGAGGCAGAATAACGCACATCCAAAGACTGCCCGCAAATTGGACATGCATTGTATCCCGAAGTTGTTAGCTGTGCATATATTAAAGCATGAATTAGGCCAAGGCAAAGTTCTTGCGAATAGCGAGAATTTTGTAAATCAAGAACCATTACCAGAAGCTTCTTCATATCCTATCCAATCATGCATAGTCCACATAAGAAGTCCATGGATCCTTGCATGCTGTTCTCCTATTGGTTCAACCGCATCTGCTATGTCGAGCCCATGCCATAACTCTTGGAGATCGTCAACTAGTGGAGCTAGTTAAACATTCATGTTTTTTGCCTTGAACTTACCACGTACAATCAAGCTTAATATCAAATGACCCTTCTTGATGGCAAGCCACGGTGCGAGGTTGTAATTGATAAGGAACACAAGCCAAGTGCTCCATGACGAGCTTCTCAACCCAAATGGATTGACTCCATCCATTGCCATGCCCAATTGCGTGGTTCGCTCGTAAAATGTGGCCATGTATCTTCAATGTGCCTCTAGGCACTTTGCTTTGCGTCTGGCGTGGAGGGGGGCATTTCATTGCCAGCCGGGAGAAGTTGCTCTTGCAACAACCTGTTTAAGCCACATTAAATTAAAAAGCTCTCCAAGCACGTCACCGTTGCAATCGAAAAATCTCTTTTGTAAATTACGTACCTAAACAAAGCAGTGATGCTTGCATCTGACCACCCGTACACTGACTGAAGATTCAAAAACGCTAGACAAGCATGAAGGGTCGATATTTGGGCGCCTTCATAAATTGGTTGACGTGCCAACCTCCTCAACATGTCTTCAAGAGATAGGCACACGGCTTCTGGTGCTGCTTCGTTAGCGTTCTTCTCGCTTGTCTGGAAGAAGGCATCCATCATCTCCTCCATGCTGTCGTCTTCTGTCTGTAAGTCGTTTTCTTCTTCCATCCTTGGCTCTATATTGGTCGGACTTCGCGTATAATCCTTTTTCTCTCTCCCTCTTAGATGTAGGTGCTATGTCACGAAAATCAATGCCCGTTCCATAGGAGTCGTATCGTAGATTCTGTACGGTTTCTTTAGCAAACTCTCCATACTTGTGTACATGCTCATTACATATCCTACGCTTGCGCAGGATTTGATACTTGCAGAGCGTGCACGAGCATGTATTCTTTTCCTCCATGTTAGTTGATGATGTTGCCATCTACAATGATTATGAATGTTGTTTTAATATATATACTCCTCACAATGTAAACTACCTCGCATTCTCTAGTCTTGCCCAATCTCCGTACACCTCCGTCCAGAGGTGTACGAAGATCAGGACCACCGGGTCAAAATCTCGTCTTTATTGGTCAAATCCTATATGGATAGACACATATGTGCAGTCCCAGGTGTACATGGCAATGCATGTAGCGGGAAAAACCCCTTTGCCTCTTTTAGTTCCATAGTTTATTCTAGAGGGAGAGAGAGAGAGAGAGAGATAGAGACTCTATGGACCTAGGTCTATATGGGTGTATTAATATCCAGCTTGATAGAATATATGTTGTTTATTTTAGAGAAAATGGCACCTAAGAGAATGTCAAAGTCAGCTAATGCAAGAGGCTCTACACCAAGTTCATGGTATCTATATTTTCACTTACCAGATGGTGAAAGTGATGAGAGGGTCCATTTATTATTTCAAGATAAAGAGAAATCACCCTTGAAAGACCGTGGGGTTGCTAATGAGCTAAAGAAAGATTGTGCAGATCTTGATTTGTCCCCATGTCTTATGGTAAAGCTACTCAACAGTGATCCCTACTTGTTGGAGCCTGTGGCCTTTGCTCAAGGCTTGGTGAAGTTTGATTGTGATGCATTGTCAATGTCAAAATCAGGGTGGGTACATCTTACAGAGGACTCTCCAAGTGAGAACTTCATAGACATATATATTAAGGGATTTAAGAAAGTCACTCAGTACTTGGATAAATTGAGTAGCACGGAGAAGAATAAGAAGCGGAAGAATGACAATATAGGTAAAGTAGGTCAAGCTAAAACACTTAAGGAGACTGAGAATCCCTCACTCGGAGAAAAAATTACATATGTGGCCCAAGAAGATCTTCCAATTATACATTTAGAGACTCAACAAGCAGGACATTCCAGTGTACTTGTAGCCCTCACAATTGAAACCCCTTGTGGTAGTGGTCATGGACTCAACCTCCTTAGTTGTGATGAACTCAATTGTACAACCAAAAGAAAAAGATCTATGATAAAGAAGTTGAAAACACTTCTAAGACTAGGCTAGATGGATATGTTGGAATTGCACGCTATTTTAAATTTGGAGTGCAATTTACCCAATTGATCCCTGTTGACCAATGCAACCTTGCACCCAGAGCCTACAAATGCATACCCTTGTCATATATGTATGTGAAATACCTTTTGAAGTAGTTTGCAGGGCACTCTAAACTAGTCTCCACTCCAGTAGACCTGATGCCGTATAATCCAATTACAAAAATGCCTCTCTAAAAAGTTGAAGTGCATGGAGACAAGCTAGTTACATATCACTATTTGATTCTCTGTGGCCAACATTCCATCATAGCAGCTAGAGATTTTTTGCGCAACAAGAACACTAGTATGCTTTCAGGAAAGAGTTCTACAAGTGGTGGATGCTCCCAAAAAGGTTGTTGTTCAAATATCCAAGATGAAGAACATGGAGAGAATAACAGCATTGAAGCACCAACCTAATGTGGAGGTCTTAAATCATGGTCATGGTCACTTGATTGCCTACTCTAAACCAACAAATCCCAAGGTAGGAGTTCATTTCATTCATGTGATGCGAACACATTGGAATGTAAGTTTCACTTTCTTATGACCATTTTCTTTATAGATACATCTTGAAATAAAGTTATTTTCTTTTTTGTTTATTTTGAAGGCCTTTGTATATGTGGCAAACATCAGGTTCAACCATCAATCATTTGCCAGTAGAGAAGGACACATGGTCATCTATGATGATGAAATCTACGTCTCAATGGGTAAAACATCTTGGAGAATTATCAGGCATCAGTTGCTCATGGGAAACAGCCATGCATAGCAATCTTCATAAGCCTAAAATGTCTAGAAGATAGTGACATCAAGTTACTACAAGAGGAGTTGATAGAAGAGAATGTATGCTTACTGAGGCACCCACATCAAGTAGGCATACTCAAGCTCTCTACACCTGCCATGAACTTAAAGCAGACCAAGGTTATTGTGGCTCAAATGTTGATGGTGTTTAAATATTTAGATCCGTCGGTAGCAGTTACCTCATGGGAAGAATGTAAGTCATATTATAACATTATAGGTGAGATTTATAAATCCCTCTTCACAAGTTGTAGGCTTAATATTGAGCTACAAAAAGCAAAGGAGAAACAACCACTTTTAAAAATCACCAAGGGATATGTGCAATGGATCATTGCACAAAACAATGGATTTTTTAATTTGCAACTCACTTTACCATGGACAATCAAGTTCATTGGAAAGAATTTGGAAGGCATTGAGTTTCTTTGCAGTGAGAATAGCTCTACAAATTGTGTTGGTGTCCGTATCATAGATACAATACACAAAAGTATTATATCTAGTGATTGGAGTGCTATCCAATTTGGTAAGTTAATTGATGGAGTATGTGGGGTGGCACATAAACCATCAGAGTTTGTAATCGTTGTCTTAGTCAAGTATCATCATGTTGCCTCCCTAGAGAAAGCAATTTTTGAAAAAGCTAGATGGTATGAAATGCATGTTCTACCTTTGAGCTACTTAATAGCATCAGATATCCTCCAAACATGTGCTCTTCATGTAGAACTTTTTGGGGTTTGGACAATACACCAACTATTCCAGTGTTAAAGAGTCATTATTGGAGCCAATGCATTCTCTCTGCATCAACGACGATGAGTATGATTCTTTGACCATGGCCATTTGAAGCCTTTTTTGTGCATCGTGCAAACAAATGCATCTGTGTCAAAGAAGATGGTCAAGTAATAGATATCTTTTGATTAGGCTATGGTACTAACGAGACACTATAACAACAAAGAAAGGTAATATCAGTTGCATGTACTGTCAGACAACCAAATTTACTTAAGTGGTTATTAAGAACATTGAAAACAGTAAATATTTTATTGAATTTAATAATTTACAAAAGAATTCTTTGTGATCATGTGATTTTAAATTCAAGAAAAACATGAAATTGAAGACTTGGAAATCTACCTATTGTTCAAAACGAGCACCTACATTAAAGCTATTGTTGATTCTCTTTTCCATGATCCCCTTTGCTCTTTGAAAACTATTGTTAGTATTATTTGTACCCTTCCCTTTCCATAAGTATATAGGTTATTGTTCAATTCCAAATTCCTTATATAGTATACACTCGCAAAGGACTATGGTCTTGAGGCCATGAAGGTAGTAAAATTTAGCTTTTTCTGTAGCCTTCAAGATGTGTATTAATAGCATCACATTTTTTTAGCTTATTTGGGTGTCTTGTGTGATGGTCCAAATATTGACACTTAAGAAGAAAAGAGAAATAGGATCTATGTAACACTACGGGCTATTATGTTCAAAGCATACCACGTTATGGTCATAAACACATACAATGGGTACCCTATTGCCCTTGGCCATAGAGTACTGATATAGATCACCTACAAATGTAGTTCAATCACCAATGGACTTGGATCCATTGAGTACTCTTTGCTTGTAGTACATTAAGATGTTAAAAGGCACCTTTGTTACCCTATGGCCATAAGTCTATAGGGTTGTCTAACTATAATCTATGTTATTATGAACCCTTATGGGCCCTTGGTTCTTAGCACTAGAATGGTAACCTAACAGGACATAAAAGTGTCCTTTCAGGGTTTTGGAAAAAAATTCCAAAACCATAGTAGATCCACTCATTTTGAAAAATCCTTTCATGAGCTTATAGTTCAATAACTACTACATATGGAAAAATTAATAAACTTGTAATTTTTCTCATCCCTTGGTCACTACAAGCCTCCAAAGTTGATGGACCAGTGCATTTTGCTCAAAAACAACAATTTCTTACGATTGATTGCACATAAATAAGAGTGGCGATTTTTGTAGGACATGAGATAAAATGCCCCATTAACTTCAATGGGTTGGTGACCAAAACATATGGTTGCTTTTACCTCACTAATTTTTTTTTGGGCAAAAAAAATAGGTAACAAAAAGTTGCATTTTACCCATTCTGCGGACCTATCATCAAAGTTTCTATAGTCACGCTCAATACAGATACTATATACATGTTTTCTTAGTTCCGTTTGGGCCTTTGGATTCAAAAGGAGCCACCGAGCATGTCAAAAGGATAATGGATCTCTTACAATTGGAACCTTGGGGGCAATGATAAAGTGGTAAATACAGCAAACATGAAAAAATTGGGTTTAGCATTATGACCTCTAGAAACCCATAGAAACTACTCAATATCTAGCCAAGTTTGTAGTCTATGATTAGATATGGTTACTACCTACGAAATACACACAATTGGCCTAAGAAACTAGCAATATTGAGAAATTTATACTTGCTATTCTAAAATGTATCGTATTCTTCAGCAATCAAAAAACTCAACCATCATCATATACTATGCTATATAGCATATTAGGTCCCCCAAAACTCAAGGAAGATTAGCTTTATGTTATACATTACACTTACACAATCAAAATTGAATTTGAATATCAAGAAAGCCACCAAAAAAATCATAAAAGTGCTAATTTTGGCCAAAAACAGGATTATGCAATTCTTGTAAATTGGTCATAACTTTCAATTTTAACACTTAGCTCTCCCTACAAGCATCAGAACATGTTGAGAACTATGAAGGCCTAACCTCTAGCGATCGAAACCTCACAAACATGAAGTTTAGAGTGGTATATATAGTTGCCAAAAATTGAAAAAAAGCCAAAAAAAAGACCCGTTTTTTCACACAGTTTAGGTTCAAAAATGTTGTGCAAGAGTGAGGTTAATGGTGAGATCGATACTCAAAAAAAATGATTAGTTTTTTTCAGCTCATAAGGCAACTTTGTGGATATATAGCACCTAGAAATTCATTTTCATACTCTTCAAATAATTCAAGCAAAATGGTCACTTAACAGGACACAAAAGTGTCCAAGGACATAAAAGTGTCCTGTTACCATTCTAGTGTTAGGGTTCTAATATACCAATACATAAAAAATAAGGCTACAATACCTTAGGATCAAAACAAAGCATGTTATGGCCATAAAAATCATATAGAGAGTGGTCTCGAGATTCTTGATCCTAGTATCCATGTCGAGGCCTAGTGTGTTAAGTTTGTGGCTGCACTCATGAAGCATCACCAATCTTCGGTTGTGATGACCAAGGCCATGATGGATAGGTCCAAGCTATACTCGCAAGGTGGTCAGTGGAATGGACTCGATGTAAAATGGTCCCTTGGTGGGATTTCCTGAAGCTCACGGGGGGGCAACAGACGAGCTCGCTTGGAAATATAACAGAGCAGCAGAATCTCTGGAGTGGGGAGAACTGGTAAGGTACTTTCACAACACTATAGGATTTTCAAGATGGGGAGCTTATGTTAAATCCATAATGGAGGGAAGCTGCGAGAAAGATCAATAACAAAGGCGTCCAACATTTGTGACAACTATGGGACTATGGAAGTAATTGGTGGAAAATCATAGACCAAATGGCTCTCCAGTTCAGCCTTGATGGGGTTTAAAGGTTATTGATTAGTAGAGTTCTTAAAAAGGCTGATAGCTCGGGTTTTCTTGGGTTTGAGTGGAAAGCATGGCATTGGCCAAAGGATACACAATTTTTCAAGACTCAAACAAAATAAGTATATCACACACTTATGGCGATGTCGGATTGGTTCTATCGGTTGAACAAGCAGTGGGGCATGAATAGGCCAGAATCAAGATGGGTGACAGTCACCAAAAACATTTGGGGCGTGCACTTGCTACAAAATATGAATATCTTCCTCTTTAAGGTGCTCTGTAAAGCATTATCAACTGGGGTTAAGATTCTGGTCAGAGGGCTTGGCCCTTATATATGTTCTCAATGCAGAAGCTAGCAAATACCTCTCCCATCTCTTCAAGGAATGCCCGTTGATTAGTGGCTAGGCGAGAAAGATTTGTAAATGGGTCCAAAGGACCTCAAAGATAGGTTTTTTTAAGAATGACCTGTTTTGGGGGGAAAGGTGCACAAGAGCCAGGATCTACTGATTGCAACACAAATCGTTAAAGCTACTTCAAATAGGTCTAGAAGCTAGAAACAACCGAGTTTTTGATAACACCTTGAAAACTACCAGGTTCACAGAGATAATTCAAGAGAGCAGGGGGAAATTCTTGGCCATTGGGAAATGGAATATCTATGAGGAATGGAATAGGATGTAATATAGGCCCTTGTCCATCCGGGGTCCATCCATACTTAGAATCCCCTGTCCACACTTAGCAGCTGGCTCTTGGCATGGGTCCATGACCCCCCTTGAGTTTTCATTTGGCATTACAATAAGGATATACAGTGGGCAACCGAACACAGAACATCCCCAACCCCAGGTAAAGGCACATCTCCTTTACCCCAGCACCCACGTCAACAAATTGTGCATAGCTAATGGCCTTCAAGGAGCATGCATATCTGATTGTAATTGGAGAAAGGAATTAAATTTGCGTCTACTAAAGATAGCCCGCAACTTAAGTGCCGTAACCAGGTTTGGCATATCCTACAATAAACAACCTCCAAGTGACTATTTGACAAACATAAATCTCATTACTAAATTTCTTTTTCTTTTGGAGGATGTTGTGTTTGACATACTTTCCAACCACAACACTACGAAAGTACTACATAGTTCTCCATCAACCATGACTAGAAATCTCATCATGACTTTCCCCACCCATGTCAAAGTAGTGTGTAGTGCCACAACTGCAAGCATAGGCAAATGCATCTCTAAGCAGGCCTTCACTTTGCATTCACTGAGAACATCCCATAGCTTCTCCGCCACAATGTCTTGTTGGGCAAAACCTGCAATCAGTATGTTCCAAGGGACAACATCCCAGAGACAAAGGTATCAAGAACAATTCTGAATTTCACGAAGATGTCTCATAAAACGTACATGTCCACCAAAGTAGTGCCAATGGGAGACATTTTTATGTAAACAGCCTAGAGCTTCCTTGCCACAGCCATCTTGGGCATATCGGCCAACAATCAACACGCTCTAGGTTACCACATGCAGTGTTTGTGCTTTCATGAGGATGTCACATTTGGCATACAGATTGAACAAGCCACCACCAAGGAAGTCAAGTTTTTGCAATCAAAATCATGGATTCTCTCCACCATGCCAACGTCTTTTGAAAAGGTAAATGCGTTCAAGGTGTATGTATAGGTGTTCACAATAGTAGAAAGGCATGAACTTTGCATCCATTCAAGATAGCCCACTATTTTCTTTCCCCAACCAAGTGAGGCATGTCTCACTATAAACGAGCTCCAAGTGACTACTTGAAGACATAAATCTCGTTAAAAAAATTCTTTTCTTTTTGGATGACGTTGTGTTTGGCATACTCGTTGACCGTAGAACTGCCAAGCAGGACAAGATTTCCAATCTCATCATGAATTCCCATGCCTATGTCAAAGTCGTGTGCACTACCACCGAGCTTCAAGATGCAGCCGTCGCCAACTTACCTCGGCCGTGAAAATTGGGTCGTTGAGCTACCTACTACCAAAGAACCCCAAGAGAGGCTTGTGTAAATGGATTGAGGTTGGCTTGGGAGGAAATTGATGCTCTATTGAAATCGAGACTCTACTATGCTGAGAAAAAGAACATTGCTATGTATAGAAGGCTCTGAGTTCACAAACAACAACAATGGAAAAATTGCAAGGCAATGCTTAACTTGCAAATTAACACAAGGAAGGTAGCATTGATCGTGGGACGACTTTCTCTCGAAAAGGTTGTTGTGGAATTTTCTTAGCATCCTCAAACTCTTTGTTACTTTGATACGATGAATGAATGAGGCGAGGAGCGCGAGACATACACAAACGGATGAGGAGAGACGTAAGAGAATGTAACAACTGTGTTGATGCAATGAGATGCTCATACAACTTCGTGAAGAGTGAAAATGAGGGGTAAGGGTCACCTCTGTACTAGACAGTGATTGAGAGTTCCACAAAATAGGAAAAGTCGCAAAAATGGGACAAATAGATCAAAATAGAGCCACGAGCCTAAAATGGGCTAAAATGCATATGGAAGACCAATGTAGCCATACAACACTCGTATGCAAGCTAGGATGCCACCATTGCACTTGGGTTGACATATCTCACCCTAGATTTTGTTGAATTTTTTTCCATCTTATTTGTTGATCCTTACGGGCCTCATGATGGGGAGTTTTGATTTTATGCTCAACCTCAACCCCAACCCCTTCTCTGGCACATGCGCGTCGTCTGCAACACCTTTTGACAACAAGCGCGGGCGCGGACCTCAACTTGCAGAAAAGTCGGCCTGCCTTGAAAATCAGCCTTAACGGTGGTAAAAGCTGAGAAATCGAGCCTTTTTGACGAATGAGGAGGAACGTGGTGAATTTGAAGAAGCTGGACGGGTTTGGCAGCCGCCTTCCTCTAACTCCACTCCGCCGAACTCACAACGCGCAACTATAAATAAAGCCCAATATCCTGATCACTTGCCACCCAGCATCCGGGCAGCAAGACATCGAGAGAGAGAGAGAAAGAGAGAGAGAGGGATGGGGTCCTATCAGAGGCTGACGCAAGCGCCATGGCTGCTGGCCGTCGCTCTTCTGCATTATATCGTCTTCGCATCGCTTCTGGTACGATACTGTGACGGCTCCAGTCGCCAGCTGCTGTTCGCCCAGCATCGACATGGAAATCACAGCCTTGCACGTCCTCCCATCACACCGTGGGCTTATAACCATCGCAACCGGACCAGCCCAATATGGCGTCGAGGGGCTCCCCGCGGCACCTATAACAAAGGGCATTACATTAGTGGCGGCGTGCCAGGCCTGAATAACAATGGCAGTTCTATAGGCCAGGCACCCGCTCCGGCCAACACCGGCGTCAATAATACAGCTGCTAGGTCGACGGTAGTCACCCCGCCTCCTGCCTCCGCAATATTCCCCAGCCCGCAGTCAGCTCCTCCCCCGATGGTACCGACCAGCTCCTTGCCGCCCACTACTGCACCCCCACTCTCTCCACAACCAGCTACCGCAGCCCCACTCTCTCCACAACCTGCAATATTAGCTAGTCCCCCCACGAGCGCCTCGGCCATCGGAACCGCCCACCAGCTTCCACCGCCAGCTGATGCTCCGCTCTCTCCCGTTCAGAGCGGTGCACAACCGACGCCAGCTCCCGCAGCTAGCAATTATCAGGATGTTTTACCACCACAACCATCCTCGTCATCTGCCGATCTGCCCACTGATCATACATCACCATCGCCAACCGCTTCTCCACCTGTGCCCGACGTTTTGCTGGCAGCCCCCCCAGCTATAATTAGTTTCGCCACTCCAAACTTGCCCTCACCGCCCACCTTGTCGCCAGCCGCGCCTTCACCAACAGATCAGCTACAGCCGTTTCCTGTAATGGCACCACCGTTCACCTCTCCATCTCCGGCCCCAGCTGTAGTTCCTTTCCCGCTGCAGCACCAGGAGCCTCACGCGCATTCAACTGCATCATCACCCTCCTCCAGCGCATCCTTATCGCCGCCAGCCACTTCAGTCAATGACCACGCGGGACAGCAGCTCACGCCCATGTCAGCCCCAGCCATGAAGCCACAACACCTTATAACAGGCGCTTTTTCTCCCCCTCCCATTAGTAGCTTTCTGCATGCGTCTACGCAGAATCGCAAGTCCAGCACACCATTGCCGCCGGCACCTTCTTCCAGCTTCTCCGCAACACCTCCCGCGATCAATATCATCCCCGGTGATCCTTCACCGGCCCCTGCAGCAGTGCTCGTTGCTCACGATCCCATGCACCAGGCCACGGCTCCTTCGCCCGGCCTCTCTGATCCCCTCGATATCAATCCTCCCCTCTCCCCAGGTGCTGCGCCTGACATCGCCCCTCCCATCGATAGTGCCAGTCCCTCATTATCACCAACTTCGAACTCTCATGACGTTTCGGACTCTGCCCCCTCTCCAGCTAGGTCACAGCTAGCGCCTTCTCCTACGTCCGTCAATGACCTTGCAGCCCCGGATAAAGATCACAACGGTCAGAGCTCTCCAAGAGCAGCGGCTCCTGCACTGGCACCACAGTCCAGCAATGTGGGTTCTGCACTCCATCCTTACAGACCATCATTTGGACCAAGCCTCTCCCCAGCTGCTCAACGCCAACAACAAGGTCGTGCAAGGCCTCCTTGTCCCTACATTAATCACAAAGGTGGCATAGCGTCGTCTGATCCAACTCTCATGGCTCCTACACCCTTGGCTAGCTAGATGTCCTACTTAGCATCAATTTGTACCACTAAAGTAGTTATTATAAGTAGATCCTTCGTAACCTACTACTTGTCATCTAGAGATTAAAGGAAACAGTCCCACGTCCGGTCATCCTATCTCCAACTTATTATAACATTGATGCCATCACCACAAAATGTATTATGAAGTTATGGGTTAGGTGTTCCTGAATCCTTATTGTGCGGACCCAGCCCCACCTTTGTGGTCTAATTATCGGAGTAATAAGCTGCAATTTATTCTTAAAGAAACTTGTAAAAGCCTTCTCTTGCATTAGAGAATGTACAAAAAACTTCTCTCACTATCTTTGGAATCATTTGGTTTCTATATATGTTGAAAGATGTGGTTCTCACTATCCTCTCTTGGTCACCACACCACATGTATTGACTAGAATGAAATTTGAACAGCCATCCACTCTTAGTTTAGATGGAAGGCATGGTTGTATGCACGTATGATCCACAAATTTCTTTGCGTTTTACAAGGTGATGAGTAAGGTATTGTATGTATCGTGCTCGTTCCTCTTGGATTTTCGTGTTGGGTTCGTATGTACAAGGTTCTTGTCTAGGCTTGCTCATCTGAAACTCATGTTTGTGAGGTCTAGATTACCAGAACATTAGCCTTAGTAATTCTCAACATATTTGTATGCTTCTAGGAAGCATCAAATGCTCAAATTGAAATTTATGACGAATTACAAGAATTATGTAATCCTATTTTTTGTTTTTGGGCTAAATCTTGTAATTTTATGCTTTGTTTTGGATTTATTCAAGCTCAAAGTAAAGATTGATTGTGTAGGTGGCTTGCATAACAAATAACCATTTTTCCTTGAGGTTTGGGGCAGCTGATACCCCATGTACATATTGTACAAAGATGGTGGAGTTATTCAATTGAATAAGAATAAGAGCCCTTCTAGTATAACATGTATAGTCTTGGCAAGATTGCTAATTTCATAGGCCAATTGTGTAAGCTTTGTAGTTAACAATACCTAATCGATAACTTTAAATTAGTCTATATATTGATCATTTTCTATGGGCCTTTAGATGTCATAATGTGGAACCCAGTTTTTTGATGCTTTATTTGTGAGCTTTCGATTTCGAGCTTTTGCAATCAAAACCAGTTTTTTGAGCTTTTTGATTTTAGATTTAGAGCCTTTTCTAATGACCAAAAAAAAAAAAAATCCACATTAAAGACATGAGAATATTATACATAACAAAAAACGTCTATCATCTTACAACAACTTGGTTTAATATTTTGAGTGTCTTATAACGATACAGACCAAAAACATGTACAAGTTTTCAAAAGCCCTAGTTTTGAGCTTGTATAATCGTCTAGATACATACCACAAAGCATGCTTCTATTACTAAAAGGAATTCAAATAAAGTCTCATGTGTCTAGAAAAGTTACTCCACATCTAATACATAAGAGAAATCTCCTTCAATGCATATCTCCACATGAGAACCTCTAAGATTTAAGTTCACTACACCATAGGCTTTATCTTGCAGGTTTACCCTAATACAAATGCAAGGTCTATGGGCGTTAGTGCAAGCTCATAAATGACCATGTGCTCTTTCGGTTGAAGCCCTAGAATATGCACATACACATAGTACTTGTGCTTACATGCCACATACGCTTTATGTGGGACACGTGCAACTAGGTTTTACCTTAATGTGTACATCATAACAACTCTCTGTCGATACCTGTAAAACAAAGTGTTATTCACTTTCTAGTTTCTCGTCCAAGAACATTGTAACCATACTTGCAGCTAACTCTTGTAACATTTAATGGCCTAGTAACTTGTGTGTAGCAGAAAATAGCATAACATAGTGAGAATTTCAATAGAATAGATGTCTAATGAGCATAGCAAGAGTGCCTGGATGGAGAGAGCAACAAAAAGCATAACACCTAGTTAGATAGGCATGAACAACACATTAAAAGAGAGAGAAGTTAAGCTATTGACAAACAGTTGAGGATCGGATTCACATGGAGCCAGTCGCCCCTCTAAAAGTCTTTGTATTATAGGTTTCCCCCATCAAGGGAGACATTTTACAATACAATTCTTTGTGGTCCTTCAGTAACTAGCTAGTTCAATGAAGATGAAAACTTCAAGGACTAAGCAAACACTTATAAGACAGACCCAAGACCTCACACACCTTCGAAGATGGTGAGAGCTAGCGGGGTATGAGAGTAGATTGAGAGGAAGAAGGAGTAGTCTTACGAGAAAGAAGTATATCTCCTCACATAATCACTCATAAAAGCTTAGCATAACTTAGTAATTAGCATGGTAGAGGAGATGAGCATGCATTGAATCTTGGCTCTTGGTTGTATTTGCATAATAAAGCCAAGAGTTGTTGGTGTAGGCCTCCCTTCTCACAAGCTTGGAGTGGATGATGAGCTTTCCATTAAAGCTTGATAAAGAGAGAGAGAGAGAGAGAGAGAGAGAGAGAGAGAGAGAGAGAGAGAGAGAGAGAGAGAGTCTTCTTGCTTCACACATGAGATTGTGTGAGTGTGTGTGATAATTCCTTGCCAAAATCGCCCCCCCCTCTCTCTTGGTCGACCCCTCTTTCAATTCAATCTTGCTGGCATCCCATGGACCCTGCAAAGCTTAGCCAATCATAATTGAGAAGCGTAAGTGATAGCCTGGTGACATGTGTTCTCCTTTCCCCTTTTGTGAGAGCTTAAGGTAATTAAGTAATGCAATCAAACTCTCATTGGACCCCTTTGTCTTCTGGAAAATAGGTATCAGGGAAGCCATTGGGCTGTTGAATGCTCATTGGACCCCTTAGGAGGCTGTCCAATAGTCTTCTAGAGAGTTTAATTCTTATTGGCTCTTTTATTAAGTATTTTTAAATGAATTAAACTAGATTTACTATAGCCTTATTCTCATTGATCCACCTCTATGGCTATCCAATAGGATTTGAGTGCACCTTGTGGGCAACTGGACTAGGGAGCTGATATGTGTTCCCTATTCCCTTTGTGTAAAGGGAGCATGTGAGTGTGTGCATGTGTGTTTCTCTCTTATCCCCTACTTACAGGTCTTGCCAACTCCTATGTAGGAGACTTCTCAAAGACTTTTGTGTACACTCACAAAGCATCCAATTTCCCTAAGATTTGACCATTGGACATAACCTTTGAATTTTGGAACCTTAGCATTTTGGAAGTCTTAATGGGCTGAACCTTAAAGTCTTTAAAGATCATTGTTGCACATTGCTCTTTTGCAGATGCCCCCCCCCTCCCCTTTGGATCCCTATTTTTCCTCCTTTGGATCCCTACTGTGGTTGGTCTGCCAGCTTAACCAATATTGTAGCTTTTTCACCCTTGGCACTTAATCCCCATATTAAATGATCAATTTAACATGAGAAAATCATTTAGGAGAATTAGATATTAGTTATTATGACACTCCAACCTCTTTTGCGCTTCTTTGGAAATACCATGTCTCCACTTACACTTCTACTACCGGAGCCTCCTTGTGTAAGAACAATATTTGTATTGTTCATGCGTTGTAGTGGTGTTGCAAAATCTCCAAATTGAATTCCACTTTGTACCAAGCTGTCACTATAGCTCTTCCTTTGATAAGTTTGTTCCAATATCCACTTGCGAGAAAGCAGGAACGACAGGTGAGAATTTAACTTGCCTATGTACTTTTTGTGTGTGGCCTACTTCATAATTGCAGAACCATATCCACTGTGTAGTTTTCTTGGTTTTAAAGTTCTCTCAGGCCAAAAAAAGGGAGCAACCATTTCCACTTGACAGCTCTGTAATTTGTTACCACAACTTTTCTTCCCTACCATTCCAAAACATTTCCTCATGCAATTGGCTGGCATCGTTTGTAAAGCCCACTCTTTGCGGGCAACTTTGACCTCTTTAATACACCTTCCTGAATTCTCCCACTACAAGAGGTTGTGTGCTCTTGTGACGCTGTTAGCGATGGAAATACACTGGGTTTTTATAACCCTCGGCGTCGCTAAAACTGTCGCTAATAGCGTCGCTATAGGCGTTGCTACATGCGTCGCTATATAGCAATGCGTATAGAGACACATATAGCGACGCCTATAGCGACGTTTACACAGAAGTCTATAGCGACGCTCATAGCGACGCTACAGAGCCATAAATAGCGACGCCCGAGAGAATTTTTTTTTGGTGACAAGGCATTGAATGCCCTGCCACCCATCAACCATATTGTACTTGATTCACTTTTTAAAAAAAGTGCAAGGGTAGATAATAGACCCAAGCGTAAAATTGACAATTGTACACATCATAGGCAAAATGAATTGATTGGCAAATGTAATAATGACAATCGTACAACATCATAGGCATAAAGAATTGATTGGCAAAATGAACTGCGGTGACAAATGTAATAATATACATGGTTCAAAAAGACGTATAAAATCCGTCTCATGATACATAAGCTATGAGAAACCCTAAACTAATGCTATCTAGCTACGGCTTAACTGACGTCGTCTAGTCAGACGTCTCATCGCGTCCAAGCGGCGTATCTGTCGGATTCTGCAAAAAAAGACAATAAGACAGCTTTCAGTAAGTAGAAACATATAACGACATTTATAAAACAATACAAAAAATAGAAAAGAGTAAACTCTAATACTAACCATGCCGCCGCGAGAACTGAGAATGTCCATCAGGGCGTTTAAGCCCTTCCTGCCTGCGTACTCGCGCTCGTACGGTGTGGGATCACGTCCTGTCATCGACCACTGTCAAAACATACAAAGAATTCGTTATGTTAGAATTAAAAAACTCATAAACCCTAAAATATCAAACATAAAGAGCAATGCGAAAACACTTACAAAATCGGCCTCAAATGATGCCCATCCACCGCTCCCCAAGTGGTGCGAGCTCCCTGCCTCTACTCGCGCTCTGGCTGCATCCTTTTGTTGCTTCCACTTGTCGAGATTCTCGCGCGCTTCTTTCTTCGCATTCGGCCAATCTTCTTTGGCCAGCCAATCTGGCCTGTTCCACCCATGCTTGATTGCTTTTTGCACTTCGGAACGCTTGTGTTTGCAGTATTCGCGCATTCGAATCTTCATCAGGTCTTCATTGAAGCGCTGATCCCGTGTTGGAACGGGAAACTCATCATGAAGTATGCTGATGACTCTGTTTTTTAAATCACTTGGTACTTCACTCCATTTGTTTAGTATGTAGTGTCTAAACAGCTGAGAGCAAAGACCACGCATGCGCGAGATCACCTTCTTGCCGTCATCATCCATGATGATGCCGCCGCTGAAGTCGACGGAGTAAGGCAAGCCCTCTGGCCGGTGAAGCGTGAACCTGGGTGTCCCGGCAGGGGTCTCTAGCGGCGTGTCGATGGGGGTACGGACGTCAGGTGTCTCCACCGGCGTCTGGGCCCCGAAGTGAGGAGTGTCGAGTGGGGTGGCTCCTGACGGAGTAGGTAGAGGTGTGTAGCTACTAGGAACAGTCAGCCGTGCAAAACCTGGCGTAGATGGTGATGCTGTGGCTGGTCTGGGGGCGGGCAAAGAAGGGGAGGGTAAAGAGCCTCGTCGAACACGAGGTGGTGTGGAGGCATCGGTGGCGGAATCCCCACAACAACCGCCACCGCCACCACTAGAGCGCCGGTGTCTAGACGAGTGTGAAGCTCGTCTCGTCGACGCCAAAGCTTCGGAGCGCGCCGAATGCTCCGAAAGAGAGGGAGATGCGGATGGAGTAGGAACGCGCGATGATGCGCCAGAGCGATGACGCTCCACGTACCACTGTCTCTGCTACGGTGACAAAGAAGAAAGAAACTCCTCATCATCCATACCTGCATTAAACACACGAATATTTAAACTTAATATTGAATGAATAGAGTAGACAATGACACAAAGACCATTAAATACAATGACATAATGACGCATATAAATACAATGACGCAATGAATTGAGTGATAGAAGAGGCAAGTCGAAAACTCAGAATTTTCAATCAAAAGATGTGAGCGCGAGTAGAAAGGAGCGTTATACACCATGGAAGGTACTTAGAGAGCTAGAGCTTTTACAACACGGAGCAAAATTGTTCAAATACAATATTTGTGGCTTTAAGAGATCTGTCTCTCATCCTCGCATAACTCAGCATAACTTCCTATATCTATATGGAGCTCTCCGTTTAAACACATATCCTCTGTTTCATTTTGTAGCTCCTCTGCATGCACCCCATATAGAGTAGTAGCATCTTGATGCTCGTCTGGCACCACCGTAGCGGCTTCTGATTGAGCATCTTCTCTGATCTCCTCCATTGATGCCGTTGTGATTGGCACATGGTAGCCTTCATACGTCCTTGCACTAGGAGGGGCTACCTCTATGACGTACCACCAGTTTGATGTAGACTTTGTAGGATGAAATATTACCTGCCAGAGCCACATAACTTACATGAGAGCTTTCAAGCACATAACTTGTAAAAGGGGGATGTTAACTATTTACATACTTACTTGTTCACAATGCTCGGGTAGTACGAAAGTGTCTCTTAGGTCAGTCCATTTCTTAGTAGAATCCACCTCAAGAAAACCAGACTCTCCTCTACGCACAGTAGCGTTGCGACCCTCCATGATTATCTTGAACCATTGCACGTCGAACAAGTCGACAAAAAATCCTCTGTAATCGATCCTCAAAATCTCTTGCAGCGTGCCGAAGTAAGTGAGTTCCGCCACCACAGGATCTGCATCAGAGGAACGTCGTCGACTAGACTGTTCAAATTTTGCCATGATTCCACAATCTTGAGTAAAACGCTTTTTGTCGATTCGTTCCACCCTAAAATGTTGACCTTTACACCATGCTGCTGTGTATGACTTATACTACAACGAACAAAGATTATGAGTGGCCGTTCAAACCTTTAGAAATAAAGTCACTAGCTAGTCGTACATTGCAAACTTACCTTGGTCGCGCAACCCCGGGAGTACTCCCACTCTTCCTCAGTCACTTTGTCACCGCATTATTGTGCGCTTTTCAATTGGTTGTGCAACCATATTAAGCTCATGAAGGTTGGTAGGCTCTCCAGAACCGTCGGATAGTGCATCGGTGGTCGTCTTCCCCGTCTCCACTCGATTCGTGCCCTTTGTCGCTCTTGCTTTGCATCCTCATATTGTGAAATCCACTTTTGCATCACTGGATTGTGAAGCATGCAAAATCGGTTGATTTTAGCCTCTAGATCTCCCGTCATCTTCTTCTCAACACCGAGATTGCACATGACAATCCCAGATATGCGCTCATCATCTATGGTTCGCCATAGCGTGTCCCATGCTTTATCAAATCCGTCTAGCCACTCTCCAATGTACACTAGGGACTCTGATACCAACCAACCTTCTGCCATCCTACCCTCCGGAAGTGCCTTTTGACGCACATATCCCTTAAGCGTTTTCATGAAACGTTCTAAGAAGAACATCCATCTGGAATGAGCTGTGCCAGCTATTTCCACCTCATCAACTATGTGAACAAGAAGATGCACCTGAATGGTTACCATGGTAGTAGGAAAATGTTTCTCAAACATGCACACAAGCTCCGCAGCATTTAGTTTGGCGAATGGTATGGAGTCTACGTTGATCTCCTTTTGTGAGATCCATTGCACCAGCTTTGCAAGTTTGTAGATTGTGTTACGGATGTCGAGAGACAAACATCCCTCAATGGCAACCGGTAAAATAAACTGTAAAGTATGTGCAACAATGATATTAAAGTCCACATTTTATGCAATGATATTAAAGTCCACTATGAACGTACCTGACACATTTTATGCCAATCGTGTGACTTCAAACCGCTAAGCTTTCCTTCTTTAGTAAAACACGTTCGGAGCGAGTGCATTACGCCAGTGGGGGTCCGCAAAGATCGAATGGTCTCTTTTACTTTGCGTTCTTGGGCTCCTGTGAAAATCCATGGTGCTTTAGGGAGTTTTATCGATCCATCAGACGCTGTTTGCGGCCAATATTGCTCCATACGATCCACATTTCTAAGGTCAACTCTGGCTCCCAAAGTATCTTTCTTGCCGGTCAGATGGTCCCATAGTAGATTACCCACATTCTTGAATATGTGCATTGGATCGAGCAAGTGACTGATCATGAGTCGGGGCCAGTATGGTAACTCGTACCATAGAGATAGTCTCTTCATCCCTGGAGGCAATCCGTCATCGCACATCTCCTTCTTCTCTAACCATGCTTACACAGACATCCTTGGTGGCTCTCTTCCCAAAAAGCCGTCGCGTAACACATGATTCTCTGGAAGATACGCTTGATGACCTTCGTAGATTTGCTTCTTCAGTGAGGGCGCCCTACGTGCATTCAGTCTAGGTCCACATGTGACACATGCTCTGTATCCACTTGTTTGAAGCCCTGCATGTATACACATGATAATAGATCAACTATGGGAAAAAACAAGATTTACAGTGTCTGAATGAGGAGTGTCAATAGATCACTTGAGCATTCTGTTAGCCCGGGATAGTCATGCATGGTCCACATTAGAATGCCTCTGATCAAAGCATTCCGTCGTCCTGTGTGTCAGCTCATATCCACCACCTCTATGCCAATCCACAATTGTTGTAGCTCTTCCAATAGTGGATGAAGATACACATCCATATTCCCCACTTTATATCGCCCTGGCACAATCAAGCTTAGCCATAGGTGCCCCTTCTTCGTAGTCAACCACGGGGGAATGTTGTAGTTGACGATGACAATGGGCCATACACTATAAGATGTTGATCTTTGACCAAATGGATTTATGCCATCCATAGCCAGGCCTAAGCGCAAATTTCGAGCTTCCCTGGAAAAATCCGACCATGTTCCATCTGCTTGACCAAAGCGCCTGCGAACACGTCTATTGGGTTGCAAGATTGCTGCTTGCTGGCCAGCGTCAGAGTCCGACGAGTTATAATTGGCAACAACTCGATCTATAATAGATGGATCGAACTCGCCAAATTCGCAAACGTGATGCAAAGAAACACGTCTTGTCCGTCGCACAGCATGCTTGCATTGATTACAAGGACATAAGACCCTCGTTGAGAGATAGGTGTTTCGGTTGGACGGTCCCACATCCTCGTCACTACTCATAATGAGGATAAAAATCTTATAACCTGGACAAAAAATTTAATATTCTATTGGCATTCTTCGTCTTATCTCTCTCTCTCTCTCTCTCTCTCTCTCTCTCTCTCTCTCTTTACCTCACATTCTCTAGTCATGTCCAATCCCCGCACACCTCGGTCTAGAGGTGCACGGAGATCAGAACCACCAGGTTATAATCTCGTCTTTATTGGTCAATACCTATATTTGTGGGTACAAGAAATCTACAGACCCACGTCTACATGATACTGCATGTAGTGGACAAACCCCTTTGCCTCTTCTCTAGCTGTAGCACTTCACAGCATCTTAACATCTTTTCACAGTAGATCTTTTCACTGTTCGTCTAACTCTAAACCCTAAACCGTAAGTAATTCTTGCGTGGACTCGATCTAACGTAAATAAGCGTAAATCTAAATAAACGTAAATCTAACTAAAAATAAACCTAAATCTAATTTAATGTAAGTCTACATCTAACCTAATCTTTAACGTCTTTTGGGATAGTTTCCTACGACATTAAAACTCTCTTCTTCTTGTGTGTGTGTGTGTGTGTGTGTGGGTAAACCTAAATAAAACTAAGTCTAATCTAGTATAACATAAATCTAAATCTAATGTAAATTATGTTATATTAAAAACAAAGAACTAAACTAACACGGATTATAAGAACCTTAAAACTGATTTAACACATAATTTTTCACATAACTCGGCAAGAGTTGGCATTCTCATCACTAAAGATGTGAGAGTTAACTTCCGGCGGTGACGCTGCCTCATCTCCATCCACATCTAACGACAGCAATTGGCCCTTTAGACCGTTTTTGCTCTTGTTACTAACTTTGAAGTTGCTGTTGAATGACTAGAGGTTGTCTAGATGGTCATTGTGTCGGGGATGTAGTGACTCTTGCCGCCCTGAAGATCCACCTTCTTCCCTATCTTCTGAAGACATTTCACCAGTACTTTTGGATCGACGGAGCCCACCATGAGTGAAGGCAGCAATACCCTATATTCCATTGAGGGCTTTCTTCACCCGCTTCATACAGGCATCGCAGTCTATGGAGACCTAAATCTAATCTAATATAACGTAAATCTAAATCTAGCGTAAATAAACGTAAATCTAACTAAAAATAAACTTAAATCTAATCTAATTTAACTTAAATAAACCTAAATCTAATTTAACGTAAGTCTACATCTAACCTAATCTTTAACGTCTTTTAGGATAGTTTCCTACGACGTTATAACTCTCTTCTTCTTGTGTGTGTGCGCGTGTGTGGATGTGTGTGCCAATAAAAAGAGATAAATGGTATAACCTTTCTATCACCCATGCCAAGTATGATAGATTGGTTATGCCATTTCCCTCTTGAATAATAGGTCTTGAGTTCAACTCCTCGTCGGCTAGATCTTTAGGTCTTTTAATTTTAATTAGTTTCCTACGACGTTAAATTAGTTTCTCTCTCTTTCTCTCTCAATGTGTGTGCGTTTTTTTGTTTATGAAATGTTTTCTCTCTCTTTTCCTCTCTCAATGTGTGCGTTTTTTGTTTATGCATGTTCTCTCTCCCTTTTCCTCTCTCAATGTGTGCGTTTTTTGTTTATGCATGCTCTCTCCCTCTCTCTTTTCCTCTCTCAATGTGTGTGTGCATTCTTTGTTTATGTATGTGTGTGTGCGTTTTTGTTTATATTTGTACTCTTTCTCTCTCTCTCTCTCTCTCTCTCTCTCTCTCTCTCTCTCTCAAAAACACTATGTGTGTGTGTGTGTGAGAGAGAGAGAGAGAGAGAGAGAGAGAGGGAGAGAGAAAGAGGGGATGGGAACATGAGAGTGAGGAGAGAGAAGGAGCATACCTGGCTCTCCTTCCTCTCCTCGTGTGTGTGTGTGTGGAGAAGAAAGAGAGAGAGAGAGAGAGAGAGAGAGAGCGTTACCTGCTCTTGCTTGAGGGCGCCAAAAAACTCAGATCTGAGATCTGAGTTTTTGGGCGCTCTCTGTTATTTTTTTAGCCCAGCCGGCGTCGCTATGAGCGTCGCTATGAGTGTCGCAAATTTACAAGTAAATTTGCGACGTTCATAGCGACGCTGGGAATTTTTTTTTTTGAGCGTCGCTGTGTGAGCGTCGCTAATATGAATAGCCTCTTGTAGTGTCCCTAGGATTCACTAGAATGCTCTCTCCTAGTTCACTATCAGTGACAACATATACTTCTTCATTATCCTCTCTATCAAAATGTATACTCCGTGGTCTCCCTCTGGTTTTCCATTGTCTTGCTTCGATTACATATACAAGTTTATGTGAGCTTGTATCGATTGTACTTGTTTTCTTCTTCCGTTGTACTGTCTGTTTGTCACCTTGCATCACAGGCTCCTCATACAAATACCTACCACCAACCAAGCCTTTTAGTGTACTCGCAAAATGAGTTGGATGTGGAGATTCTCTGCGTTTGGAACTGTCCATCATTGCTTCTATGGAAGGATCCGTTCCGATGTATCTGCCTGTTTTCACATTGAATATATGCATTCAAAATTTCACTGACACATGCATCATAAAGTGATATTTTATGTTTACCACCTTTATTTACAAGCCAACTAGCATGGATGCTCTTTGACAAATTTATACTTGGAATTTGAGCTTTTTCCCATGGACTGTTACTAACCTATAAATACAAAACGATTAAAACCATATATATGTAAATTTGTGTTTTCATGTATTTAATAAAAACCAAAAAAATTATTGATATGGGCCATTGTCTTAGCGCTTCCCCAATGGGCGATCCGTTGCTCCCACCAGTTAAACCATCTTTCTAAAGCCTTTTTATTATCCCCTATTACATATTTCACCCACCATCCTCGTATTGTGGAAGCTATACGGGAGGCCTCATTTGTAGTCTTTGCTAAGCGCCATGCTTCACACATTTCAATGTGATCCATATTTGTGTTGAAATTTCTCCAAAACACATTAGAAAATTTCGGAGGTCATTTGGAGGGCCTTGTAAGAAATTGTATTTCTCTCTCTAGAAACTTTTTTTAAAATGCACTTGCACCTTGTGAGTACGTCCAAAAGGACAACCAGACACTTTAAAAAGTAGATTTATATTCCCAATCGTCCTTGAAAACGGTCACTTTTTTATTTAATGTGAGCGTCTTTTTCAGGAGGCAGGTGCGGTGCATTCAAGCAGCTTACGTCATCACTGAAAGTTGAAAAGTCACAAACTGTCAAATAGTGATAGATTTTGAGGATTTTGACACCACCAATGCGTCCGGAACCGCAAAATACCCTAAAAACGAATGTCTACTTGTCTCATTCCGACATCCGGAGAGACAAAAAATGTTAAAAAACCCCAAAAAATGGGCTTTTTACTTAAGGCGCGTGAGGAGGCATTCTAAAATGCAAGAATGCCCCTCTGTGCGCCGTTAGTACAAAGCTTCTTTTAGTGATTTTTGGACAATTATCTTTCAAGAAAGCCTACCCATGTTTCTCTATTGCACTTTTGCACCATGCTTTCTCTCTCTCTCTCTCTCTCTCTCTCTCTCTCTCTCTCTCTCTCTCTCTCTCCTTTCTATAGCTTAGCATATTTAAAGAGAGACAGAGAGTGAGAGACTCCCATTACTAACGGCGCGCGTGGAGCATGTTTTGACCTCAAAAAACACCTCCTCGCGCCGTTAGTATAAGGTAACAGAAAGACTCTCTCTCTCTCTCTCTTTCCCCCGCCTTACTTCCTCTCTCTATAACACTCACACATACACACATAAACACATACATTGGTGGATGCACAGTACTAAAGGCGCTCATAGAGACATGCACACCGGTTGTGCCTCTCTACGCGCACCTATAGTATAGAGAGAGAGAGAGAGAGAGAGAGAGAGAGAGAGAGAGAGAGAGAGAGAGAGAGAGAGAGAGAGGGGCTCTTTGTGTTTGTGTGTGTGTGTGTGTGTTATATTTGTGTGTCTGTGTGTTTGTGAGTGTGTATGTCTCTGTGTGTGTCTGTCTGTGTGTGTATGTTATATTTGTGTCTCTGTGTGTTTGTGTGTATGTTATATTTGTATGTCTCTGTGTGTGTGTGTGATCAAAATGCACTTTGTAGAATTGTAACAATGGGTGTGTGTGCTCACTCTTATAGACCCGAAATTATGATCTCTAAGGCTAAGATGATGAAGAAAAAACCTATGTGATAGATGGAGGCCTTTTTAGAGATTTTTTGACATTTTCCTCTCAAAAAGCTCTCTAAAAGAGGAAAAAAGGGGCTTTTTACTAACGGCGCGAGATGAGGCATTCCAAAATTTTGGAATGCCCCCTCGCGCGCCGTTAGTAAAATGTTCTTTTAGAGGTTTTGACATTTTTTGCCTCTTTGGATGTCGGAGCTAAGCAATTGGATATTCATTTCTAGGATATTTGGGCGTTCCGGACGCATTGACAGTATCAAAAGTTTCAAAATCTTCCACCACTTGATAGTTTTGTAACTTTTTGAATTCTAGTGATGACGTAAGCCGTATCAAATGCACCGCATCTACCTTCTGAAAAAGGTGCTCACATTAAATGAAAGAGAGTGATCGTCTTCAAGGACCACTAGATTATTAAATGAGGAGAGGGACACCTTTTATATTTTTGTTAATATCAATTTATTTTTCTACGTAACGTAGGCTCTTCTCTCATTGGAGGAGCTTATTTTCCTCTCTCTTCCAAAAGGCCCTCCAAAAGACCTCCGAAATCTCCTAATGAGAGTTTTGTTTCTTTGTCTTCTTATTTACATTCACATATTGCAATCACCTTCAATGCTCCCATGCTGTACACATAGAACAAATAAGTAATAAAAGGTGTCTTATATCAAAACATGCCATCTAACAAATTTTTATAAATTCACTTACCCAGGATCATAAAGCGAGCTGGACATAGTTTCCCATCCTTCTATCCAACGAGTATGATCAAAGTGCACCCAAGCACTACTCAAATCTCATGTCCCTCCTCGCCTCATTCTATTGACTAGTTCAATTCCAGAAGCAGGTCCTTTTGTGGACATTTTGAATAGTAACATTTGTCCTTAAGTACACCCTGGCCTAGAAAATGACTTCCATGAAAGAATGGAAAAACACACCGTTTCTGTAGCATTTGGCGAGCAACTAACATCAAAGATTGGAATAGCATTTGATGAGCAACTAGAATTTGTATTTTTCATGGACCCCCCTTCTCAATCTTTAAAACTGTCTTAACAAGATTGAGCACCAATACCAATAGTACCAGTACTAGTACTACCAGTACCAGTACTAGCATTGAAAATATGAGACCAATACCATTTTAGTGCAAATATATTAGTATTAGCAGTGTAGCAGTAAAGCTGTACCAGTACCGGTACTACCAGTACCAGTACAACACTGGAAATCTGAGACCTCTAAGGCCGGTACCAATATACACACGTATAGCTATACCAGTACAAGTCCTAATACCAATACCAATACAGTATCAATATAGTGCCATTACAGTACCAATACCAATACTCGTACAGTAAAAAAGAAAATATGAGTACAGTACCCATATACCAGTATAGCATTATAGCCCAGAGTACCCTAGCTCAAATAAGAGCTGCATAGCTAATGAATAAGCATGTCAAGAAAAATTTCATAGCGTGCAAGTAGTAAGAACTGACCGTAGCATTGTATTTTCTATTGACAATTGAAATGAGTGCCTTGGATGTAAACTACATTGAGAAATTGAATACGTAAAAGTGCGGTGAAGAAATAGTGATTGATCAATGCGATAGAGAAACGAGTTTAGTGAAGTATGCGTATCTGCATTCTTTTCCATGAATGGCATATTGTACGAGAGGATTAGTATATTGAACCGAATAAGTACCAAGCAAAAGAGTTAAAATAATTTTACAAAATAAAAACAACACCAAAACCTAAATTTGTTAATTATTAGTTACTTGCAAAATTTAAACTTGTTAAATTTATTACTTGCAAAACCTAATATGTTAAATTTGGGATTGGTCATGCACACACTAATTAGTGTGTGTTAACACACACTAATTAGTGTGTGATTAGTGTGTGCATTGGCCAATGTGATTGGTCAATGCACACACTAATTAGTGTGTGTTAACACACACTAATTAGTGTGTGATTAGTGTGTGAATTGGCCAATGTGATTGGTCAATGCACACACTAATTAGTGTGTGATTAGTGTGTGCATTGGCCAATGTGATTGGTCAATGCACACACTAATTAGTGTGTGATAAGTGTGTGCATTGGCCAATGTGATTGGTCAATGCACACACTAATTAGTGTGTGATTAGTGTGTGCATTGGCCAATGTGATTGGTCAATGCACACACTAATTATTTTGGGATTAGTGTGTGCATTGATCAATGGCATTGGCCAATGCACACACTAATTAGTGTGTGCATTGGCCAATGTGATTGGTCAATGCAGACACTAATTAGTTTGGGATTAGTGTGTGCATTGGTCAATGGCATTGGCCAATGCATACACTAATTAGTGTGTGCATTGGCCAATGTGATTGGTCAATGCACACACTAATTAGTGTGTGATTAGTGTGTGCATTGGCCAATGTGATTGGTCAATGGACACACTAATTATTTTGTGATTAGTGTGTGCATTGGCCAATGTGATTGATCAATGCACACACTAATTAGTTTGGGATTAGTGTGTGCATTGGTCAATGGCACACACTAATTAATGTGTGTTAACACACACTAATTTGTGTGTGATTAGTGTGTGCATTGGCCAATGTGATTGATCAATGCGTTAACACACTAATTTGTGTGTGATTAGTGTGTGCATTGGCCAATGTGATTGATCAATGCACACACTAATTAGTGTCTGCATTGGCTAATGTGATTGGTCAATGCACACACTAATTAGTGTGTGATTAGTGTGTGCATTGACCAATGTGATTGGTCAATGCACACACTAATTAGTTTGGGATTAGTGTGTGCATTGGCCAATGCACACACTAATTAGTGTGTGTTATAACACACTATTTATTGTGTGATTAGTGTGTGCACAAGCCAATGCATACACTAACTAGTGTATGTTAACACATAGTAATTAGTGTATGTTAACACACACTAATGAGTGTGTGCACAAGCCAATGCACACACTAATTAGTGTATGTTAACACACACTAACTCATGTGTGCACAAGCCAATGCACACACTAATTAGTGTATGTTAACACACACTAATTAGTGTGTGCACAAGCCAATGCACACACTAATTAGTGTATGTTAACAAACACTAATTAGTGTGTGCACAAGCCAATTACACAAGACAACACTAATTATGTTAAATTAAACAGTAATCAACACAAAAACATAAACATACCTCCATGATTTAGTCGTAGGTGACGTATTAGGCCCCAATGGCCATCCAAGTGATCGCGCAATCGGTCACACTTATCATAAACACAATAATCTCTTATTATTCAATACACACACTAATATCTTATTAGAACTCAAAGCTTTGCAAGACTCTTTTGTAGGTTGTAGACACATCTTGGATTCTTTAACATTGGATTCTTTCAATATTGGATACTATAGAGAATCCAATGTTAAAAAATCGAATGTTTGAAAAAAATCAATGTGTAAATTTTTAATCATATATTCGAATTTTATACCCTAGTTTAATCTTTGTCGTAATAAATGCAGACCATGTCTTCTTCTTCCACACCACGCTTTTGCAGCATTGAGGATTTCATGGCGGACGGGATGTCATATCCCGATGCTCTCTCTGCCTATCATTCACAGCCGTCGCCTCAGCAGTCATCATCAGGGCTTGGCTGGTTTCGGGATGCTCTTGGTGGGTCCGCTGCCATACCTATGACCAATCGAGATGTGGAGAGGGCATTGCGTCTTCTGGCTGAGTGGTTAGGTTCGCAGCAGACCCTTACGCAGCGCTATTCACCGGCGCAGCTAGCAGCTTTTGGATTATCATAGGTCTCTACTCCAACTGGTGGCACTCCATACCTGCAGAGTTTTCCAGCTACAGCTCCAGGTTCAACTTTTCCTTCACAGGGACCAACGCCCAGGGTCCGACGCCGTTAGGTGCAATGCCACAGGGTCGGACGCCATGGGCGTCCACCTATCCATCACCTATCCCACCTTCTGCCCCAGATTCACGTCGGCGCTCTTCTGGCAGTTAGCGTCAGGGCAGCTCGCGTGCTAGCGCCAGTCGATCTCGACGAGGGAGCGGAGCTAGTTGTTGTTTTGGGGGGGGGGGGGGGGGTAAGTACTACAGATTCTCCTCCACAGTCACCGTTCCCTGATCTAGCAGAAGATGAGGACCATGACGTGCCTTCACCATATGCTCGCATGTTATACTACCAGGTTCATAGAGGAGGTATGGTGGATCTCAGGACAGCGCAAGGCAGGAGATTCCGCACACACGTCAACCAATTAATCCACTCCACATATATCAATTGTTTTCTCAAATTTGATCAGCAAGTTCTCAAGAACAAAAAATCTAGTGTGAGGAGAGCTCCAAAGAAGACATTGGAGTCTCCAGAGCATAGCTATCAACCAGGAAATGTCCATGATGTGGAGTGGGAGACAGCTATGGGCGAGAAAGAGGACAAAAGGGCAATGGGTGCGAGGATGTATACGCGTCAAGTTGAGGCTAGATCCCATCAGACTCCTACGCATTATGGTTCGAGAGGAAAAACGGCTTGGAAAGACAAATATGGAAGTAAAAATATTTGTTTTATTGTAAAAAATATAATGTTTTTTATTTAATTAATTGGTTGCTATTTTTTGTCAGTATAACATTACCATGAGTCGCCCGACCAGAGATGTGCAGAGATATAGAGAGAACCATACCGAGTATCAAACTTGGTGTTGGTTGTTTGAAAATCAAATGATCTCTCGAGAGGAGTTCGAAAATGCGTGCAGAAGTCTGCAACATGTAAGTTTAATCTTATTTAAATAATCAAATTGTTGATTTTATATCAAATATTAAATAACAAAGTGTTAATCGTTTCTTTTTCTGGTTTTGCAGAGTCAAGGAGTTCCACGCGAAATGCCGCCATCTCCCCCATGAGCATCCTCTATTTTGTATACGTGGGCCTCGTTTGCCCTATCCCACATGACTATACTCTATTTTGTACACGCGGGCTTTTTTTATCCCTTTATGTAAATGCAATACCTATCATTTTTTGGCTCAATTGATACCTCTCCCAAAGTATCTCTCCCAATTGTAATTCCACTTATGTAAATGAAATTATCAATCTTTTTTTGGCTCAATGTATTGTCCAATTGTGATATTTTGTTGTAATTGAAATAATTATTTTGTAAAATATCCTAAATAAATGAAAAAATAGATGACCTTTTGGATGGTCCTGCAAAGGACAATCCAAACGGTCATCTGTTTTTTTATAATAAACCCGACCGTGGTAATGCCTGCGATAACATCTACGTGGTAACTGTTGCGGGTATGTTTGCAGTAAACGACGCGGTAATAGACGCGGAAATATAGTCGCGTCCATTATCGCGGATGTTACCGCTAGACCATTACCGCAAATGTTGCCGCAGTCTTTTCCGCATACGGGAATTTTGATATTCCAAATTTGTTTGTTTTTTTGTGGTAATGTGAGAGATAATACCGCACATATGTTATAGTGCCTATTTTTCCTCCTTTGGATCCCTAATGTGGCTAGTTTGCTAGCTTAACCAATATTCTAGCTTTTCCACCCCTAGTACTTCCCCATATTAAATGATCAGTTTAACATGAGAAAATCATTTAGGAGAATTAGATATTAGCTGTTATGACACTTTAATCTCTTTTCTGCTTCTTTGGAAATACCATGTCTCCACTTACGCTTCCTACTACTACTGGAGCCTCCTTGTGTAAGAACATCATTTGTATTGTTCATGCGTCGTAGTGGTGTTGCAAACTCTGCAAATAGAATTCCACTTTGTACCAAGCTGTCACTCTACCTCATCCTTTGATAAGATGGTTCCAATATCCACTTGCCAGAAAGCAGGAACGACAGGTGAGAATTTAACTTGGCTTTGTACTTTTTGTGTGTGGCCTACTTCATAATTGCAGAACCATATTCACAGTGTAATTTTCTTGTCTTTAAAATTTCTCTCAGACCAGAAAAAGGGAGCTACCATTTTCACTTGACAACTTTGTAGTTTGTGACCACAACTTTTCTTCCCTACCATTCCAAAACATTTCCTCATGCAGTTGGCTGGCATCCTTTGTAAAGCCCACTCTTTGCGGGCAACTTTGACCTCTTTAATACACCTTGCTGAATTCTCCCTAGGCTGCACTGGAATGCTCTCTCCTACTTCACGGGTATTGTGGGTTGCTCATTCTCCACTTTCGCCCAGGTGATGGCTGCTTGCAAGGTGGCGGTGTAATCACTTGGTGCCTACTTCTCATCTGCATTGGTTGCATGTTATCCTTTGGGTGTCTTCTCTCCGCTTCTTGCTCGGGATTATTGTCTAAGGGGAAAGACGATTAGTACCTTTTTGACTCCTTACGATTATTGTCTAAGGATTGGACTACCTACTTGATAGAGCGATTATTATCTCTTTAAATCCTTTTTGCCCTTAAGGTCTTGAGTTCAATCAACTATTGTAAATTTGCATCAATTGGTAATGGAACTCAACACTCTGGACATAATGAAGATATTGTCAAATTTTCACAAATGTTAGCGGCGGTAAAATACCCGAAATGGGTTTAGCCGTGCCTATGGATGAAGGCGATGGCTCGGTCTTGACCACTGTACGATACAAAAATTTGAGCCCCAATTTTCCAAAGGCTTCAGCCATGAAAGAGGACAAAACTATCTCGATCGAAAAAGTTCCCTTTGGGAAAACAAGAGAGAAAATAGGCTCTGCTGAAGGGTTTAAATTCGAGGTAAAAACGCTCAAAGATGGGCTTCCTTAGGGTCCCAGGTATACGAACACAAATAAGATGTCAAGTGCATTTGTAGCTCGTAGGCCAGGCATTTCTTTTTGCTAGCATACTCAAGGGGACTAACTCTAAGGATTATGTAAAAGGCTCATCATAATGGTTGTCGAGTGAAGGAGATATCGAAAAACTGTAGAATACAAGAGCTAGACTTCAGCAAGAGCTCAAGGAAGTCATTAAAATGATTGAGTCTGGACCTAACAACAACAAAAGAACTTGCTCCCAAACAGATTACTATGGGCTGGCTGAAGACGGGTCGGCAGATCGGGCCTTCTCTCCTTTAAAAAAGTCTTTTCCACACAACAAGTGGAGGTTACTGAGGCTATTACTATAGCGATTCCACCATCACTTATCAAAAAATAGTTAGCCAATCAAGCTAAGCTAACGCTTGTATTTGGGTTCATGGAAGAATTCCGAACAGGTTTGGGATGATTCAATGGCTTCAGGGCCCTCAAATTCTTGGTCATGGAGGAGCAGTTGAAAGTACTTTTTACCTAGCTAAAGGTTTTTGTTCAGTGAGATTCAAAGAGGCCTCCGATGTGGAAAAGATCCTTGACAAAGGGCCCCTAGTATTAAATAGGACTACGGTTTGTGTGGTGCCTTGGGAGCCAGTTTTCGACTCAATTGAATCTCTACAAGGGTTTCATCTACTCTGGGTTGAGTTTGTGGGACTACCTAGCTGGCTGTGGGAAATTTGCAGGATGCTTGCTAGTCAACTAGGAACTCCCTTATTTATAGCTAGCAAGAGAGGGTTTGGTAGAACCTCAAAGAGGGTTTGTATAGGCTGGTATGTGTTTTAAAGGCCACCTAAGAGCATGGTAATCATTGTCGGAGTTGGGCTTGTTACTATTCTGCTAAACTTTGGAACATACTTTGAAGCACGTTTTGAATGCAACAACTTTGGACACTTCGCCAAGGATTACCCCTTGAAGTCTATTGGTACTGCAGCTTTGGAAACACATGCCTCGAAGGAAATGGAAACCCCGATGGAAGGGTTGGAGAAGCAAGGAGGCAGTAACGAAGGGGAAAATGCAGGGAAGGATAAAGAAGGTATGGTATGTGATAAAATGGATATAAAGATGCAGGAGAATATTGCGAAGGAATTGATTCCCATACAATGAATTTACAAAGGTGCATGCAATAATAATATGATCATTACTCCCGTTGCTACTCCAAAATTTATGACAGTGACAACGATGACGGTTGTTCAAGTCCCTGGCCCAAAAGGGTGAAGGTAGTGGCAAGAGACTCCAAAGTGCTTCAAGTTGTGAGAACACTTGAGGTGAAAGGATCTAATCCAACATCCACCCCTTTGAAAGGAGGGGGGTTCACTGTCCCATTGCACAATCCATTTGCAGCGCGCACTGCAAGAAAAGAAATCCCTTGACTTGGAACCCCCGGATTCTCTTGAGACCAAGGAGAGGGGGGGGGGGAATGATTTGGATGCTAAAGAATTCATTCCTCTATCCCAATGAGCCCCTCATTAATGGTGGAGTCTCTCACTATCCAATCTTGGAACATAAAGGGGTTGAAAGCCCGTAAGAAGAGTACTCTATTCTGGGAGGAAATAAAAAAGGAGAAGGAAGTCAACTATTGGGCCGTTCAGGAACACCACTTAGATTCCCATAAAAAGAGAAAGCGGGGGCTAGGAAAGAAACTAGTATTCTATGGAGAAGGAAGTAACAGTTTTAGTGGCGTCCTCAACATTGCGGACAGAGAATTGGAGCTGAAGTTGATTCTAAACCACTCATCCGACAGAATCCTGGGGATTAGAATTAGATGGAAAGGGCATCCCTTCACCATTGTGAATGTTTACGGACCTTGCAATGAAAAAGATAGATTTAAACTATGGATGCATCTTAGAGATACTCCTATTGAAGGTGAGTGGTTGTTGGTTGGCGACTTCAATATGGTAGAAAAGAAAGGGACATCCACGTCCACTCGCTCTAGAAAAGAAAACAATATGGTCCACGTCCACTCGCTCTATGATGAGAAAGGGACATCGGTTCATAACTAGGATGAGATGGTTGGTCTGATGTTGAGCTATCTTAGTCAAATCATTGGACGGCTAGAGATCGAGTCCCAAGAAGTGGAAGAAGCCTGAGGGACCTTACTTCATAGTGTCAAGAAGAAGATTCCCCACTCAGAAGCTAATAGCTTGGAAAGGGGATTTTCTGAAGATGAATGTTCACTAGCATTGCAAGCCCTTGGCAAGGAAAAGTCCCCTGGTTGGGATGGGATGATGGTCAAATTTTGTAGAGAATTTTGGGATGATCTCAAGATCCCAATCACAAGGTTAGCCAATAAAGCCATTGTCGAAGGGTCGTTGGAGATAAGTGTAAAGAGAGGGCTTATCAACCCATCCCAAAACATATCTGTTGTTCTCAATTGAAACATTGGTGCCCTATAAAAATCATTACAACAAACAAATGTGTCATCGACGCATATATCGACGCTTAACGTTGGAATCTGCATCACTATCTGCGTCCCTGTGAAACTGTCGGAATCTGCGTCGATATACGTGTCGAAAGGCTTTACCATAAACAAAATTAACAATAACCATAAGCATAACCAGAAAGTTAAACATAACCATAAACAAAACCTGAACCATAACTATGTCTATACAAGAATAGGAGAAATAACTATGTCCATACAATGACAATGACAATAACCATAACCATAAGGAAAAAAATAACTGTTTGAACAATAACCATAACCATATATGTCTATACAAAAAAGAGACACAGAAGAGTGTCTGTGTCTCACAAAGCATATGTATGAAATCCGATCCACTGATGACTAGGCATCACAAGCTGCACATAGGACACCTCACAAAATTAGTATTGATATTACTTCACATATACTTACTTAATTAAATCAACTCACACATATTAACGTCTCACCTCAAGCGATCAGCAAAACTGTAAGGCCTCCCGGTCTACAGGCTCTCCTGAAGCATCAAGATCATTCAATACTTCATAGATACCTGTGGGATATCCATCTGACTCCTCCTGGCGTGTCAGGGCTCGATGCATCGCAAGATTCTGTGTTTATACAAAAATCAAAGTAATAAGAATACATGATTCATCGCATTTTAAAAAACGTCATAGTTAAGATTGGATTAGAAACTCACAGATTCATAGCGAAAGGTGTCGAAGCCTCCGCTGCCAAGATGAGATGTCCCCCTGGTTATCTGTCGTATTTGCGTGGCCTCACGCTGCTGTCTGAACCGCGTGTCCACTGTCCACTCATCCTCCCTGATCTGCAGCCACGTCTCGTGTGGGATGCCCGAAGGCTTCGGCGAGCCTGTCTTGAAAGCCTTCTGAGCTGCATCTTGTCGATGTTTCACAGTGTCCCGTGCAACACCCTTGCTCCACCTCCTCGGAACAACGTTTGAACCCGGAGTAGGCTGGTACTCTCTCAGGATGGCCTCCACTATGTAACTGACTTTTTCCCCATTCTGCTCACCCCAAGACGTCATAACGCTAGTCAAAAACTGTAGCTCCACGAGCTGGCAAATCCGCTGTCTCATCTCAGTCCCAACTCTATCCATGTCAACAGAACCATCTGCCCGTACAGTATAGAGCTTGGAGGCACTAGGATCGTGTGCCCCCCAAGGTGTCCAAGGTGTGCGAAGAGGTGTGTCGAGAGGTGTGCCTGGGTAGGACGGGGGTCATGGGCAAGGAGGGGTCCAAGCATCTGTGGACCCTCCTCCACAGCAACCACCACCTCCACCTCACGATCGTCGAGATCGGCAAGTGCGCCTGTGCTATGGAGATGAGGACGTACCCGCCTCTGTCCCACCCCTTGGTGTGGAAGCAGCCGTGATGGGAGAAGCAGGAGTCGTACCCGTAGGCCTCCCCCCCCCCCCCCCCCCCCCCCATAGGTGTCCCCCCCCTAGGCCTCGAACCCTCGGGTGCGAAGCCCGGAGACGTAGTACCCGGGCCTCTGGCTACCCAGTACTGAGAAGCCTCTGCCATCTGAGCAGACTTCATCCGTGTGATGAAGCCCATGAATGCATCTGCACTCATAGAAGCGAGATCTGGAAACTGGTCTACCATACTAAAGTCCTGCACAAAGAAAGTAAAATAAAGCGTCAGAACACAATTTTTTAAATTAACTGTAAGCTTAATTTTAAATCAACATCTTGAGACAAACACTTACAGGCATAGGCCTCGATGAGTGAGGCATCATCGATAAGATCTTGCACCGTATCATCCTCTATCTCTAATTGCAAACATAACTCTGCCCCAACTCGTTTTGGAAGATTGTCTTCATCCATTGCATCTTCATCTAAAAGTGTCAATTCTGCCTCGTCTTTCATTCCCATGATTGTGTTTCAGAGGAGCTCTCCCACATTCTTGAATATATGCATTGGATCCAGCAAATGGTTAATTAGTAGATCACCCCAGTATGGCAATGTATGGAGAATGGACAGATGTTTCATTCCTGGAATAGGTTGCCCCTCATGTTGCTCCCATCGGCGACGCCACTCTTGTACATGCATAGGACAACATTCTATAAAGAAAAAGGATGCAAGAGAGCTACACAAGACAAGCACACACCACACATAGATGGAAAGCTTCTTCTTCTTCTCACAGAAAAGAGAGTACAAAAATTACTAAGTGCTAAAGCTGAAAAAGTAGCACATATGTACATGCGGTCACTAAGTGTGAACACGCTAGAAGTGTACTAGGTTGGCACTATAAGTGTAGTCCAGCTGTAGAAGCATTGGCAGAGATCCTCCGTGTTGGTCACCTAATGCGCCAGTGAGTAAATGCCGTAAGCGGCCAAGACCCGTAGTGGATGCCAGCTCAAGATGTAGAGCTCGACATCTCAACACTCCCCCTCTAGCTCTGCATGTCGCAGAGTCCAAGCATAGTCTGGAAACGTCGAAGGTTCTCAGCTCCAAGGGCCTTGGTAAAGATATCCGCTATCTGCTCCTCTGTGATGACGTAGACCAAGTAGATGTCGCCTGCCAACACTCGCTCTCGAACATAGTGGTAATGGACCTCTATGTGATTATTCCTGGCATGGAACACTAGGTTCCTAGCCAAATGCATGCTGCTGAGGTTGTCACAATGGATGACAATTTGCTGGTCCACCTGTACTCCCAAGTCCTCAAGTAATGTGTGTAGCCAAACTACCTCGCAAGCTGCAACTGATGCACCTCTGTACTCGGCCTCTGTGCTCGATAAAGCAACCATAGGCTGCTTTTTGCTACTCCAAGTAATAGAAGCACTCCCAAAAGAGAACATGAAGCCACTTGTAGATCTCCTATCAACAATGCTACCTGCCCAATCTGCATCTGTATACCCATACAATGCTAATGGCGCATCTGCTGCATAGAACAATGCATAGTCAAGAGTCCCTTGCACATACCGAAGTGTGCGCCATACTCCATCCAAATGTGGCTTCCTCGGAAGCTGCATGAACTGACTCTCCAAGCCTACTGTGTAGCTCAAGTCTGGCCTCGTGATAGTCAAGTAGATTAGTCTACCCACAATCTTCCTGTACATCTTGACATCCTCAACAACATCACCCTTCTCTACACTCAGCTTTGCATTCACATCAAGGGAATAGAAATTGGCTTACAATCAACCATACCATACTTTGACAACATGTCCAAAGCATACTGTCTCTGTGACAGCCATACACCCTCTGGAGTCCTGATCACCTCAATGCCAAGAAAGTAGCACACCTCGCCTAAATATTTCATTTCAAACTCCTGTTTGAGAAGACCCTTCACATGGTCAATCTCCATAGCATTGTCACCCACAATAATAAGGTCATCTACATATATGGTAATGACCACAATCCCCACATCACTCTCACGTACATAGAGTGAATGATCAGCATGAGCTCTACTTAAACCAATACTAACAAGATACTTGTCAATCATGTCATACCATGCTCTAGAGCCCTGCTTTAAACCATACAAAGCTTTGAGAAGTTTGCATACATAATCTGGGTAACCTGGATCGACATAACCAGGTGGTTGATCCATATACACTTCCTCTTGCAACTCACCATTCAAGAAGGCATCCTTTACATCCATTTGATACATAATCCATCCTCTAGATGCAGCCATTGCTATGACAGCTCTCACAGTCGTCATCTTTGCCACTGGAGCAAAGGTCTCCTCATAGTCTATGCCATACGTTGTTGGGAAACAAGCAAACTGGAACACCTCTATAGCGATGTCACCCAAAAGCGTTGAAAGAGAACTACAATACACCAAAAGATTCGCAAAATCCTTTTGAAACACCAAAAGTCCAATAGGAGTAGACCCTTGGGAATTTACTAGCCGTCGCCCACCCAAGAGACTATGTCACATAAGAGCAAAACCCTGTCAAAGCACGGATTTACAGCACACGCCGACCAATTCATATGAAGACAAGAGCCTCTCCTTTCACAATCAAACATCACAAACCCACAACTTCAACATCAATTCCACAATTCATAGATACATGCCCTCCGAATCTGTCTACACACAATTTGCCATTAGGCTGCCATAGCCATAACCTTGCAGAGAACTAGTCGTAACCTGATGAGAACAACTCCAATTGGGGCACTTTAAAGCTTGAGATAAAGCTTGAAAAATGACTGGCGAGAAATTTGAAGATGACTAAAATTGATTCCATATGCCCCCATGAGCAAAATTGACGCGAACAGAGAGCTGTCCCAGCACGAGTACATGTAGAGAAGGCTAGTCGAGGCAAAAAACTGCATCCAAGAGCACCAAGGAGATAGAACGAGCTAAAACCTGCAAATTTCTGATCTTTGGCTGAAATGTTTTTAGTTTGTACATGAGTTTTAGTTATATACTAGGCTCACTTCAAAAAACTCACTCACGGGCACTTACTGTAGCCCGACAGCTGTCACTAGACTAGCGACTTGCAGTGCATGTACATGTGCTTGCTAAAGCAAGCTAAAAAACCCACAAAAAGAAAGCCCACACGCCCTTTTGACATCGGGCATCATGTCCGTATGTACAAATTTACAAAAAACGGGGTGTCAGAAATGCGCCCAACATAGTTTGCCAGACCCCAGCCTGCTAGATCATTCATGATCAGCAGCACAAAAGAGATCTTGTAAACCACATGAGGGAGTCTTCAACTCATCTTCATCATTAACGACTTGATCAGAAAATTCTTCAAAAGAAGGCTCATCCTCAATCACAGTCATCAACCTTGCAATATACTTCTTCAACCTGTAGCCATTCACACGTGCTTTATGCGGGGTACCATCCAAGTCAACCAGCTGATATGTGCCATTCGAAAACCTGTTTAAGACCAAGAAAGGACCTTGCCACTTGATTTGAAATTTCTTTTGAAAAGTGGTATCAAGCTTACTATTGTAACAAAGCACCATGTCACCCTTCTTGATGTCCTTGTTCTTTACCTTCTCATTTGCCTTTGCTTGACTCTTCTTCAAGACTTGCTCATAATGCTCAAAAGCTAACACCCTATCCAATTGCACACATTGCAAATATTAAAGTATTTCCTTGAATGCATCCTTGGGCTCTTCTTCAATATTTAGCATCATCTTGAAGGATGGTATCTCCACCTCAATAGGAAGTAAAGCCTCTTTGCCAAAAACTAGATGGAAGGGAGAAAAACCAGTACCTGATTTGATGGCAGTCCTATATGCCCATAGAGAACAAGGTAGCTCTAAATCCCAAGTCTTCACATTGTTTCTTGTCATCTTTGTAAGCATCCTTATGAGCTCTCCATTAAACCTTTCATTCATGCCATTGCATTGGGGATAATATGGAGTAGTAAACCTGCGATGCACATGAATCTTTTCACATAGATAATCCACCAACTCTCCCCTGAAACCTGGACCCTTGTCAGAAAGTAACTCCAATGGCATGCCAAATTTGCAGCAAATATCTTCATATATAAATAAGGAAACATCTTTACTCGTGATGTGCTTAACAGCTTTGGCTTCGGCCCACCTGGATAGATAGTCAACGGCAGTAAGTATGTAACATTTGTCTCTAGTTGTCATAGGTAGAGGACCTATTGCATCAATACCCCACTTCTCAAACACATCATAATCCACAATGGTGCCTCTAATTTCTGATTTTAGAACCCTATTTTCCATGCTTTGACACTTTTTACAAGACTTGCACCAATGATGAACATCACATTGAACACTTGGCCACACATAACCCTTCTGCAAGACTTTATGCAAAGTGATCTTTGCAGCAAAGTGACCACCACAAGAACCCTCATGATTCTCCTCTAAAATTTTGTAAATTTCCTCTTTCCAAGGCACTTTTCTCATCACAAGATCAGCCCCCTTCATATACAAGGCATCACCAAGTAGCACATACCTTTTGGCACGACCTAGGAAGGCGTACTTTTTTGGCTTTTCCAACTCTGATGGAAGCATACCTGTTTGTAGAAACTCTTCCTCCTTCTCTAAAGGTTCCCTTCCCAAATAAAGAGGAGAATCAGCCCTTATCACATACAATTTCCCAATTGAAGCTTGCGCTGCACCATGTGCTTCTTCATTTTGAGACCTGTCCACATGCCTTAAACTCCAAGCTTCAAAATGCTTAAGCAGATTCTTCACTTGAAAACACATATTTTTCAGCCTTGGATTCTTACTTTGCCACACCCCAAGTACTTGCTTAACCACCAAAAGAGCATCACCTCTTACCCTCACACGACGGATGCCAAGCTCAAGGCAAAGGTTGAGACCTTTCTCCAAAGTAGCATACTGAGCTTCATTGTTGCTTTGTGCTGTAAGCTTCAAAATCCTTTCAAGTTACCAAAGCACCTTGAGGATCATAAACTACCACACCTCCTGAAGCTTCACCATGCTCTTTCCTGTAAGAGCCATCAAAAAACAATAGATAGGCATTGTCTATGTCAGGAGCTTCCATGTGTTGCTTCTTCACTGCATCCTCCTTAAGCAGAAGAGGGCTTTCCTTATAGGTAAGAAAATCAGCCAATGTAGCCCTTGTACTCTCCTCAACAAGAAAAGAGAATTGGAATTCCTGTAGCTCCACAATCCACTTCATGAGCCTCTTTGACAAAGTAGGGCTATTCACCAATTGAGGTAGAAGAGTGTAGCTAGTGAGGAATGTGAATGGTTTAGGGAGAAGGTAGTGCCTAAACCTTCTACATGCATAAATCACACTCACCATAATGAGCTCCACCTCAATATAGCCTCTCTCCACCTCTAGCTTCACCCTGCTAGCACAATAGATAGGCTTCATGTAGTGGGAATTGTTACCTCGTTGAAGAAGCATAGCTCCAATAGCATCCTCACCTACTAATGGATTCACATAAAACTCCTTATCCCAATTAGGAGCTTGCATAGAAGGAAGAGAACCAAGAACCTCTTTGATACCTTGAAAAACCTCTTCACATTCATTTGTCCATTGTAGAGGATCCAACCTTGCTACTTGTTGTAGAGGATAAAGAAGTTGAGAGGACAAAGGAATGAACCTTGCCATATACTTCACCTTTTGAATAAAAGTAGAAAGTTTCTTTGTATCTTTAGGTGATGGGAGGAGCACCAAAGCATTCACTTTGTCAAGATCCTCTTCAATCCCATTCTCTGAGATCATATGCCCCAAAAACATCACTCTTGGTTGAGCAAGATGACATTTCTTTGGGTTGAGTTGACCTCCACTTTCATCATATTGCTTCAGTGCCATCCCAAGATTTGCACAATGATCCTTTCTAGAGCTATAAACACAAAAGTCATCAATAAGATCCTTCACAAACTTGCCAAGAAAGGGAGAGAACACCTTGTTGGCGCGCTTTTGATACCACGCACAGCCATTCATAAGACCAAAAGGAAGCACACAATAACAAAAGCATCCCCATGCGTGATAAATGTGGTCTTCTTTCGATCTTCCAAAGCCAAGGTGAGCTGAAAATATCTAGAGAATCCATCACATACACTATACCTCTCATGCCCTGCAATAGAATCAAGTATGTCATCTATGAAAGGAAGAGGGTATGGAGCCCTCTTCATGGCTGCATTTAGAGGCTTAAAATCAACAGATATCCTCCACTTTCCATCCTTCTTGGGTGTGACAACAACAGGACTCACCCATTCTGCAGTGCTCACAGGACATATGAAACGTGCTTCAAGAAGCTTGTCTACCTCTTCCTTTAAAGCATTAAGTTGTAACTGTCCCATTCTCCTTAGCTTTTGGCGTACGGGCTGAGCTCCTTCCTTGATTGGAATGTGGATTTCCTCTCCCTTAACACTAGGTTGGTAACCTAACAGGACATAAAAGTGTCCTTTCAAGGTTTTGAAAAAAACCTCCAAAACCATGGTAGATCCACTCATTTTGTAAAATCCTTTCATGAGGTTATAGTTCAAGGCCTACTACACATGGAAAAAATAAGAAACTTGTAAAATTTCTCATCTTTTGGTCACACCAAGCCTCCAAAGTTGATGGAACAGTGCATTTTCATCAAAACAGTCATTTCTTACGTTTTGTTGCATAAAAATAAGATTAGGGATTTTTGTAGGACTTGATATAAATTCCCTAGTTAACTTCAATGGGTTGGTGACCAGAACATATGATTTCTTCTCACTCACTATTTTTTGTTTTGCCAAAATAAATAGGTACAAAAAAGTTGAATTTTTACCATTCTACAAACCTATCATCAAACTTTCTATAGCCATGCTCAATACAAATAATATATGCATGTTTTCTTAGTTCCCTATTGTCCTTTATTTCATAAGGAGCCATGGAGCATGTCAAACTAATAATACATCTCTTACCAAGGGGAATCTTGGGGACAAAGATGAAGTGTTAAATACAGCAAACATGAAAAAACTGGGTTCAACATTATGAGTTGTAGAATCCCATAGAAACTATTCAATATCTAGCCAAATTTGATCCTTATGACTAGATATGGTTACTACCTACAAAATGCATGCAGTTGTCACAAGAAACTAACAATATTGAAAAAGCTATACTTGATATACTAGAATGTTTCGTTTCTTCTATAATTGAAAAAATCAACCATCGTTGTGTACTATGCAAAATAGGGTATTAGGTGCCCCAAAACTCAAGGAATATTAGATTTATGTTACAATATGCGGCATAGAGAATAAAAAATGCATTTGGATATCATGAAATCCACGAAAAAAATCATAGAAGAGCTAAAATTGCCTAAAAAACAGGATTTGACAATTTTTGTAATTTGGTCATAGCTTACAACTTTAATATTTATTTCTCTCTAGAAGCATCAGGATATGTTGAGGACTACTAAAGATAGTTCTCTAGCATTATAGACCTCACAAACATGAATTCTAGAGTGGTATAGTTGCAAAAAGTTGAAAAAAGGCAAAAACAGGACCCGTTTTTTTACACAGTTTAGGTTGTGAAATGTTGTGCAAGGACAAGGTTAAAGATGGAATTGATATTCCAAAAAAATGTCGAGTTTTTTTCAGCTCATGAGACAACTTTCTAGATAGATAGCACCTCAAAATCCAATTTGAAACTCTTGACATAATTTAAGAAAAATGGTCACTTAACAGGACATAAAAGTGTCCCATTACCAACCTAGTGTTAAAGCCTCTAATTTCCCATAATAAGTGATGAATAAATGGGAAAATTGTTGTATCATATGTAGGTACTCACCCTTCTCATGACTAGTCAAGTCGGAAGACAACATACCTTGTATCAGCTCCTGTTTGACAATAGGTTGAACTTTGGGTTGCATCAGCTATTCAATTTTCTCATAAGGACCAGAGATATCCTCATTCTCCATAAGGCCAAGAAATGTTTGTTTCTCATCATGCTCTTCTTCAAGAAACAAGGAGGAAACATCTAGATCACTATCACTGCTATCTTCCACTTCACTACCCTCATCCCCATTGTCTTCTTCTTCACTTGAGTACTCTTCTTCATCACTTTTCTCATCAAAATCAGCATCCAAAGATTGCTTGCTAGCCATGTCAAACCTCTTCTTATCACCCCTTCTATTGTAGAGAGTGATATTACCATGTCCCCAATCCTGTATAGCTTTGGTTGCTTGTAACCATGGTCTTCCAAGGATGAGAGGGAAAGCACCAATACCCGCGGGCATAACATGGAAATTGACCAGCACTTTAACATCAAATACATCCACCTCCAAGTCCTTTACAACTCCCAAGCACCTCACCCTTGATTGGTTGGCACGCTTTATGCGAAAACCTGAATTCTTCACCATGTTGAGTCCCAACTTTGATACACAAGCTTAAGTAATAACACATACCTGTGCAACTCCATCAATATAAGCCTCTACAATGCACTTCCTCTTATGCCATGCATCCATAGTAGGACATATATCAGGTAGCTCATTCAAAGACAAGACTCTCACTGACCCCCTTGTAGGCTCCTTCTTCATGGGGTTGACTACGTGCTTCCATTGCCTCTTTAACTTGGGACACATCTCCATGAGTTGCCCAAAGGTAACATCAGCCTTTCTACCCACCAAATCAGCCCTTAGACTATAATTTGGATGCCCTTCTCCCAAAGGAAAGTCGGATGCATTGTAATGTTTCCTGGGATTTCTCTTCTTCTTCTCTTTACCTGTACCTGTTTCAACGTGTTTCCCTCTTTTATGGCTGGGACTTGCATCACTCATGTCATGATCTCTTGTAACCCTCTTACCTACAGGCATGACCATAGCTCCCAAATCATCCTCTTTCTTCTCCAAACGGATTATGCTTACCACTTTTGTTTTGCCCTTGTCTTCTGCTGTCAATCCACTTGGTCCTGATTCCCCTTTAATCTCAATACCATAATCTTGAGCTCGAGAAGGAATTTGTGGAGGAAGAGGAAACATGTCGCCACCCATTCTCTTTGGCTTGTCACATTGAGGGCTTTTATGACCCCATTCACCACAATTATAGCATTGAAACATATCCCCTCTTCCAGCCATGCCTCTTCCTCTACCACCTGTATAACCCTCATTGCTTCCATAACCACGTCCATATCCATAACTTTGACCTCTTCCACCTCCCATCATATGCACACTAAGATTCTTCATAAGACCTACAACCTCTTGCATCTCCTTGCGAAAGGCATTCACATCATGAGAAGCTTGTTGATCATAACCTGGCTCCCGGATGAGGACCCTTGGTTGCTCTACCTCTTTCACTTCAAGCTTTGGCTCCACATTGATTCCAAGTTGATGAAGACGCTCTGCTTTCCACTCTTTATTCTTTGCAATTTCAACTGCCTCCTCAAAGGTCCTTGGTTGCTTAAGCTCTACCTTCAAGCGTAGGTTACTCCTCAAGCTTGCAAGAAACCTGTCCTTCTTCAACATGGCTGGAGGAATTTCAGCCCCCAAAGATGTATACCATTTTGCCCATAACGCATTGAATGCCTTGACAACGTCTTCTATGGTTTGGCCTTCATCTTGTACTAAGCCTTGAATAGACTGCCATACCTTTTGTGGGTCTTCCACCTGTTGAAAGTGTGTAAGAAAAGCATGCCTTACCATTTCATAAGTCATGACTTGAGGAGGTTGGGCTGATTGTAGCTCCTTTTCGTAGCCTTCCAACTATTCCCTAGCATCTCCCTTCAAACAGAAGTAGAAGATTTTTAGCACCAACGCTGGGTCTTTCTTGTCAGCAAGAAGGCAAGCAAACTCCATTCTCTCAATGAAACCTTTATAAATTTCATTTGATTTCCCACTAAACTCCGGAAAATTAAATGCCATGTCTTCAAAACTTGTAAACTGAAGGTAACTTGAAGCAATTCCTCGGTGGCGGGCACCAAAACACTGTTGGAAAACAAGCAAACTGGAACACCTCTATAGCGATGTCACCCAAGAGCGTTGAAAGAGAACTACAAGACACCAAAAGCTTTGCAAAATCCTTTTGAAACACCACAAGTCCAATAGGAGTAGACCCTTGGGAATTTACTAGCCGTCGCCCACCCAAGAGACTATGTCACATAGGAGCAAAACCCTGTCAAAGCATGGATTTACAGCACACGCCGACCAATGCATATGAATACAAGAGCCTCTCCTTTCACAATCAAACATCACAAACCCACAACTTCAACATCAATTCCACAATTCATAGATACATGCCCTCCGAATCTGTCTGCACACAATTTGCCACTAGGCTGCAATAGCCATAACCTTGCAGAAAACTAGTCGTAACCTGATGAGAACAACTCCAATTGGGGCACTTTAAAGCTTGAGAGAAAGCTTGAAAAGTGACTCGCAAGAAATCTGAAGATGACTAAAATTGATTCCATACGCCCCCATGAGCAAAATTGACGCAAACAGAGAGCTGTCCCAGCACGACTACATGTAGAGAAGGCTAGTCGAAGCAAAAAAATGCATCTAAGGGCACCAAGGAGACAGAACGAGATAAAACCTGCAAATTTCTGATATTTGGCTGAAATTTTTTTAGCTTGTACATGAGTTTTAGTTATATACAAGGCTCACTTCAAAAAACTCACTCACGGGCACTTACTGTAGCCCGACAGCTGTCACTAGACTAGCGACTTGCAGTGCATGTACATGTGCTTGCTAAAGCAAGCTAAAAAACCCACAAAAAGAAAGCCCACACGCCCTTTTGACATCGGGCATAATGTCCGTATGTACAAATTTACAAAAAACGGGGTGTCAGAAATGCGCCCAACAACGGCTGTGCATAACCCTTTGCGACCAGCGTTGCCTTGTGACGCTCAATGTTACCATCAACCTTATGCTTGGTTTTATACACCCATTTACAGCCAATAGCTTTCTTGACACTTGGCAATGGCATCAACTCCCATGTGTCGTTTGCTTCCAATGCACATTTCCAACTGCATCCTCAAAACATGTGGGCTCCACATCCTGTATCACCTTAGCCATGTAGGCTTGGTGATGCGCTAGATACCCATCATAAGTCAATTTTTGAACTGAATTTCTGACTCTGTTAGATCTACGCGGTCTTGGGTCACTCCTTTGCCCTCTAGCGTCTTCTTGTACTTTCCTTACACCAGGTGTCGTGACAGCCGGAATTCCAAATTCCTCATCAAGACTTTGTTCAGAACCATCTGAATCCATGTCTACATTTGAAAAACCTGATGATGCATCAGCCATAAGGGGAGGTTCATCAACCTTTTCCTTTCCTTTTCATGATACATTCCCTGTATCAGCTGGTGGAGTAACCTGCGTACGTAGTCTACCATTCCATGGCTTCTCAACAGAGCCACGAGAAGAGGACTCTTGTGGTCCACTCAAAACCTATGATTGTGGCCTCACATTTTGTACAACCACATCATCTTTTACATCAGACCCAATAGTGCCATGTGCATTACTGTACCAGCTGCTCATCTCATCAAAGACTACATCTCTGCTCACTCGTAATTCTCGTGTAGTAGGATTGTAGCACCTATACCCCTTTTGTTCAAGGGAATATCCCACAAGAATACATTTCTCTGCTTTAGGATCCAACTTCCTACAAAAATCATTTGGTACATGCACGTAAGCTATGTAGCCAAACACTTTCAAGTGTGCCAAATCAGGCTTTGTACCTGTAAATTGTTCCTCAGGCGTTACATCATGCACCGCAGCTGTAGGTGTCCTGTTCATAATGTACACAGCTGTATTTACATCTTCAGCCCATAAATGATGAGGCATGTTCTTCTCATTCATCAATGCACGTGCAACCTCTGCAATGTGCCTGTTTTTCCTTTTTGCGACCCCATTCTGCTGTGGGGTATATCTGCATGTAAACTACCTGCATATACCATGCATTCGCAAAAAATATGAAAAATAGTTGGAGAAGTTCTCTTCCCCTCCATCTGACCTCAATGTCTTGATTTGCATATCTGTGTCCTTCTCAATCATGATGTTGAAGTCCTGAAAGTGACCAAACACTTCACTTTTGTTACGCATGAAGTAGACCCATACTTTCCTTGTATGGTCATCAATGAAAGAGACATAATACCTGCAACCACGTATACTTGCAGTATCGGTTGGACCCCAAACATCTGTGTGCACCACCTCAAGTGTCTTTTTACATACATTGCGCTCATGTGGAAATGAGCCCTTTGACTGTTTTCCAAATTGGCATGCTGCACACACTTTATGCATACCATCGACCTTGAATTTGGGCAAACCTTTTACAATCTGTTTTGATTGCATGCTGCACAATCTCTGCTCATTGACATGGCCAATGTGTTTGTGCCAAATGTCAACATCAGCCACAACACATGTGCCCTGTGCAAATAATGCAGCTTTTACCTCAGGCATGTCTACATTCAGCGTAAACATTCTGCCCACACATTTGCCCTCTGTGATCAGCTTACAGCCATTTTGGAAATCTTCTACATAACAGCCATTCGGATTGAAGCGAACCTGCAAACCCTACTCAACCATTTGTCCAACAAAAACAAGATTCTTTGTAATGTTTGGGACATGAAGTACATCTGCTAAGTACTTTGATTTCCCACTCTTCGTATTGAGAGGTATGTCCCCTACATGAGCAATGGGGTGTTATCTCCTGTCTGCACATAGCCTGACACATTTGGTTTGCGCATATCTCTAAACCACTCTCCACGAGACGCATGTGATTAGAGGCACCTGAATCCACATACCAAACATCATCTTGGGTGGAATTCTCTGTAGTCATTGTATTCATTACATGCTGCATAACAAACATGGGCTCGTTTTTGCTGTCATCTGCATATCTGCTAGTAGATGCATAGTTGCCTTGTTCTCTCTTTCCAGTTGCTTTTCCCTTTGGACAGTCACGTGACATGTGACCTCTTTCACCACAAGTCCAACATTCTGTGCTATCTGCAGTATGTTGCTGCCTGCTTGATCCTGCACCACGACCTCTTTGACTCCCCCTGCCTTGAGACTGGTTTCCCCTACCACCTGTATTGTTTTGATTTGATTGACCTTCTTGAAATTGGCCCCTGCAACCACTTGGGCCTCGACCACGACCTCTACCTCTACCTCTGTTGGAGTTAGAATAGAAGGCCTATTCAGACCTATTTCTGCCACGAGAAGAAGACGTGTCAAGACCAAGGTTCTTCTTCTCAAGAATAAGCATAGAAATCAAATCTTGGAACATGGGGATGTCGTCTCTTGTATTCATGGAAGACCTGAAATGTACATACTCATCTCCTAGACCATCCAAGCATGCACGGACAATGTCGTCGTCTTCCACTGAGACTTTAATAGATCCAAGAGCCTCAATGATACTCTTGATCTTCAAAGCATAATCATTGATGGAGAGGTTGTTCCTCTTAACCTGATTTAGCTTCGACTTTAGTTGAAGCTTCCTAGCCTTGGTGTTCACCTGGAACACTTTGCCTAAGTTTTTCCATGCAATGGAGGGGGTTTCAGCATCCTGTAGATAGCCCATCATGCCATCTATGATGCTCATAGAAAGCCAATACATCACTTTGCTCTTGCCTTGTTTCCAATCCCTCAAAGCTTTTCTTTGTTCTGTTGTAGCATTTGCTATAGCATTTGCCTTGTTTCCAATCCCTCAAAGCTTTTCTTTGTTCTCCTGTAGTATTTGCCTCGGGAATCTCTGGTTCCTTTTCATTGTCTCCTTCTACATAGTCCCAATAACCTTTTTCTTTTAGGAAATTTGTTATTATGAACTTCCATGCAGGGTAGTTATTTTTCTCAAGCTTCTCAGTAACAATCGGACTGAAACCATCAGACATCTTGAAGCACTAAGACAAAATAGTTTCAATCTGCAAAAACTTGCAAATCTGCTGAACCTACTATCGTGGTACCTGTAACGCTTTCTACACTCAACGAGTGTCCACAATCAAACGTACATACAACCACTGTACTTGTACAATAAATCTCTGTGTACTGCACTTTGGAGACATGTTTAGAAACTTGTACGAAAAATCCCTAAAATTTTGGATTGCGAACGAAGGGATTGTGATGCTCTTGCTCTCTTAGCCTCTCTTGCCTGCACGAGGCTCTGATACCATGTAAAGAAAGAGGATGCAAGAGAGCTACACAAGACAAGCACACACCACACAGAGATGGAAAGCTTCTTCTTCTTCTCACAGAAAAGAGAGTACAAAAATGACTAAGTGCTAAAGCTGAAAGAGTAGCACATATGTACATGCGGTCACTAAGTGTGAACACGCTAGAAGCGTACTAAGCTAGCACTATAAGTGTAGTCCAGTTGTAGAATCACTGGTAGAGATCCTCCGTGTCGGTCACCTAACGCGCCAATGAGTAAATGCCGTAAGCGGCCAAGACCCTGACGGGAGCAAAGCGAACCCCGAACCCCGATGGCCTCTAAAACACCGGGGACCGAATGGCGCGCCTCGAGCCTGTCATGGTAAAGCAAACAGGGGGAACCACCTAGCTTCAACAGCTAGGACGCAAACAACACACCACCATAACAAAGTTTTCATCCAAGGGAGATGGATGCTTGGGAGTAATGATGAAGAGGAAAGGGAATGAGATCAAGTGAGAGAGAGAGAGAGAGAGAGTGAGGGAGGGGGGGTATAGAGGTTTAGTACTTAGGCACCACAAAAGGATGGCGAATCCGCACACCCTTCACACATACACAAGCTCACTGGAAACACAAGACTAGGTGGCGATTCCGCACACCTCACATGGGCAAAACATTGCAAGAAAACATACTCACAAAACCTCAAGCTTTATTTAGAGAATAAGGCGATGAAATGGGGAGCATAGGGTAGGGGAATGAGAAGGGAGAGCGTGGTAGAGCACATGGCGGATAGGTGGGAGTTGATGGCGAAGACTCGCACGAGGGTTTTGGCCATCATCATTCATTTAGCTGCCCTTCATCTTCCATAGCCCAAGGGTGTAGAGGTCATGCTCAAGATGAGCATGGTGATTGCGGTGATGGTGATGGTGTGGGTGTCTGTGTGTGCACTAGGCACACACAATGCATAGTGTATTCTTTGGTGATGTTGTGTGTGTCCTTAGTGTGATGGTGACCCCTCTTTATATAGGGGAGGAGGGGAGAGAAATTCTAGAATTTAGAAATGAAGAAATCATTATCTACATAGGCCATGTGACTGTGGGTCCCACTTGTCTGGTTGTGTGTATATGTGCCAGAACAGCAGTCTCATGAGAGAGAGACTAAGAGAGAGAGATGGGTTGATGAAAAAAGTGATAGGTGACATGGAGAATAAAGTAATTACAAGAGGGGAGAGAGGGGAGTGTGTTCAGAGGTGAATCTCTGTGTAGATGTGTGTGAACACAAGAAAAATCAGGTAACCACTGGGTGGGGATGGGTCTGTGGGCACCTTTTTCAGTGAAACTGAGTGTGTGTGAGTGTTGGGGAGGTTATTTAGCTACAAGACAAGAGACATGGTGCCCTTTAGAGAGAGAGGGGGGTATTTGGGTCATGGGATATGATAGGAGAGAGAAAGGGGGGGTGGGGTATACTATTTTAGAAGATAGCATAAGTTGCATGTGAGTTAGGGTGCATTATTGGTGAGAGGTGGGGTAGCTTGAGGGGAGAGAGAAAGGAGAAAGGACAAGGGGAAGAGAGAGGGGGTTGAACTTTTGAGTGGAGGAGAGGAAAAGGGACACATGGCGGGGCATCAGTGAAGAAAAAGGAGGCAAGGTGGGCATGGGCTGCCCTGCAGGCATGAGGTGGCCTATTTTACCTTTCTCATATATTTACATAATCATACTTTATTTTTTATTACTTTTTTCCAATGCCTTTTATCACTCCCTCCCTAAGAGGAGGTTTCCATGGGGTGGGGACGAGAGAAGAGGGGTATGGGAGCTTGGCTTGTGAAAAGCCCCCATCAACCCGTAGTGGATGCCAGCTCAACATGTAGAGCTCGACATCTCAACACATTCGACACGACCAAGCCGACCTTCGCGCAAGTGATGGCCATCTAGAAGATAACGTTGGTGGCCTTGATAAATTGTCTTTCAAAGAGAGGCGGAATAACGCACATCCAAAGACTGCCCGCAAATTGGACATGCATTGTATCCCGAATTTGTTAGCCCTCCATATATTAAAGCATGAATTAGGCCAAGGAAAAGTTCTTGCGAATAGCGAGAATTTTGTAAATCAAGAACCATTACCAGAAGCTTCTTAGTATCCTAGCCAATCATGCATAGTCCACATAAGAAGTCCATGGATCCTTGCATGCTGTTCTCCTACTGGTTCAACCGCATCTGCTATGGCGAGCCCATGCCATAACTCCTGGAGCTCGTCAACTAGTGGAGATAGTTAAACATTCATGTTTTTTTCCTTGAACTTACCACGTACAATCAAGCTTAATATCAAATGACCCTTCTTGATGGCAAGCCACGGTGGGAGGTTGTAATTGATAAGACACACAGGCCAAGTGCTCCATAACGAGCTTCTCAAGCCAAATGGATTGACTCCATCCATTGCCATGCCCAATTGCGTGGTTCACTCTTAAAATGTGGCCATGTATCTTCAATGTGCCTCCAGGCACTTTGCTTTGCGTCTGGCCTGGAGGGGGACATTTCATTGCCAGCCGGGAGAAGTTGCTCCCGCAACAACCTGTTTAAGCCACATTAAATTAAAAATGTCTCCAAGCACGTCACCGTTGCAATCGGAAAATCTCTTTTGTAAATTACGTACCTAAACAAAGCAGTGACGCTTGCATCTGACCACCCGTACACTGACTGAAGATTCAAAAACGCCAGACAAGCACGAAGCGTCGATATTTTGGTGCCTTCATAAATTGGTTGACGTGCCAACTTCCTCAACATGTCTTCAAGAGATAGGCGCACGGCTTCTGGTGCTTCTTCGTTAGCATTCTCCTCGCTTGTCTGGAATAAGGCATCCAGCATCTCCTCCATGCTGTCGTCTTCTGTCTGTAAGTCCTTTTCTGCTTCCATCCTTGGCTCTATATTGGTCGGACCTTCACGCATAATCCTTTTTCTCCCTCTCTCAGATGTAGGTGCTATGTTGCGAAAATCAATGCCCGTTCCATAGGAGTCGTATCGTAGATTCTATACGGTTTCTTTAGCAAACTCTCCATACTTGTGCACATACTCATTACATATCCTACGCTTGCGCAGGATTTGATACTTGCAGAGCGTGCACGAGCTTGCAATCTTTTCCTCCATGTTAGTTGATGACGTTGCCATCTACAATGATTATGAATGTTGTTTTAATATATATACTCCTCACAATGTAAACTACCTCGCATTCTCTAGTCTTGCCCAATCTCCGTACACCTCCGTCCAGAGGTGTACGGAGATCAGGACCACCGGGTCAAAATCTCGTCTTTATTGGTCAAATCCTATATGGGTAGATGAGATACATATGTGCACTCCCAGGTGTACATGGCAATGCATGTAGTGGGACCTCTCTCTCGCTATCTCCCTTTCTCTCTCTCTCTCTCTCTCTCTCTCTATCTCTCTTTCTCTCTCTATTTTCCTATTTCCCTATCTCTCTCTCTCTCTCTCTCTCTCTCTCTCTCTCTCTCTCTTCGTGTTCTCATGGAGGAAAGTCGGTTGAAAGGCAAGCGATTGTATTGTTGTTCTGTGGACTTTAAGAAAGCCTTTGATATGATTCCACGTAACAATTTGTGGAGAAGGATGGAAGAACTCCAAGTGCCAAGTGAGTTTATGCTTGCGGTTTCTCGAATCTATGAGAAGGTGATTTGTCAATTGCGCATGGGAAGAGAAATTTCAGAAATTTTTGTAAGCACTATTGGGGTTAACCAAGGATGTCCATTGTCACCAACTCTCTTTGGTCTATGCATCGATCAATTGGAACAAATGGTACTTGACTTTATGCAAGAAGAAGGCATTGAAGAGGTCACTATTTGCAATGCGGTAATCATGCTTTTGTTGTATGCGGATGATGTAGTGCTTCTAGCACACACTTTAGAAGATGCACAAAAGCTTATGGTTGTCCTTGAGAACTTTTGCTTGCATAGTGGGCTGATTGTAAATGAATCCAAAACAAAGGTTATGCTTGTGAAAACCAACCATAAGGAGAAGCCATGCATTGTGTACAACAACGAGACACTTGAAGTTGTTGAGAGCTTTAAGTACCTTGGCCTTGAGGTTCCATCAATCACAAGTGGCATGAATGTGCTATGCGTCGTTTGGAAGCGGGAAAGAGAGCATATAATGCATTTGAGAACATGTGTAATGCGGGAAACATCAAGTGTTGGGTTCTCAAGAAGTATCTTTTTGATGCATTGGTGACACCGGTTTCTTCTTTATGGAGTTGAAGTGTGGGGTGGGAGCATCTCAAAGTCTACTTGGAAAGAGTTTGAGAATGTCCAAAAGCATTTTTCTTACAAACTTTCTCCAAGTTAAGATGCTCCTACTTCTTGAGTCGGGATCTCTTCCAATTGAGGTTATGGGCATGGAAAGGGTTGTGGGAGTACATGATAAAGATGCGTCAAAACCCCTCACATCGACTTCCTACAATTGCATGGGAAGTAAGCAAAAAAGTTCAAAAGACGCATAAAAGCAAGATCTTGAGCACGGGATGGATGCAAGACATAAAGAAGTGGTTTGGGAGATGGGATGCATTACACTTGCTACATGATGCTTCAATTGACTCTCAAGTGAATGAAGCTTTTCTACAATGCCAATGTATTACGGCTTGGGAGAAATCCGGTGGGTCACGCTTCATATATTACACCACCTATATTGCCCCCAACTACAAAACCATGTTCTTCGCTGAGAGAGGAAACCGTACTCACACTTACATGCTTGAGCCTATTCCCTTGTCCGCGATACGCACTATCGCAGCAATTCGGCTTAGCTCCCATTTCCTTCGATGCGAGATAGGGCGTTGGGGCAATGGAGAAGAGTCAAATCGATTGTGCACATTATGCTCACTGCAAGTTCGAGAGTCTGAGTACCACACACTACTAGAGTGCTCAGCTTTTGATCACATCCGAACTTGCTTCTCTCACATTTTCAGCCATAACTTAGACCTACACACTTTCCTCTCCCAGCCAAAGTGTGGGCTCTCCATTGCGACTCTCATCACTACAATTTTGGAGCATCGAGAGTCACTCATCAGCCATACACATACTACATCACATGTAACTTTGGTCCCATAGGTCATATTTGACCTCACTACAATGAAAAGGTGAAAGCTTCACGACACCATCCACAAAGAATAAGCAACAGAAAAGCAGTAAGGGGGGATGGTCTTCAATTTCACAGATGAGAATTGTGGATCCAGATGTTTTAGAAGCTGAGGCCATGAAAGGACAAGAAAAAATACAGGGGAATGAATAAGTACATAAACTATTTTCCTTTCCAATATAGGGAATTTGATATCCTTATTCAAAATTGTTGGCTTGCTCCTCATCATTATAATGCACGTATTATAGATAAAAAACACACTGAAAGTGTGGTTATTTGGATTTTCACGGAGTACGACTACGACCAAGCCTGCAGCATGTGCATATTGATCCCTGTTCGAAATGCAAAATCAAAGAAGGGACCCTTTGCAGTAGAAGAGGTAGATCAGGAAAAAAAATTAAAGATTATCAGTATTTGATTCTTGATGGGCAGCATTCAATCTATGCTGCAAAAGTTTTGCCTCACAAAGAACAAAACAACAAAGAGATATTTGGAAAGACTGATTAGCGTGTATAAATTTAGAAAGGCTCGCATTGTTGTGAATGCTCCTCCATTTGTTGCAACTGCTATATCAGCCATTGCAAATGAGGAGGCTCGGGCATTGTATGTCAAGCAACCTTACAACCAAATATTGAGACATTTACGGAGTCAATGGATCTTCTCAGGACGACCACCAAAGGTAGCAAGTGGAATTGCAGAGGGACATGCATCTCTCGTGCCGGATGTAAAAGTGGTTTTTATCTGTAATATTCAAGGTCTTTGGCCTTTTGAAGAGTTAATATAACATTTCATTTCATTTCTTTCATACCGTCTATGATGGTTATTTTGGATACTTTCAAATACGCATAGCCTTGGAAGATCAGATAAAAACCACTTTTATCACGCCATGGGGTTGTTTTGCATGCAGGGTTATGCCATTTGGTCTCACGAACGCACCTGCCACATTCCAAAGATATGTCACATATGTTTTTCAACCGTTCTTTGGAACATCCATAAGAGTGTTCATTGATGATTTTTGTATATATAGCTCCCGTATTTCACATTTAGAAAAGGTAACTGAAGGTTTGGCCAGGTTGCAGAGCCTAGGTGGGCAATTAAATGTGGATAAATGCCACATTGGGGAGAGTAAAGTCATTCTACTAGGCCATGAAATTTCAGCAAAAGGTATCAACGCCGACCCAAGTAAGGTGTCCGCACTCATAGCCCTACCTTCACCAACGACCACACGTCAACTGGTCTCTTTTCTACAGAAGGTGAGGTACTTAAGTAGATTCATACATCTACTATCACAACTTGTTCTACCACTGCAACAACTCACTCAAAGATCAACTTTCACCTGGGACGAGGAAAGCGAACATCACTACAACAAGGTAAAGGAGGTCTTAGCCACTCTGCCAACTATCTCACCACCTAAGTGGGATGAAACATTATATGTCACCTCAAGTGTTGGTGATGACTCATTGGGGGCTGTGCTACTCCAAAAGGATACAACGACATCTTTCATGAGGCCAATCTACTTCTCTAGTCGAATGATGACAGCAGGAGAGAAAGGTTTCACCCATGTGGAACACTTAGTCCTAGCTCTTAGATTCGCAACTACAAAGTTTAGGTCATATTTGTTGCCTAAGCAATTTGTGATTCTAACCACGGATGAAATATTTCCCTATGTTGTACAACACATGAATGTGTCTGCTAGGATTACTAAATGGCTAGTTCGTCTGTAAGAGTTTGACTACACGGTACAGGTAGAAAGCACGACAAGGGAAAGTTTGGGGGGACTCATGACCTACCAAGTCTTTGAAGGGAAGGAGAAGCAATCTAAGGAAGGAGAAGTCCGAGTACCTCCAGTACCACCGATGGTAGAAGGAGCATACTTTCTCTACTTTGATGGAGCCTACAAGCGAGCGTCCGACAAAGCAGCTGCAGGCATAGTGGTCTTTGATGACAAAGGGACAAAGGTATTTTCGTTGGGCCAATTGTTAGATTCACATTCTAACAATGAAGCTGAGTATGCAGCACTAACCAAGGGTCTACAATGGTGCATCTCGCAAGGTGTACAACGCCTTAATGTATTTGGGGATGCTCTACTTCTGGTAAGGCAAGTAAATGGAGCATGGACATGCAAGAATCCTAGTTTAAGGACTCACTTAAGTGGTGTAAAATCCTTGTTGGGTAAGTTTGAAGAAGTTCAAATACACCATATCCCAAGGGCTCAAAACCAAGAAGCAGATGCCCTAGCAAGTGAAAGACTACAGGAAGTGGTGGTTGGAGCAATAAAGCTAAAGCTCCCTCTATTTCAAGGCAGTGACGCCTTGCCTGACATCATGCATTTTTTGGAAACATGGGAATGCCCGTGAGATTTAACAAAGGGACCAAAGCAATGGCTGACGCGGAAGGCCACAAGGTATCGACTCATCAATGACGATTTGTACTGTAAGGGTAAGGACCAAATACTCAGGAAGGTCTCTCTCTCTCTCAGGAAATCACGGGAGTAATTGCTAGCTGTCACGACGGGGTTTGTGGTGGTCACTTTTCCCTAGACATAACAAGTAGGAAAATCTTACAGGTAGGCTTCATATGGCCTAGCCTCAACCGTGATGTACACCACTGGTGCAAAACGTGTAAGTTATGTCAAAAGGCCGGCACTAGGTCACTTAAGCCTGAACCACAGACACCTATTCTCTCATATGGCCCATTTGAAAAATGGGGTATTGATGCCATTGGACCATTACCTAGGGCCCAACTCAGGAAAATTCTACATTACCTAGGGCCACCTCTGACGATAATGATCAAACAGATGAGCTAGAGACATGAATGCCTCTAGCCAAAAGGGGAGGGCTAATGATGGGGGATTTTCACAAGCCAAGCTCGCATACCCCTCTTCTCTCGTCCCCACCCCATGAAAACCTCCTCTTAGGGAGGGAGTGATAAAAGGCATTGGAAAAGTAAGAAAAAAAAAAGTATGATTATGTAAATATATGAGAAAGGTAAAATAGGCCACCTCATGCCTGCGGGGCAGCCCATCCCCACCTTGCCTCCTTTTTCTTCACTGTTGCCCCACCGTGTGTCCCTTTTCCTCTCCTCCACTCAAAAGGTCAACCCCTCTCTCTTCCCCTTGTCCTTTCTCCTTTCTCTCTCCCCTCAAGCTACCCCATCTCTCACCAATAATACATTCTAACTCACATGCCATCTCTCCTATCTTCCAAAAACAGTATACCCCACCCCCCTTTTCTCTCTCCTATCATATCCCATGACCCAAATATCCCCCCCTCTCTCTAAAGGGTGCCATGTCTCTTGTCCTGTAGCCAGATAAGCTCCCCCACACTCACACACACTCAGTTTCACTGAAAAAAGGTGCCCACAGACCCATTCCCACCCGGTGGTTACCTGATTTTTCTTGTGTTCACACACATCTGAACACAGATTCACCTCTGAACACACTCCCCTCTCTCCCCTCTTGTAATTACTTTATTCTCCATGTCACCTCTCACTTTTTTCCATTCACCCATCTCTCTCTCATGAGACTGCTGCTTTGGCACATATACACACAGCCAGACAAGTGGGGCCCACAGTCACATGGCCTATGTAGATAATGATTTCTTCATTTCTAAATTCTAGAATTTCTCCCCCCTCCCCCTATATAAAGATGGGTCACCATCACACTAAATACACACACAACATCACCAAAGAGTACACTATGCACTGTGTGTGCCTAGTGCACACACACACACCATCACCATCACCGCAATCACCATGCTCGTCTTGAGCATGACCTCTACACCCTTAGGCGATGGAAGATGAAGGGCAGCTAAATGAAGGATGATGGCCATAACCCTGGTGCGAGTCTTCGTCATCAGCTCCCACCTATCCGCCATGTGCTCTACCACTCTCTCCCTTCTCTTTCCCCTACCCTATGCTCCCCATTTCATCGCCTTATTCTCTAAATAAAGCTTGAGGTTTTGTGAGTATGTTTCTTGCAATGTTTTCCCATGTGAGGTGTGGGGAATCGCCACCTAGTCTTGTGTTTGAAGTGAGGTTGTGTATATGTGAAGGGTGTGCAGATTCGTCATCCTTCTGTGGTGCCTAAGTACTAAGACGCTATACTCTCTTGCTCTCTCTCTCTCTCTCTCTCTCTCTCACACTTGATCGTATTCCCCTTCCTCTTCATCATTACTCTCAAGCATCCATCTTTCTTGGATGAAAACTTTGTTATGGTGGTATGTTGTTTGCGTCCTAGCCGCTCAAGCTAGGTGGTGCCCTCTGTTTGCTTTACTGTGACAGGCTCAAGGTGCGCCATTCGGTCCCCTGTGTTTTGGAGGCCGTCGGGGATTCGGGGTTCGCTTTGCTCTCGTCAGCGCTTGATATTTCATCATTAGCCTTTATCAATTGGATTTCATCGTCCAGTGATGGAAGGTCAAAGCATAATGAATCCGTGAATTCCTCCTCTGTTCGATTTCTATCGATCACCATAGATATCTCGTCAATGATTCTTTTACACTCGGTCTCACGTGGTAGTTCTTCTTGTTCCTCGCTCTCTGATCCTGACTCAAGGATGACGCTATCCATTGGCAACGTTACTAGGTCGTATCCTTCTTCGTCACAAAATTTCGTAGGTGTACATTCGTTAACACATATGTCTAAGGTTGACAATATTTGAGTCCATCCGAATGGCTCAAATAAATGTTCTGGGAAATAAGATTCGTCTTCTACGGATCTTTCCAAAACGCATGCCTCTTTGATTATCCCTCCACAATCAGATGCTCCACACATCCAGACATGCGCTTTCGTTTGCATCCATGCAGGCATTTCTTTTTCATTTACAATGGTCGAATTAAACTCTTGCACTGATGTTTTTTCCCCGTCTCTATAGGTGTGATCTTTCATGTTGATTTTTGTTATTAGCTCTTCGTGCCTTAGGTAGATTTGGTCGTACCTCCAATCTTGTATCATTTTGAGTTGACACGTAAAAGGTCGTCCCAAAATAATGTCAAAGTTGTTCGTTTTCCCGAAATCCACCACAGCAAAGGTGTGCTCATAGTTAATTCCACACGAAGTTACAACTATTTGATCCAGGATTCCCAATGGTCTCTCTACATACCCATCTACGAGTTGTAGTTTCATTCTCGTTTTCTTGAGAGCTGGATGGCCCCACTTCTCCCAGATTTGCTTTGTAGTGATCGCCACTCCCGCTCCACTGTCTAGGATAGCTATCGCTTTTATGTCCTGATATTCCACAGGTAGGGTCGTATTCCCCTCCTCGCCTTCACAGTAATCTCCGACCTTGTTTATGGGCACTGGTTGAGCTTTGGGTTGACTTTCCCGTTTGTTTTCTTCTCCCGTAGGGTTTGTCGGAAGAGGAATCTTTACTCCCTTGTGCTCCAACTGTTTTCCCATGTCTTGCCATAAGTGTGGTGTGACTCTCAAGAGTTCGGACAACGTGATTGTGCATGTTATAGGTGTCGACAACATATCTTGAAGACTCTTTGAGTCAACCATATGTGGAATAGTTCTTATCTGGGATGGAACTAACCTTATGTCCGATTGTGCCTCATGTTCACCTATAAATGACGGCAGGGTTTTCAAGGATTGGGCTTTGCTTTCCACCAAAATCTTCGTTGCCACATCCCCATATAGCAATTGTATATCGGTTGGACAAAATCCGTTATCCAGGTTAATCTCAGGAATTGGAGCAGACTGTAATGTCGCGCTCTTGTTCTTTCTGTTTCTAATGGTTTCCCATAAGTGTTGTGGCCATTGTTCTTCAACTTCTGAAATTGGCATCATCGTCATTGACTTAGCATCATCAGTCGTGTTTGGCACCACTTGATGATTCAGCGACAATATTGTTTCAGGCCTAGGTTTGTTTACTTGTTTTGGTTCATCGGTTTTTAGTTTTTCTCGCTCTTTATGAATCAACACTTCTTGTTCTGGGATTCTAACCATCTTAGGTTCCATCAACGCCTGGGCTGTTTCAATGAGGTGTTTACACATTTTGAAACGCTTCGTTTCCACTTCTGGTTGAGGATAAGTTAACCATCTTTGCTCTAAATTTTGGTTTGTTTTTAGCCTTGCTTCGTACGCTTGTAATAGAGCATCTACCGGCTCTAGCACTTTGTCAACCAAGACCGATCCTCCCGAGGATGTTTTCCTCGGCTTGCTGTTATCCTCAGCAGTCCTACTCTCTCTCTCTCTTGTTTGAGTTGCTCCTTCATTTCATGTAATTCGTTTTGCATGGCAATTTGGCTGTTCACCCTTCTTGTTTTCATCCTATCTCGTTTCGCCTTCCAGGATTTTCTCTGGGTTCTCACGGATAAGCTTTCATTTTCTGTGGGTATAGGCAACTCTACCCTTTTCTCCATGGGCTCGTTTTTCCTTAAGTCCTTGGCTTGGGCTCTGGTTATCGCATTGATTTGGATGATTGGATCGGTTTCTGATCCGCTGCTTGCACTTGGTATCACCCCCACTATATTCATAGTCGCTTTTCCCTTGTTGTCCGGATTTTTTGGGCAATTTGGCAATATGTGATTCACACCACATCCATCACAAAACCCAAAAATTTTCACTCTTTCTCCTTTGAAAGGACAGTTACACTCCCAATGATCCGTACTTCCACAGCTATAGCACTGTCCAATTGGTGTTTGATTTTGAGGAGGTGGTCCCATAGGTTGTCCTGCTCTATTAGGATACCCTCTTGGTTTGTAATTCTGGTTCGCAATGAACATTAACGTTCTTTCTTCTACCAAATATTGATCTCTCGAAGGTTGTGCTACATACGTTGGTGGTGCCATACCCTTGCTACTTCCCCATGGTTGATATACTTCGTCTGCGTACATTTGTGATTCAGGTTCTGTTGCGTAAGGCTCATTCAGTTCCTCATAATAAGAAACTTGAAGTGTACTATTTGTTCCTAGTGATGCTTCACATGGTTGAGCATACCTAATCACGGCTCTATTTTCCTGTGGTAATGGAGGTTGTTGACCCAATACAGGTTGAGGTCTGTCTGCTCCTGCTACCAAATTCATATTTGGTCCCACTTGATATCTTGGAGGAGGTGGTTGGGATGGTCGTGCTGGAGGCCCATACGGTCTTTCCCTCACATAGTTTTTGTTATAAAAACACTCTTCCGTGCTATAATTCGTCCATTTTTGTTCTATGGCGCACCATTTCAGTACTCATCCATTCGTAACTGGTGCTTTCGACTGTTGAGTGCACCACGTTGTCGGATGATCCCCCCCACACGTGTCACACTTCCTCGTCTGAGGCTGTCTCATCACCGGATTTGATCTCATATGTTGTTGCATTCTCTTCGTTACCTCCTCTATCAATTGATCAGCTGTCGGCATCAAGGATGCCTGTGAATCTTTCTTGGTAGAGGGTTCGCTTTTAATCAATGAAGATCCACTGGTTACTGAATCAGTATCCTCTGACACTTCCCCATATGATTTGCAGTTATCGACAAGATATAACGCTTCCCTTGTAACCTGTTGAAACGTGCTACAGGATTTCAAGTGAAGGTCCTTTTTCAAGGTTTCATTCCTAAGTCCTTCGACGAAGAGCACATACAATCTCTCAACCTGCGGTAATTCTCTCCTCGAGCACCTCTCAATGTATTGCTTGAATCTCAAGGTTGCTTCCTTCACTTTCTCATTCTCCCTTTGTTTAAAAGCGTATATCTGCGATACAATATTATGCTTTATATCTCGTTTTAAGAATTCTTCTGCGAACTCGTGCAATACATGTTCAATATTCGGACAAGTTTGAGGGTTTAAAGGTTGAAACCACGTTAAGCCCGTCCCCTCCAAGGTCAGCCCAAATCCCCCGTATTGAGTATGGAAACCAGTGATCTGTTCTGCCCTTAAGACTTGCTTGAAGAGCGATACATGGGCATATGGATCCCCCGATCCGCGATACTTCTTTGGCATGCACTTCGCTACTTGGGATGGTCTGATCCTTCTATGGTCTGCGGTCAATCTCATTGCTCCCATGTCTCGACTTAATCGTTCTCATGCATCAGGGAGGTCGTAGGTTGCTCTCGTTGGCTCTCCCGCCCCAAATCTACTACTAAGAGGCAAATGTGATGGGGTGACTGCAAATGTCGAACCTACAGCCATATGTGTAGAGATGGGAACTGCACTACCTCGATTCGTAGCCATTGATTCTCTGGAATGTAACATTCCCATGGGGCTTGGCATCAAAGAATGAGGTCGACTGAAAGAATCAACTACATGAGTCCTCCCTCCTCTTGTGGTCAACGGTTCTAGCACGACAGCTGTAGGGGATGGTCTTAGAGGGCTTGGAGTGACATAGTACTGGTGAAGTGGTCCCCCAAAGTACGTATATCCTTCCAATTCTTTTTTATTGATTGTTGCATATCGTCTTCCATACTTGTCGTATGCTGCAATTTTCGTTTCCGCTCCCTCTGTGTAGGTGAAGACATAAAGTCTTTTTCGCTCAGTCATCTCCCCGACGTAGGGTTCCTCGCATCTATAATAGAGATCTCTTGCTCTCCATTATTATACTTGTATAACCCCAAGTAGACATTATCCGTGTTGATTCTCAACACGTTTCGTTTTCTCGCCTTAATCTCGCATTAGGTAAGCTCATTGTTGGAGCCCTTTCCTCATGTTCCTCATCTATTTTGGCTTTTGTGCCCATCAATCCCCACTTGTCTACAATGTTAGGATTCAGGACTACCAAGTACATGATACCCTCGTCATCTAGGTACCTGTCTCCGCTATTGCTCACAGGCACTAAGTCCCTGAACTCACTTGGTCTCTCTTCTATTTTCACACAGTAGCGGTCCATACCATCAGTGTATATCTTGGCACCTTACTTGTTTTCATATTGATACTTGATGAACAATAGCTTTAGTGCGGTCGAGGAGTCCGATGGTCCTGCTGCCATGTTTTCTCTCCCATTTAGTTTTATTTGTCCCAAGTTTTCTGCGAAATACTCGGAAGATCTCTCTGAAGAAGTGTCGAAAATGACTTCTTCAAGGATCGGTTCCAATGGTTGCACTATCCCTCGGTTTACACTCTCCTCCGTTGATGCAACACTCGTTTGATCCGCTAATTTTAGGTGTATGGTGATGATTTGTTTTCCCGATCTCAAAAACATGAAGAAAGTGGGATTTACTGACTGAATTCAAACCTCTTACCTGGAGATGGAAAGATCTTTAAATTCCTTCGACTGCATGGGTTGTTACTTGATCGGTCTCTGCAAATGATTACACTGGATGGCTGTGAGATCATTGTATCATTCCAACTGTCAGCAGATTCAACGCTTCAAAATGTTCTCAACACAATTTTACTTGTAGATTATTGACAGTATGTCCAATTTGAGTTTTGAAAAATCCTGGTATCTTGTATAACCTAGGTCTATGAACAGGTCAAAAATGAGCTGGATTTGGGCCGGAGGTACACCGATCACGATCGTACTTTTGAGCCCAAATTAGATGAAACTTCACCAGATTGTTCACTAGGCTATTTTAAGACTACCTGCAAACACTTTTGTATTTGGACTCAAAAAAGTCAAGTTTTTACCATTTCTTAGTTGTAAGAGCCTGTTTTCCCAAATTTATTTGCTTGACTGGATTTTGATATTTGATTTGGGATTTGAGAGATAATTGGGATTGTCCTGTGTACAAGCTATCCCTCTGTGTAGTTCCTTCCCATTTTGGATGTGTTTTGGTCTACTGAAAGTCACTTTCTAAGCCAGTTTAGCAATTTTTGACTTGAATCTATATTCAAATGGTTTGACAGGTATTTTGAGGTTTCTGGCTCTAGGTCCTTTAGACTTTCATGTTTATATACACCTGGGGATCCCACACATGAAATCTCGTCCAATTCTGGCACTTAGGTACACCGATCGCGATCGTACTTCTGAGCCCAAATCAGACCAAACTTGGCATGCTTGTAGACACTGATGTTTTAAGGCTATCCCCAAAGTAGTTTTGCATTTGGATCATCAAAAGTCAAGATTTTGCAGTTTCTGGATCTGCCAACCTAGTATTACCCAAGTGGCCTGATTTTCTTGGTTTTTGATGTTTTTGGGTGTGGTTGCTTTAGACAAAGTTGTTGATTGGAATCTTATCAGGAAGGCACATGTCAATTCTGGTCCAAATCTGACACTGAGGTACACCGATCGCGATCGTAGTACTTGGGCCAAATCTGATGAAATTTTGTTTGCTCCCTCTGACAAGTGTTTCCTAGTGTTTTGTACTACCACTTTGTGATTTGAATCAATATCAATCCTGTTTGGTCAGATTTTCAGAATTTCAGAGTCTTATGGCTTTTTTGGCCAAAGTTATGGTTTTCTGGTTTCTCGACTCTAAGTTTTGCCCAAAATCTGATTGGAATGTGATTTGCTTATCCTACTCCTAAGTACAGAACTGAAAAAACATAAGAGATTGAATCAAACAAAACAAACACGACGGATTTTGGGTGAGATTTCAGTATTCAATCGAATTAGAGAAATTGAAGAGCAAAAATGCTTTAGCACATTCACTCACAGCTCCCTAAATCTCCTAAGAGAGGATCTAGCCGGTCCACTGGCTCTAGACTCCACTAGGCTCTAAACCCTTGTCTAGCAGCCTACTAAGGTGTAAAATGGATTCGTGGATTGATATTTTTTAAGGAGTCTAACTGCGCACTCGGTCACTCATCACCTAAGGTGCATTCCCCGGCAACGGCGCCAATGTTTGCGGGTCGCCGCGATGGACGTCCATAGCATAGCTCTCAAGCATCAACATATTTATCAATATAGGGGAAGCGACTCGGATGAGGCATGGGAACTCACTAGGGTGTCAATCCTAATGAAGTGAACTCGAATAGATGCAACTTACTAACTCTACAAGCAAATCAAATGCGTTACCACCAAGTAATCTGCCTATGTCCTCCTACACTGTTCTTCAGTCATCACGCCTGTTTACCATGCAAATCATATCGGAATTGCACGAAACTTGAAGGGGAGCTACAGGGGATTATCAGGAACATGTCCTATCGCTGTCATAGCATTCTGGAGAGGTACAACGATCGCGATCGTTCATCCCAAAGTCAGCAAAAACAACGAACAGATGATCCTAATGGGTCGTTTTAGGGTCCCTAAAGCCTCTCCTAGGGTCAAAACAACATAAAACACGCATATAGACACTCAAAACAGCGATTTAAGGCCTCAAACTCGTAGTCAAAAACCTTCACCAAATCTTGAATGATTACACTTGAATGAAAGAGCAAGAGGAGAGGAACACAATGCAATACTCAAATCTAAATTTGGATTACCATAGCTGCAATGGCGAAGATTACAAGCTTGAACAAGAAGGAGCTCTCAACCGTACGCTGTCTTCTCTGTTCTCCATTCAAAAGATCATTCTCCAACTTACAAGAAATGACCTTTATAGATTAGGTCTTTACAAAATGGCTTGTCCGGCCATAAGCCCCTAATCCTAAAATTGGCTCTCTAATATACAATTGCTCCCATAAGAATAATCATACATCCTTGACAATTTCCCGGCTTAGAGATGCTTCTTTACAAAATAATTTTACAATGGTTTCTCAGAAAATTATGGTCCTTCTGGCTACGGTCGCTTGTTGCTTCGTCCACCAAACAATGGAAGTGGCCAACTATCTGGTATCTTTTGGAGATGAGAGTAACAACAAATCCTCCACTTTCTCTAGATCTGCTTCAATTACATTTTCTAAAATCACATGTCCAAGAAGCTTCACCCGTGACTGTGCCAAATGATATTTCTTAGGATTGAGCTGACCCTCGCATTCATCATACCTTGCAAAAGTCATTTCAAGCTTTTGAACATGCTCTTTCCTTGAACTATATACACAAAAATCATTGATGAACCCTTCGACAAATTTCCCAAGGAACGGGGTAACACCCAATCCACTTTCCTCTCAAAAACTCCAGGCCCATTTGTCAACCCAAAAGGAAGGCAGAAAAAGCAAAAACAATCCCAAGGTGTGATAAAAGTAGTCTTTTTTTGGTCTTCAGGAGCAAGGATAAGCATCACAAGCATTGTATCTTTCAAAACTAGCCACTGCATCTAGAAGTTGATCAAGGAAAGGCAATCTTCAAGGCCAAGGAATATTGTTGCTTCTTGTTGAAAATTCATTGTAGTGCTTTGTAGAAGATAAGATTCTTGAGATTCTAGCCAAAAAATTTCATACAAGACTCCCGCTGATATAATTTCTTTTCCAATATTATCAATTACAATAATCTAACACAGGTTAGGAAGACTATGGCACACTTGAACCATTTCCTAAATTTTGCCCCAAAACCTTGTTTAATTCTTTAGTCTTGAAATCACTTCTTCATGAGCCTTGACATAATTCACCATGGGTACCAAAGGTGGATCTCCATGTTTAAACATTTGTTTGCCTTTTGTGTATGTTTTCCAAAGATGAATACTTCCACTCCAGCTTGACACACCTACATGTGTCTTATATATTATTGTTGGTGTTTTATCTTGCATTAAAAACATCAATTGCAATGGTTTGGAATGGCCAAAAAATATTTATTGTCCATACATAACCATCACAATATTGCTTGAAATCAAGGACCTTTGTAAGGAAAAATGGAGTTGGAGATGACATGAGCTATTTTGTAATGTATCCACATTAAATGTGGTAAAGTATACAATGGATAACCCTCAACTTCTTTAGAAACCTATTGAACATGGAATCTATGTCCTCATGTGTATGCCCAACCATGAAAAATCCTAAAGGAGATGGTTTTGAAAACCTCCCTTGCAACAATCATTGACAAATAGGAAAATAAGTGTCAATTTTTGTTTTCCCTTGCACAATCATCTAGCTATAGTAGAAAGTTCTCTTGTTAGCTTGCAAAATGTTGACCCTAATCCCTCTTTTGTAGTTTTTGACGGTTACACAATGGGCTCTTTTCCATCACACAAGTTGTGGTAGTCTAAAGCATCCCTAGAGATCAAAGCATGTAGTAGTGAAATAGATTATGGACTAGAACTGTAGTAAGACCATATTAGGTATTTTGGTAAAAATATCACATTATGGAAATCTCCAAATCGGCTAAATTCATGTAATTTGAGAATTTTCCACTTAAAGTGCGAAAAATTGAGGTGTGTGGTTAGTAAATAAAGTGAAAATCTCATAGGATTGTGGTGTTGATAAACACCAAAATTCAAGAGGATGTACAACACATGGATTTGAATAATAACTACGAATTACATAAAACAAAGGAAGATACAAAAAAGATTTTTTTTACAAATTGACTAGTATAGTCACAATAGAAGCTCCACATAATTCTACTCCACATTTGATACCATATCTGAACTTTGATCCAAGTGTGGTTGATGTGCACGAGTGAGGCCTTCTTTGGCTTTTAGAGCATGCCTTTCTGGAATCTTTATTGTAGAAAATGGTCCTTCTTTGTTGGGTCTCCACGACCAAACAATTGCATCTACAGTTTCCCACACTTGTGGGTCCTTATAGTTGACAGCCCAATAACCCTTCCAACAATTACTGTAAGCTTGAGTATCTGTCATCCCACTTTTTCTCGTGCAAGGTGCCCAATATTGAATCAAGAGTTTTCTGTAGTTTGGTGATGTAGGCTCATTATCAATGTCAGATAAAGCCATTGCAAGCCACACTAGATAGATTTCTGTGTCACTCGGAACAAGCATAAGAAAGTCACCTTGGTGCACATCAGACATAGGGTCAAACTCTTCCCTTGACCTATCTCGTTGAGGCCCACAAAAATGATCATTCAACTCTTCAAGGCCTAGGAATCTTTCTGCTCCTTGTTGCAAATTCATTGTAGTGCTTTGTAGGTGAGAATATTCTTGAGTTTTTGGCCAAAACATTTCATACAAGACTCCCTCTGATATGATTGCTTTTCCAATCTCTTCAATTACCTTACTCCAATAATCTATCACGGGTCTATAATATCGCGGAATACTTGAACCATTCCCTAAATTTTTCAAAAGTTTTATATAGTTCTTTAGCCCCAAAATGACTTCTTCGTGGGCCTTGACATACTCCGCCATTTGTACTAGAGGTGGATCTCCATGTGGTAACATTGGCTTGCCTTCTATGTCTGTTTTTCAAAGGCGAATACTTCCACTCCAACTTGATACACCTACATGTGCCTTATATTGCATCATTGGTGTCTCATCCTGCATAAAGAACCTGAACTGAAGCGGTTTGGAATGTCCAACAAGTATGTCTTGTCTATCACAAAGATAGCCATCACAATATTGCTTGAAATAGGGGATCTTTGTGAGAAAAAATGGAGCTGGAGATGAAGATGAGCTGTTTCGTAATGTATCCATCAAATGTGGCAAAGTATAGGTTTGTGTAACTCTCAACTTCTCTGAAAACCTACTAAACATGGCGTCTATGTCCTCATGTGTATGCCCAACCATTAAAAATCCCAGCTGGATGGTTTTGAAAACACCACTTGCAACAAGAATTGACAAATAGGCAAATAAGTATCGATTTTTGTTTTCCCCTGCACAATTATCCAATTGTAGCAAAAATTTCTCTGGCAATCTGCGAAATGTTGTCCCCAATTCCTCTTTTGCAATTTTTGACGACTACACAATGGGCTCTTTTCCATCACTCAAGTTATGGTAGTCCAAAGCATCCCTTGAGTTCAAAGCATGTAGTAGTGAAATATTGCTCCTTGGAAGTCCATTTGTTACTAGATCACCAAGAGGATGCTTATCTATCCTCTCTAGGTTATGTAAACAATTAGCAATTGAGCCAATTGTAAGATTTGGATCAGCTAGCCACAAACCATTCAAGACAAAGTGTCTGTAATGACGTTCTCCAAGTCCATGAGTGATCATGCCAATCAATGCCACCTGCAGATTATATCCTGAATCCACACCCTTAGGAACAATGTGTAATCTAGGAATGGCAGTCTTCTTTTGATCCATCTTATCATGGATTATGCATACATATTTTTGTGGTTGAGTTTCTGAATACGTGTGCCATGCATAATATAGGCTTCTGCAACTCTTTTGTTGTGCCATGTGAACTTCTCTCTCCCTCAAGAGAAGAGCTCTCTCTTCAAGAGAAGGTTTAGCTTCTAACCTTGCCTTGATTGAGCTACAAATATTGCACTTAGAGAACTCACTCGTCTTTGTTAAAGTGACATGTGGGTACTCTTTGTTCCAAATTCTACCAAAAGAAGATTGGGATAGCTTCTTCTCATAGCCCATTTGGTCAAGTGTCATGTTGATTTCACATAAAATATCCACTTGTTTGTATGTTGATGGAATCACCAATTGAGTCTCTCTTGAGCCATCTAGCAGTGTTCTACTTCTATGTGGCATCTTCTCAGAGTTGTTTTCCACAAACTCATTTAGTAGTTCTCTTGCTAAACTAGTATGTTGAAGTCCCCTTCTCAATGTACATGTGTTCCCATGTACATATTGGCGCACACCATTTTCAAAGTTCTCCTTGTATCGATAAAATGATGTCTTTGGTATTCCATGTAGCTCATACCATGCTCTACAACAAACAATAGAGACATTTAGCCTGAATTGGTATCGTGACTTCTCATCTTTCTGATAACATATAGAAAGAACATCATAAACATAATTAGTGCGTGATTTTTTAGGCTCTCCCCAAGACTGTTGTCGTAACCTTGTCACCATATCACGATCTGCAAACTGGCAACATTTTTGTGCACAATAATCAATGCATGATACCCTTTGAATTGATTTGTTTGAAAGGTAAAAAGTCGAAGCTGGTGCTGCTTTTGATTTTTGAGTCCTATTCATGAAAGTGTATCGTCTCTTCCTTGACAATTGGACAACATTACTCCCATCAAGTTTTTTTCCAACATTGTCATCGTTGGATACATCCTCATATGTAGCATGCATGCCATCAATAGGAACAAAGCGTTGTAATGGGCTCCCATTCAACATTGTTGTCAGCTTGATGGGCCACTTTAGCAAAGTGATGCTACCCACTTCAACCACATCATCAATGCTTGCATTTTCTCTTTCAATACACACACCCACACAATCAGGACCAAGTTCCTGAAAGTTGACATAATCATGTGGAAATACATATAAGATGGTCCCTTCATTCATGGTTTGCATCATTGTGTCATCTTTTAAAAGGACCCTCTGATTTCTCCAAGACTCTCGAATCACTGCTTCAAATTTTGGGCTTGTCATAGGTGTCGCATCTGTAACTAGAGGATCATAATGATCATGTTCTTCATCACCATTGTAGCTTTCCCGTGGATCAATTAAGTTCCCATTTAATACAAAAGATTGCAAAAGAATCTTTGACCATCGAACAACACTCCATAATGATCCTTGGAGAGATGAAGTATCCATTGTAGGAAAAGGTAGGACCACATCCTTCAAGCATTCCTCCAGTAGTATGGAGACATTTCCTTGCCCTATCTTTGTACCACCACAAGTGGAATCTAGATATGTTCTACACACACAACCAATACCAACAATTTCATTGTCAAGTATCATATGTACTTTCTCCCCAGATTCGAAGTCCATCTTGTAAGTGAAAAAGATTACATTGTTAAATCCATAGTTCTGGTAAAATACTCTTCAAACAAAAAATCATGCTACAACATGAAAAAGGTTTGCATAGGTTGGACAAGTGGTGAACCTTGAGACCAAATCCTCCTTGCTATATTAATGGAAGCAAGGTTGGAAATTATGGTGGATCTTGAAACCAAAGTATCCTTGCTATATTAGAGCATAGGTTGGACAAGTGGTGGACCTAGTTGTAATACCCACTTCCACCTATCAACAATTATAGGACTATGCTTTCCAATGTCCAAGTATCCCTTGAGTCTTTCAAGGTTGAACACGTGGTGGACCTTGAAACGAAAATCCCCTTTCTATATTAGATCATAGCTTGGATAAGTGGTGGACCTAGTTATAATGCCCAATATCCATGGTGAAACACCTTAGGACCTTGCTACCTTGCTTGCCAATTTTTACGTAGCCCCTCGTTTCTTTAATGGAAGAAAGGTTGGACAAGTGGTGGACCATGAAACCAAAGCCTCTTCGCTATATGAGAGCATAGGTTGCACCTAGTTGTAATACCCACTGCCACCTATCAACTACTATAGGACTATGCTTTCTAATGTCCAAGTATCCCTTGAGTTTTGCAAGGTTGAACATGTGGCGGACCTTGAAACAAAAATCCCCTTTCTATATCAGAGCATAGCTTGGACAAGTGGTGGACCTAGTTATAATGCCCAATATCCAAGGTGAAATACCTTAGGACCTTGCTACCTTTCTTGCCAATGTTTACGTAGCCCCTCATTTCTTTAATGGAATCAAGGTTGGACAAGTGGTGGACCTTCAAACCAAAGCCTCTTTGCTATATGAGAGCATAGGTTGGACCTAGTTGTAATACCCACTTCCACCTATCAACAATTATAGGACTATGCTTTCCAATGTCCAAGTATCCCTTGAGTCTTTCAAGGTTGAACACGTGGTGGACCTTGAAACGAAAATCCCCTTTCTATATTAGATCATAACTTGGATAAGTGGTGGACCTAGTTATAATGCCCAATATCCATGGTGAAACACCTTAGGACCTTGCTACCTTGCTTGCCAATTTTTACATAGCCCCTCATTTCTTTAATGGAAGAAAGGTTGGACAAGTGGTGGACCATGAAACCAAAGCCTCTTCGCTATATGAGAGCATAGGTTGGACCTAGTTGTAATACCCACTTCCACCTATCAACTACTATAGGACTATGCTTTCCAATGTCCAAGTATCCCTTGAGTCTTGCAAGGTTAAACACGTGGTGGACCTTGAAACGAAAATCCCCTTTCTATATTAGATCATAGCTTGGACAAGTGGTGGACCTAGTTATAATGCCCAATATCCACGGTGAAATACCTTAGGACCTTGCTACCTTGCTTGCCAATGTTTACGTAGCCCCTCATTTCTTTAATGGAAGCAAGGTTGGACAAGTGGTGGACCTTGAAACCAAATCCTCTTTGCTATATGAGAGCATAGGTTGGACCTAGTTGTAATACCCACCGCCACCTATCAACTACTATAGGACTATGCTTTCCAATGTCCAAGTATCCCTTGAGTCTTGCAAGGTTAAACACGTGGTGGACCTTGAAACCAAAATCCCCTTTCTATATCAGAGCATAGCTTGGACAAGTGGTGGACCTAGTTATAATGCCCAATATCCAAGGTGAAATACCTTAGGACCTTGCTACCTTGCTTGCCAATGTTTACGTAGCCCCTCATTTCTTTAATGGAAGCAAGGTTGGACAAGTGGTGGACCTTGAAACCAAAGCCTCTTTGCTATATGAGAGCATAGGTTGGACCTAGTTGTAATACCCACTGCCACCTATCAACTACTATAGGGCTATGCTTTCCAATGTCCAAATATCCCTTGAGTTTTGCAAGGTTGAACACGTGGTGGAATATTGAAACCAAAATCCCCTTTCTATATCAAAGCATATCTTGGACAAGTGGTGGACCTAGTTATAATGCCCCTCCTTTCTTTAATGGAAGAAAGGTTGGAAAAGTGGTGAATCTTGAAACCCAAACCCTTTGGCTATATATAGAGGATATATTGGACAAGTGGTGGGCTTAGTTGTAGTATCCAATGTCCAAGGTCCAAGGTGAACTATGTAAAGACCTTACTTCCAAAAACAAAGTCGTACAAGTGGTTCTCCTTGAAACCAAAACCTCCTTAGTGTATTGAGGCGATCCGGGGCGGAAAACAAGAGAGACAACCTCTAAACACCCCTCAAGGCTCCCGTGCTGCTCAATTGGGGCTGGGGCAACCACAAGCACAACACAACAACAAACCCACAGCCAAACCCAAACAAGATAGGGGCACCACCTAGTTATGGTATGCGAACTAGGACGCAAGAGAGATTTTGGCACAACCAAGAAGATGCACCACACAAACACACACAAACAACCTCACACCAAGACACACACAAACTGGACCAGAGAGAGCTAGAGCAAAGGGAAGAAAGAGAGAAAAGGATCTTGCGTAATACCTTATTTGTGACTTGCAAATGGAGATGGTTCGTTATGATGCTATCGTAGAACTTGTATAAAACTCACTCAATGCTTAGTGATTGCTAAACATTGCCAAAACACACACACACACTGTCTTAGGGTGTGGGAGACCTCTCACCACAATACCCTCTTACAATGGATACAAAACTGGCAATGGAAAACACACTAAAACACTTTCTAAAATCAAGATCAACCGATAAAAACTCAAATACACAAGTCACCTTGAATTCACCAAACCGTATTGCACAAATGGAAGGACGAAGATTTGAACGTCGAATCACGCCTTTGATGCACCAAACCTCAATTTATTGATGATGAAGGAGCATATACAATAGTGGGTTTGAAATTTGTGGAACTGACGCTCTCTCACTTGCAATGTGTAGCTCGAAGTCTTCTCTCACACCAAGAGTGAAGCTCACAAGTGGTTGCTACACCTAAGTCTCTCCTCACGCATAGAGTGTTGGGGTGCTATGTGAGATGTTGGAGGTTGTTTTACAAGAAGGAGAGGGGCCTATTTATAGGTTGGAGACCCCTCATTAAGATTATTGGAAATCCTAATTTACAAGCTAACAAATCAGGATTATGATTTTTTTGAATATCAAAACATTGTGGGCCTTCTTTGTCTGCTTGAGTCATGGGTGTGGGCTCAAAAGAGAGCATTATTGATGGTAGATAAGGTGAAAGTAAGTAAGGAGAGAGAGAGAGAGAGAGAGAGAGAGAGAGAGAGAGAGAGAGAGAGTGACTTTGTACATGTCTTGAGGTGAGGTGTCTTTTATGGTTAGGTCAATGCTATTTTGTGTTAGTATGTTAGTGGTTAGTGTTAGTAATCACTAGAAAGTTAATGATATATTTACAATGGGTAGAATGGGGTGGATGGTTGGAGTAAGATGGTTGAATGAAGTGAGCAAATCCTTGTGATGGTGAAGCTTGAAGAAGTTTTGGACTTACTTGTGTAGGTTCTCAAAATGACTATCGATCTTCTTCTTCGTCTTCTCTTCTTTACGCCACCGCCGCCAAGGTTGATCATCGTGATGAAAATGGTAATTTCGTTGATGAGATCTTTTGATTTGTAGAGGTTAAGCATGGTACACATGCTGAATTTATGTATATATATAAGGAGTAAGATGGAATTGTACTTTGGAGATTATAGAGAGAGGCATAGAGATGGTGTATATACATGGAGAGCTCATAAGAGAGCTATGGGAGTAAGTGGGGAGGTTAATGGTGAAGAAGGTGAGAGAAACCATTGAAGGTGTAGGTATGAGTGAGGGATTGAGAGAAATGAGTGTGTGTGTGTGTGTGTGTGTGGAAAGAGGTGAGAGAAGACTATGGGCTACTTGTGAAAAAAGTGGGCAGACTGGGGTCCACTCAAAAAATCATATCTCACCGCTGGTAGCTCCAAAAATCATGAAAAAATTCGAGGTAATTATTCAAAGCGTGGGCTATATTTTCTCTTTTGACCACCGCTCCAAATTTGGACTCGAGATAGGTGCCAAAATTCTCACCAAAAAACCTGTTTCTTATGCCTGCAAAAGTCTTTTAGTGGCCCCCTCCTTTGTTGAATTTGTACAATGCATCCAAGAGTGAGCCCCTCGTTTGTCATATTATAATACAAAGCATCCAAGTTGCCCTTGACCCATGCATGGAGGAGTATTATTGGTGAATAAAGAAATATATACATGGTGGGACTAGTGTATGGACTATTCATGGACTTTAGCTCAATGAGCATATGGTGTTAGAATAATGAGTAAAAATAATAATAAAAATATGGAGCAGTTATGGATATGGAAAGATATTGGAATCATATGATATGGTCCCTCCTTGAATTATTTTGGGTGAAAGAGAAAAAGGAATGCAAGTAAATAATATAATAAACGTGACCAATGAGTAGAAATCAATTTTTTGTTTTCACGAGGGTGAGGGTGAAAATGTGGGAGTGATTTGTATAAAGGAAAAATATAAGGTTAGAGTATGTACATATTGACAAAAAATATACTTATGGTGTAAGAGGATGAAAGAAGGCATACACAGGTTTCATAAAACACACACCTAAGTATAAATATTTAAATAAAATACCAGAATAATTATAAAAATCTATATATTTAGGCCATATATATAATGCAATATGTACACACAAATTGGCCATAAAATTTTTTTATTTTTTTTATTTTTTTTTGACTCAACTAGCCCAGTGACTAGCTAGCTGAGGATTTTAAGAAGATATGGGAAAAGCCCCCTAACTCACACACGCCTATTTACAGTGAAATGGTAGGGATAGCCATAGTGTTTGGGTGAATTTGGTAGGGTGAGGTAGCTTACTATGGCAATTATGGAAAGCCGAAAAACGGCTATCATTAGCCCCCCCCTTAGATAATGGTACATTCATGTACCATTTATCCGATCATACAACATGTAGATTGTGTAACGTCTGTCTTTGTCTGCTCTCATCTTTGAAGAACCTTTGTTGTATGATTAAAAAACCTTGTGTGATATGAAAGGTTCTCGAGCCAATAGCATGATGAAATGAAGTGACGGAGTAAACGTCCTCCATCGAGAAAGTTTCCATAAGGACCCCCCAGGATCAAAGATCTTGAAATATCTTTCCCAAAGCGAGATGTATGGTATGGAATCACTTACTGATTTTGATTGAAGAAACTTGTAGATTTTACTATCGTCCATCATTGCATCTATCACTATGAATGTGATATAAAAGATTGGTTGCTCTTCCTCTTGTGTAAAGTTGATGTATCTGCTACGATCTTCAAGATCTTGTATGAGCAAATTCCTGAACTGTAGCTCATAAATTTCATTCAACCTGGGTAGGCTCATCAAGTAAAAATTTCTATGACCTTTATGATTTAGGAAAGCTTGATCCATGCTTCCAGCTGCTATTGAAAGATATTGCAAATAGTTTACCACATAAGTAGATAATAGACGAAGGTTTCTATTGCTTCCAACACATTGGAAGAGAATAGATTTTGGTACCGATTGATGAGATATCCACATGTAGCAATCAACAAGTTTTTCATCTATGATGAAGACCAGAAGCATCACAATGTGCGACCTCCATACACCAAAGAACCAAATGAAGAAGGTTTGGAAACCTCCGTTCATCACCAAGTATTCATGTCCTTGTCCACTTAAGAAGGTATGGTGTCCCCGATGAAAGGTATATGTGAAGAGAGGAGAAGTTGACCTTGAAGAGGTGAAACCCAATGTGAAGATGATTGGGGCTTCAAAAGCTTGGATTTTCTTGCTAAGAGATTGTTCCATGAATGAAGAGCCACCCACTAAAACACCATTGGAGAGAATGATACCCTTCTGATAGTTTCCTTTTATGATTTTATTTTTTACTACTCTCCCATGTTCTTCATCCCCTTCTAAGCCCCCCCTTTGGCAAGGTTGTAACTCCTCACATTGTACCACCTCAAATGTTGATGGAATACTGTTTGATTTTGTGAAACATTTGGCTTCTTGCATGATAGGTTTCTCTATGCTTAACATACATGGGTCATCCCAATGCTTTTCAACATCCTCAAACACTTCTTCAAGATTATCCTCACCTGGATTCAACTCACACTCTTCTACTTTGTTTTGGAGTTGGCATTCCATGTACACAATCATCTCTTTATGATCAATGTGGTCTATGATCTCTCCACCTATGATTTCATCTTCTTCTTCACTATCTTCTTTTAGACAAGATACACTCTCAGAACATTCCATAAGATCAAGGTTACCATCAAGTTCTTCATTCTCCATAGAGTCATGTTGCACAAAAGCTTCGTCTGCCCGGACTAGAAATTGATCCTCTGCCAAAAGGTTGGATGTATCCATTATTGAATCATCAATGCCATTTGAGATATCTTGTGTCGATTTTTGCATGCTTGTGATAAAGGTAGAAGAAAGAGATTCCACATTTGAATCTTGGCCACACACTTTAGTACTTGAATAATCAGCTAGCATGTAAGTAACTTCTTCAACATTTGTCGGAGTAGAAGGAGACAAGTATGGCAAAGGAGATGACTCCTTGATAGAAACACTTTCATGATGGTTGGTTCTTCCAGCATGATGGAAACCATTTTTGATGTAGAAGTACTTGTGAAACTTCCTTCGGGCAATAGTGACCGCTTCTTCAAAGGTAGAGGGTCCACTACAAGTAATCTTAGTCTTTAGGAAACGAGACAAACCCGAAATAAATTGATCCATTTTTACATAATCTGGAAATGTAGAACTAAATCCACATCCTTCCCATTGACGAGAAAAAATATCCTCATAAGCATAGTAGTCTTCACCATGTTGTTGAAGTCTCCGTAGTGAAGCCCATGCTTTCTCCATTGTTGGAACTTTAGAGAATCTGGCCTTCAAAGCTTTGGAAATTTGGGTATATCCATCTTCAATCTGAGAAGACATACTCCAAAACCATTGCTCAACGTTGCCTCTAAGGCATAGCAATAGAAAATCCCCTTTTTCAATGTCATCCCTTTTACCAAGGATATAACAAACCATTCTAAAATCAGCAAGAAAATCATCAACATCTTCTTTTGGATTTTCGAAGAAGATTGGGATATCATCAAAGGTATAGCGTTTCATAGTCTCTCAATGCTAGAACCACACAAAGATTAGTTCCAAACAATCATCAACTAACTACACAAAGTTTTGAAAGGTCTTTCAGCATGAATTCTAGATTCTTATGTGAAAATGTTTTTTTCCTTTCTTATGTTATGCATAATCCGAACCATATTCTAGATCAATTTTTGTTTCCTTGAAATTAAAATCAGTCATACATGTTTCCATGATTAATAGAATCTACTTGATTATGTTGAAATTTAAGCATTCATGCAATACAACAACAATAAGTACACAATCGCTCCTCAGTGGGGGCACCAAAATTGAGGCGGTTCGGGGCGGGCAACAAGAGAGGCGACCTCTAAACACCCCTCAAGGCTCCCGTGCTGCTCAATTGGGGCTGGGGCAACCACAAGCACAACACAACAACAAACCCACAGCCAAACCCAAACAAGATAGGGGCACCACCTAGTTATGGTATGCGAACTAGGACGCAAGAGAGATTTTGGCACAACCAAGAAGATGCACCACACAAACACACACAAACAACCTCACACCAAGACACACACAAACTGGACCAGAGAGAGCTAGAGCAAAGGGAAGAGAGAGAAAAGGATCTTGCGTAATACCTTATTTGTGACTTGCAAATGGAGATGGTTCGTTATGATGCTATCGTAGAACTTGTATAAAACTCACTCAATGCTTAGTGATTGCTAAACATTGCCAAAACACACACACACACTGTCTTAGGGTGTGGGAGACCTCTCACCACAATACCCTCTTACAATGGATACAAAACTGGCAATGGAAAACACACTAAAACACTTTCTAAAATCAAGATCAACCGATAAAAACTCAAATACACAAGTCACCTTGAATTCACCAAACCGTATTGCACAAATGGAAGGACGAAGATTTGAACGTCGAATCACGCCTTTGATGCACCAAACCTCAATTTATTGATGATGAAGGAGTATATACAATAGAGGGTTTGAAATTTGTGGAACTGACGCTCTCTCACTTGCAATGTGTAGCTCGAAGTCTTCTCTCACACCAAGAGTGAAGCTCACAAGTGGTTGCTACACCTAAGTCTCTCCTCACGCATAGAGTGTTGGGGTGCTATGTGAGATGTTGGAGGTTGTTTTACAAGAAGGAGAGGGGCCTATTTATAGGTTGGAGACCCCTCATTAAGATTATTGGAAAACCTAATTTACAAGCTAACAAATCAGGATTATGATTTTTTTGAATATCAAAACATTGTGGGCCTTCTTTGTCTGCTTGAGTCATGGGTGTGGGCTCAAAAGAGAGCATTATTGATGGTAGATAAGGTGAAAGTAAGTAAGAGAGAGAGAGAGAGAGAGAGAGAGAGAGAGAGAGAGAGAGAGAGAGAGAGAGTGACTTTGTACATGTCTTGAGGTGAGGTGTCTTTTATGGTTAGGTCAATGCGATTTTGTGTTAGTATGTTAGTGGTTAGTGTTAGTAATCACTAGAAAGTTAATGATATATTTACAATGGGTAGAATGGGGTGGATGGTTGGAGTAAGATGGTTGAATGAAGTGAGAAAATCCTTGTGATGGTGAAGCTTGAAGAAGTTTTGGACTTACTTGTGTAGGTTCTCAAAATGACTATCGATCTTCTTCTTCGTCTTCTCTTCTTTACGCCACCGCCGCCAAGGTTGATCATCGTGATGAAAATGGTAATTTCGTTGATGAGATATTTTGATTTGCAGAGGTTTAACATGGTACACATGCTGAATTTATGTATATATATAAGGAGTAAGATGGAATTGTACTTTGGAGATTATAGAGAGAGGCATAGAGATGGTGTATATACATGGAGAGCTCATATGAGAGCTATGGGAGTAAGTGGGGAGGTTAATGGTGAAGAAGGTGAGAGAAACCATTGAAGGTGTAGGTATGAGTGAGGGATTGAGAGAAATGAGTGTGTGTGTGTGTGTGTGTGTGTGTGTGTGGAAAGAGGTGAGAGAAGACTATGGGCTACTTGTGAAAAACGTGGGCAGACTAGGGTCCACTCAAAAAATCATATCTCACCGTTGGTAGCTCCAAAAATCATGAAAAACTTTGAGGTGATTATTCAGAGCGTGGGCTACATTTTCTCTTTTGACCACCGCTCCAAATTTGGACTGGAGATAGGTGCCAAAATTCTCACCAAAAAACCTGTTTTTTATGCCTGCAAAAGTCTTTTAGTGGCCCCCTCCTTTGTTGAATTTGTACAATGCATCCAAGAGTGAGCCCCTCGTTTGTCATATTATAATACAAAGCATCCAAGTTTCCCTTGACCCATGCATGGAGGAGTATTATTGGTGAATAAAGAAATATATACATGGTGGGACTAGTGTATGGACTATTCATGGACTTTAGCTCAATGAGCACATGGTGTTAGAATAATGAGTAAAAATAATAATAAAAATATGGAGCAGTTATGGATATGGAAAGATATTGGAATCATATGATATGGTCCCTCCTTGAATTATTTTGGGTGAAAGAGAAAAAGGAATGCAAGTAAATAATATAATAAACGTGACCAATGAGTAGAAATCAATTTTTTGTTTTCACGAGGGTGAGGGTGAAAATGTGGGAGTGATTTGTATAAAGGAAAAATATAAGGTTAGAGTATGTACATATTGACAAAAAATATACTTATGGTGTAAGAGGATGAAAGAAGGCATACACAGGTTTAATAAAACACACACCTAAGTATAAATATTTAAATAAAATACCAAAATAATTATAAAAATCTATATATTTAGGACATATATGTAATGCAATATGTACACACAAATGGGCCATAATTATTTTTATTATTTTTATTTTTTTTATTTTTTTGACTCAACTAGCCCAGTGACTAGCTAGCTGAGGATTTTAAGAAGATATGGGAAAAGCCCCCTAACTCACACACGCCTATTTACAGTGAAATGGTAGGGATAGCCATAGTGTTTGGGTGAATTTGGTAGGGTGAGGTAGCTTACTATGGCAATTATGGAAAGCCAAAAAACGGCTATCAGTATTAGAACATATCTTGGAGAAGTGGTGGACTTAGTTGTAATGGTGAATGTCCAAAGCAAACTATTATAGGACCTTGCTTCCCAAATCAAGTTTGGACAAGTGGTGGATCTTGAAACCAAAACCCCCTTACTCTATTAGAGCATAGCTTAGATAAGTGGTGGACGTAGCTGTCATGGAAAATGTTCAATGTGAACTGCTACAGGACCTTGCTATTAAATGTCTAAGTAGAGCTAGCTTCTTGAATGGAATCAAGGTTGGGAAAGTGATACATCTTGAAGCCAAAAGCCCTTTATTGTATTAGAGCATAGCTTGGACAAGTGAGGGACCTAGTTTTAATGTGTGATGTCCAAAGAAACGTATTACAAGACCTTGCTTTCCAATATTTGAATTGGTCAAGTGGTTAAAACTAAGTAAAAAACTTTGACCATTTTCTTCTCGAATTGCCAAAAAGCTAGTTTTAGACACCCCTCAATGAAAATGGTTTAGGGTGGCCTTAAACAACGTTTTTTCAAAGACTTGAACAAAAGGGTTGCCAAAGAGTAATGAAAATTTATTATGGCTTGAAGTGCCTGAGTATGTGAAAACAAGCCTAGGTTTTCCACGATGCAAAAGGTGACATAATAAGAACATTGGAAACTTAGGATTGACCATGTGGCCTAAACTTTGGCAAGTGAAGTGGTGGCCAAGTTTTGTGGCACAGTGTGCACTTGGTCCTATATGTGTTGACCACTTGGCTAAATCTAGGACCACAAGGCCAGACCTTTGGCACCTTAAATATAGTATGGGACATAATCTAGAAATGCTATAGTAAATTAGTAGTATAGTTAATATGTTAATATTTGTATTATATTTAAGTATATGCTAAATATAATTTATGTTCAAAATTTCACTAATGAAGAATGTTCCCATTTAGCACTCCAGATGTGGGGTCTTAGGGCAATGCCACAATGGGGTGACAAGGCAGCGCTTTCCACGTGAGGTTTGGGGGTAGTGCTCTTGATGGGGATGTGGAATATAGCGCTCTCGATGGCGGGGCTTGGGAGGCTGATTTTGGGATATTGTTCCGAGCGAGGTCGAGGGGCAGCGCCCCTACGGGGCTAGGGGCAGCACCCATAGATTTTGTTTTTAAAAGTGAATTCCTAGTATAGAGTTACGCATGTTTTGTATATTTTCAACCATGATTTCTTTAATTTTGGCCGTGTGAATTGGTTAATGTTTTATACTACTTTTGTTTTTCTTAATCCTATGATAAAACATGGACTTCTAGCATACGTGGCATTCTAATAAACCCTATCAAGATTAGGCACAGAGAGAGCGCATGAGCAACGCACACAGAGAAAGCAGGCGAGCAACAAAAACACACAGAAAGCGCACACGGATCGCACACAATTGGAGTATACACGCGCGTAGAGGAGCAAACCCGGCATCGTACACAACACACAGGTGGAGCGCATAGGATTGAAAGTTCGCGCACAAGATAAAGAAACAGCAGCGTACGCAATGCTTTCCAGAAGGGCAGGATCGGGCATAGCTTCTTCTCAGGAGACATTGCACACCTCACGAATAGAGAAAAAAAAGTATTTCTCTCTCTCTCACTCTCTGTCTTTCTTCATATAGAGAAGATGGTTCTCTGTAACTCTTTCTTGCACACACACTCTCTCGTCAAAAGACAGAGATACATAGTTTAAAAGTATCCCTGCAAACATACACATATTCCCACACATCGTCTTCCTCTCTTCCACATACATAACCACATTGAAATCTGTTATCTTGTTGTCTCTCTCTTGAAAATACGTGCACATATTCCCATACATCGTCTTCCTCTCTTTCACATACATAAACACAGTGAAATCTGTTATCTTTCTCTCTCTCCTCTCTCTAGAAAACAGGTATTTCTCTCTCTCTCTCTCTCTCTCTCTCTATCTATCTATCTATCTATCTCTGTATCTTGCTATCTCTCTCTTGAAAATACATGCTCATGTATGTGTGCGTCTGTGTTATCTATGTGTATGTATGTATATTTGTGTTATTTCATTGTAGTACTCATACATAATGCAGATACACAATTACACTTAATTACGATATGCACACATAGTATATATACATACATAAATATCACAAATAACTAACACATTGTAATACTAGTAAACTTGATTGGAAGACTTACTTGCGTGATCTGTTAAAGTCGATTCTTGTAGCGAGTTCTGGATGTATGCTGAGCTGATTTTCCTCTAATCCATTTGTAGATATGATTGTAACTTCTGTTTCTCAAAATAAGTAGTGTTGTTTAGTGATACACCTAATGGACATAAATGGTTGAAACTAGGACATGTAGACCAAAAATACGTGTATTTCTTTGGATAAATATATACACTTTTTGGTGACCCTTACCACAAGTGGTGGACCTTGAGACCAGTGGACTATAAGGACCTCCAAACAATACCTTGTACACTCAATCCTTCTTGGTATCTAGGTTGGACAAGTGGTGGACCTTGTTCAAATTCTCTAACCACTCTCTCTAACATGGTGACATAATTTAGGTGTGATAAATTCATATCTATGCAAACTAATATCAGTTTAGGCTTGTTAATTTGAATTTGTTTGAATTTATGTACAATATAATGATTTGAGGTTTGCATATTTGACTTTAGGTGGTATAATGATATCTTTTTGTGGTAAACTGGAATTTAAAATCAATTTCGCTTGGAATAATTTAAATTTAAGTGGTAAAATTTAAAATTTATAAAAAAGTTTGAATTTTAAAATTTGGGCGGGATACTTTAAAAGTTAGGCGGGATATTTAAAATTTGGGAGGGATATTTTAAATTTAGGCGATAAGATTTTGACTTTCAAATTTAGGCGGGAAGGTTTTGAATTTATAGCGAGATCTCCCTTACATAAGAGAGTATAGGTTGAACAAGTGGTGGACCTTAAAGCCAGAGCATCCATGCTACTGAACATGATAGGTAGGGAATCTAGTTGAATATTGTATGTATAATATATATGTAATAGATCTAGCTTGGACAAGTGGTGGACCTTGGAACAAAACCCCATGTAAAACATATCATGCACATTACAAGTGGTGAGAAAAAAATATCATTTAAGATATAGCCTTATAGGTTGGACAAGTGGTGGACCTTAACACCCAGATATTCTTAATATAATGACATAGAGTGGAAAACTAGTGAAATTTGAGACCAAACCACTCATGCTACTAGCGATAATAGCTTGGACAAGTGGTGAACCTTGAAAGTAAACCCCCTATCTATGAAATATCGTGGGTTTAACGTATTTCGATGAATCCTAGCATCTTGGAGACATGGTGCAGTTTGCTTCTCTTCATGTTTCAACGGAGCCTATCTTGGACAAATGGTGGAGCATCCTTCTCTCCATGTTTCAATGGCCCCTATAGGGTTTGGACAAGTGGTGGACCTTTGCTTCTCTCTATGTTTCACTAGAGTTAGCTTGGACAAGTGGTGGACCTTGGAACCAAACCCCCATGTAAAATCTATCATGGTCACTCCAAGTGGTAAGAAAGAATAACCCTTAAGATATAGCCTTATCGGTTGGACAAGTGGTGGACCTTAACGCCCACATATTCTTAATATAATGACATAGAGTGGAAAAGTGGTGAATCTTGAGACAAAACCACTCATGCTACTAGTGATAATAGGTTGGACAAGTTGTGGACCTTGAATGTAAACCCCCCATCTACGAAATATCGTGGGCTTAAGGTATTTCGATGAAGCCTAGCATCTTGGAAACATGGTGCAACTTGCTTCTCTTCATGTTTCAATGGAGCCTCTCTTGGACAAATGGTGGAGCATCCTTCTCTCCATGTTTCAATGGACCCTAGCTTGGACAAGTGGTGGACCTTAGAACCAAACCCCCATGTGAAACCTATCATGGTCACTCCAAGTGGTGAGAAAGAATAACCCTTAAGATATAGCCTTATAGGTTGGACAAGTGGTGGACCTTAACACCCAAATATTCTTAATATAATGACATAGAGTGAAATAGTGGTGAATCTTGAGACCAAACTACTCATGCTACTAGCGTTAATAGGTTGGATAAGTGGTGGACCTTGAATGTAAACCACCCATGTTTCAATAGAGTTAGCTGCGACAAATGGTGGAGCATTCTTCTCTCCATGTTGCAATGGAGCCTAGCTTGGACAAGTGATGGACCTTTGTTTCTCTCTATGTTTCAATAGAGTTAGCTTGGACAAGTGGTGGACCTTGGAACCAAACCCGCATGTAAAGCATATCATAGACATTTCAAGTGGTGCGAAAGAATACCCTTTAAGATATACCCTTATAGGTTGGACAAGTGGTCGACCTTAATACCCAGATATTCTTAACGTAATGACATAGAGTGGAAAAGTGGTGAATCTTGAGACCAAACCACTCATGCTACTAGAGATAATAGGTTGTACAAGTGGTGGACCTTGAAAGTAAACACCCCATGTACGAATTATCGTGGGTTTAAGGTATTTCAATGGATCTTAGCATATTGGAGACATGGTGCAGCTTGCTTCTCTTCATGTTTCAATGGATCCTATCTTGGACAAATGGTGGAGCATCCTTCTCTCCATGTTTCAATGGAGCCTAGCTTGGACAAGTGGTGGACCTTTGATTCTCGCTATGTGTTAATAGAGTTAGATTCGAAAAGTGGTGGACCTTGGAACCAAACCCCCATGTAAAACCTATCATGGTCATTCCAAGTGGTGAGGAAGAATACCCTTTAAGATATAGCCTTATAGGTTGGACAAGTGGTGGACCTTAACACCCAGATCTTCTTAATATAATTACATAGAGTGGAAAAGTGGGGAATCATGAGACCAAACCACTCATGCTACTAGTGATTATAGGTTTGACAAGTGGTGGACCTTGAATGTAAACCCCCCATGTACGAAATATCATGGATTTAAGATATTTCAATGGAGCCTAGCATTTTGGAGACATGGTGCAGCTTGCTTCTCTTCATGTTTCAATCAAACCTGGCTTGGACAAATGGTGGAGCATCCTTCTCTCCATGTTTCAATGGAGCCTAGCTTGGACAAGTGGTGGATCTTTGCTTCTCTCTATGTTTCAACAGAGTTAGCTTCGACAAGTGGTGGACCTTGGAACCAGACCCCTTTGTAAAACCTATCATGTGCATTCCAAGTGGTGGTAAATAATACCATTTAAGATATAGCCGTATAGGTTAGGCAAGTGGTGGACCTTAACACCCAGATCTTCTTAATATAATGACATAGAGTGGAAAAGTGGTGAATCTTGAGACCAAACCACTTATGCTACTAGGGATAATATGTCGGACAAGTGGTGGACCTTGAATTTAAACCCCACATATACAAAATATCGTGGGTTTAAGGTATTTCAATGAAGCCTAGCATCTCGAAGACATGGTGCATCTTGCTTCTCTTCATGTTGCAACGGTGAACCAAAATGGAGCCTATTTTGGACAAATGGTGGAGCATCCTTCTCTCCATGTTTCAATGGACCCCAGATTGGACAAGTGGTGGACCTTTGCTTCTCTCTATGTTTCAATATAGTTAGACTATATTAGCCAATTAGTAGACCTCGAATCTCTCCATGTTGTCTAGAGCTGAGCTTGGATAAGTGGTGGACCTTACTTGTCCCTTCCCTTAGTTTACTAGCTTAAAAGATCACTATGTATACTTGCTTAGATCTAGCTTGAACAAGTGGTGGACCTTGTATTCACACAAACTTAATCCAGTACAAAAAAGTATATGTTAAAATAACATTTGGTTTTTTTTTTGTTTCAGGAAAGATGGCTCCAAAAAAACAAGTGCAAGGGTTGTTGTCTCAGTTGACTATACTTGCAATGATCTTAGGAGATGGTATTTGGACATACATGGTATAGAGGGTGCACAATTTCATAAGGTGCATCTATTTATTGCCAAAAAGGAGAATGGCAGCTTGTTTGAAGATGTTGGACAAGTTGTGGAAGCATCTGTCTCTGTAGTTGATAGTCATTCGGAGGTGGAATGCATTGACATTCTACTTCCAATGAATCTAGAATTTCAACTATCTCCAGGAGCATATGCATTGGAGCGCATGTCTAGAAACAAAGAAGAGACAATGTTTTCTCGAGGATGGAAGTTTGCAGAATCAAATCCAAATATCACAGCAGATCAACTTCAAAGCTCCATCATTGCCACACTACAACGAAAAAAGGTGAAAGCTTCACGACCACCATCCACAAAGAAGCAAGCAAAAGTGCATAAAGTAGCAGCCAAGCGAACTAGTTCCATTTTGGATGTAGACAAGGCATCTTTGGCATCCTCATCAACAGAGGGTTCAATGTCAAAGATGAGAATCGTGGATCCAAATGTTTTAGAAGCTGAGGCCATGAAAGGACAAGAAAAAGATACAGGTGGAATGAATAAGTACATAAACTATTTTGCTTTCCAATATAGGGAATTTGATATCCTTATTTAAAATAGAGCCTATCTTGGACAAATGGTGGAGCATCCTTCTCTCCATGTTTCAATGGAGCCTATCTTGGACAACTAATGGACCTTGTTTCTCTCTATGTTTCAATAGAGTTAGCTTGGACAAGTGGTGGACCTTGGAACCAAACCCCCATGTAAAACCTATCATGGTCACTCCAAGTGGTAAGAAAGAATAACCCTTAAGATATAGCCTTATCGGTTGGACAAGTGGTGGACCTTAACACCCACATATTCTTAATAAAAGTGGTGAATCTTGAGACCAAACCACTCAGGCTACTAGAAATAATAGCTTGGACAAGTGGTGGACCTTGAATGTAAACCCCCTATGTACAAAATATCGTGGGTTTAAGGTATTTCGATGGAGACTAGCATCTTGGAGACATGGTGCAGCTTGCTTCTCGTCATGTTTCAATGGAGCCTATCTTGGAAAAATGGTGGAGCATCCTTCTCTCCATGTTTCAATGGACCCTATAGGGTTTGGACAAGTGGTGGACCTTTGCTTCTCTCTATATTTCAATAGAATTAGCTTGGACAAGTGGTGGATCTTGGAACCAAACCCCCAATTAAAACCTATCATGGTCACTCCAAGTGGTAAGAAAGAATAACCTTTAAGATAAAGCCTTATAGGTTGGACAAGTGGTGGACCTTAACACCCACATATTCTTCATATAATGATATAGAGCGGAAATGTGGTGAATCTTGAGACAAAACCACTCATGCTACTAGCGATAATAGCTTGGACAAGTGGTGGCCCTTGAATGTAAACCCCCTATGTACAAAATATCGTGGGTTTAAGGTATTTTGATGGAGCCTAGCATCTTGGAGACATGGTGCATCTTGCCTCTCTTCATTTTTGGATGGAGCCTATCTTGGACAAATGGTGGAGCATCCTTCTCTCCATGTTTCAATGGACCCTAGCTAGGACAAGTGGTGAACCTTTGATTCTCTCTATGATTCAATAGAGTTAGCTTGGACAAGTGGTGGACCTTGGAACCAAACCCCCATGTAAAACCTATCATGGTCAATCCAAGTGGTGAGAAAGAATAACCTTTAAGATATAGCCTTATAGGTTGAACAAGTGGTGGACCTTAACACCTAAATATTCTTAATATAATGACATAGAGTGAAAAAGTGGTGAATCTTGAGACAAAACCACTCATGCTACTAGCGATAATAGCTTGGACAAGTGGTGGACCTTGAACGTAAACCCCCCATGTTTCAATAGAGTTAGCTTCGACAAATGGTGGAGCATCCTTCTCTCCATGTTTCAGTGGAGCCTAGATTGGACAAGTGGTGGACCTTTGTTTCTCTCTATGCTTCAATAGATTTACCTTGAACAAGTGGTGGACCTTGGAACCAAACCCCCATGTAAAACCTATCATGGTCACTTCAAGTGGTAAGAAAGAATAACCTTTAAGATGTACCCTTATAGATTGGACAAGTGGTGGACCTATTCACCCACATATTCGTAATATAATGACATAGAGTGGAAAAGTGTTGAATCTTGAGACCAAACCACTCAGGCTACTACCAATAATATCTTGGACAAGTGTTGGACCTTGAATGTAAACCCCTCATCTACGAAATATCCTAGGTTTAATGTTTTTCGATGGAGCCTAGCATCTTGGAGACATGGTGCAGCTTGCTTCTCGTCATGTTTCAATGGAGCCTCTCTTGGACAAATGGTGGAGCATCCTTCTCTCCATGTTTCAATGGAGCCTAGATTGGACAAGTGGTGAACCTTTGCTTCTCTCTATGTTTCAATAGAGTTAGCTTGGACAAGTGGTGGACCTCAAACCAAACCCCCATGTAAAACCTATCATGGTCACTCCAAATAGTGAGAAAGAATAACCTTTAAGATATAGCCTTATAGGTTGGACAAGTGGTGGACCTTAACACCCACATATTCTTAATATAATGACATAGAGTGGAAAAGTGGTGAATCTTAAGAGCAAACCACTGATGCTACTAGCAATAATAGGTTGGACAAGTGGTGGACCTTGAATGTAAACCCCCAATCTACGAAATATCGTGGGTTTAAGGTATTTAGATGGAGCCTAGCATCTTGGAGACATGGTGCACCTTGCTTCTCTTCATGTTTCAATGGAGCCTATCTTGGACAAATGGTGGAGCATCCTTCTCTCCATGTTTCAATGAACCCTAGCTTGGACAAGTGGTGGACCTTGGAACCAAACCCCAATGTAAAACCTATCATGGTCACTCTAAGTGGTGAGAAAGAGCAACCTTTAAGATATAGCCTTATAGGTTGGACAAGTGGTGGACCTTAACACCCAGATATTCTTAATATAATGACATAGAGTGAAAAATTGGTGAATCTTGAAACAAAACCACTCATGCTACTAGTGATAATAGCTTGGACAAGTGGTGGACTATGAACGTAAACACCCCATGTTTGAATAGAGTTCGCGTTTACAAATGGTGGAGCATCCTTCTATCCATGTTTCAATGGAGCCTAGCTTGGACAACTGGTGGACCTTTGCTTCTCTCTATGAGAAGAATAGATTTAGCTTCAATAAGTGGTAACCAAACCCCCATGTAAAACATATCATGGCCATTTCAAGTCGTGATAAAGAATACCCTTTAAGATATACCCTTATAGGTTGGACAAGTGGTCAACCTTAACACCCTGATCTTCTTAATATAATGACATAGAGTGAAAAAGTGGAGAATCTTGAGACCAAACCACTCATGCTACTAGTGATTATAGGTTTGACAAGTGGTGGACCTTGAATGTAAACCCCCCATGTACGAAATATCATGGGTTTAAGATATTTCAATGGAGCCTAGCATTTTGGAGACATGGTGCAGCTTGCTTCTCTTCATGTTTCAATCAAACCTGGCTTGGACAAATGGTGGAGCATCCTTCTCTCCATGTCTCAATGGAGCCTAGCTTGGACAAGTGGTTGACCTTTGCTTCTCTCTATGTTTCAATAGAGTTAGATTAGACAAGTAGTGGACCTTGGAACCAAACCCCCATGTAAAACATATCATGGTCATTCCAAGTGGTGAGAAATAATACCCTTTAAGATATAGCGTTATAGATTGGACAAGTGGTCGACCTTAAAACCCAGATCTTCTCAGTATAATCACATAAAGTGGAAAAGTGGTGAATCTTGAGACCAAACCACTCATGCTACGAAGGATAATAGGTTGGACAAGTGCTGGACCGTGAATGTAAACCCGCCATGCAAGAAATATCGTGGGTTTAAGGTATTTCAATAGAGCCTAAAATCTTGGAGAAATGGTGCAGCTTGCTTGTCTTCATGTTTCAATGGAGCCTATCTTGGACAAATGGTGGAGCATCCTTTTCTACATGTTTCAATGGAGCCTAGCTTTCACAAGTGGTGGACCTTTGCTTCTCTCTATCTTTCAATAGAGTTAGCTTGGACAAGTGGTGGACCTTAGAACCAAACCCCCATGTAAAACCTATCATGGTCACTCCAAGTGGTCAAAAAGAATAACCATTAAGATATAGTCTTATAGGTTGGACAAGTGGTGGACCTTCACACCCAGATATTCTTAATATAATGACATAGAGTGGAAAAGTGGTGAATGTTGAGAGCAAACCAGTTATGCTACTAGCGATAATAGGTTGGACAAGTGGTTGACCTTGAATGTAAACTCCCCATGTACAAAATAACGTGGCTTTAAGGTATTTTGATGGAGGATAGCATCTTGGAAACATGGTGCAACTTGCTTCTCTTCATGTTTCAATGAAGTCTATCTTGGACAAATGGTGGAGCATCCTTCTCTCCATGTTTCAATGGACCCTAGCTTGGACAAGTGGTGGACCTTTGCTTCTCTCTATGTTTCAATAGAGTTAGCTTGGACAATTACTGGACCTTGGAACCAAACCCCCATGTAAAACCTATCATGGTCACTCCAAGTGGTGAGAAAGAATAACCCTTAAGATATAGCCTTATAGGTTGGACAAGTGGTGTACCTTAACACCCTAATATTCTTAATATAATCACATAGAGTGAAAAAGTGGTGAATCTTGAGACCAAACCACTCATGCTACTAGTGTTAATAGGTTGGACAAGTGGTGGACCTTGAATGTAAACCCCCCATGTTTCAATAGAGTTAGCTGCGACAAATTGTGGAGCATCCTTCTCTCCATGTTTCAATGGAGCCTAGCTTGGACAAGTGGTGGACCTTGGAACCAAACCCCCATGTAAATCATATCATAGACATTTCAAGTGGTGAGAAAGAATACCCTTTAAGATATACCCTTATAGGTTGGACAAGTGGTCGACCTTAACACCCAGATCTTCTTAACGTAATGACATAGAGTGAAAAAGTGGTGAATCTTGAGACCAAACCACTCATGCTAATAGAGATAATAGGTTGTACAAGTGGTGGACCTTGAAAGTAAACCCCCCATGTATGAAATATCGTGGGTTTAAGGTATTTCAATGGATCTTAGCATCTTGGAGACATGGTGCAGCTTGCTTCTCTTCATGTTTCCGAGCCTAGCTTGAACAAGTAGTGGACCTTTGCTTCTCTCTATGTTTCAATAGAGTTAGATTAGACAAGTGGTAGACCTTGGAACCAAACCCCCATGTAAAACCTATCATGGTCATTCCAAGTGGTGAGGAAGAATACCCTTTAAGATATAGCCTTATAGGTTGGACAAGTGGTGGACCTTAACACCCAGATCTTCTTAATATAATGACATAGAGTGGAAAAGTGGGGAATCTTGAGACCAAACCACTCATGCTACTAGTGATTATAGGTTTGACAAGTGGTGGACCTTGAATGTAAATCCCCCATGTACGAAATATCATGGATTTAAGATATTTCAATGGAGCCTAGCATTTTGGAGACATGGTGCACCTTGATTCTCTTCATGTTTCAATGAAACCTGGCTTGGACAAATGGTGGAGCATCCTTCTCTCCATGTTTCAATGGAGCCTAGCTTGGACAAGTGGTGGACCTTTGCTTCTCTCTATGTTTCAATAGATTTAGCTTGGACAAGTGGTGGACCTTGGAATCAAACCCCTTTGTAAAACCTATCATGTGCATTCCAAGTGGTGGTAAATAATACCATTTAAGATATAGCCTTATAGGTTGGACAAGTGGTGGACCTTAACACCCAGATCTTCTTAATATAATGACATAGAGTGGAAAAGTGTTGAATCTTGAGACCAAACCACTCATGCTACTAGGGATAATAGGTTGGACAAGTGGTGGACCTTGAATTTAAACCCCACATATACAAAATATCGTGGGTTTAAGGTATTTGAATGGAGCCTAGCATCTCGAAGACATGGTGCATCTTGCTTCTCTTCATGTTTCAATGGAGCCTATTTTGGACAAATGGTGGAGCATCCTTCTCTCCATGTTTCAATGGACCCCAGATTGGACAAGTGGTGGACCTTGGCTTCTCTCTATGTTTCAATATAGTTAGCCTATATTAGACAATTAGTAGACCTCGAATCTCTCCATGTTGTCTAGAGCTGAGCTTGGACAAGTGGTGGACCTTACTTGTCCCTTCCCTTAGTTTACTAGCTTAAAAGGTCACTATGTATACTTGCTTACATCTAGCTTGAACAAGTGGTGGACCTTGTATTCACACAAACTTAATCCAGTACAAAAAAGTATATGTTAAAATAACATTTGGTTTTTTTTTGTTTTCAGGAAAGATGGATCCAAAAAAACAGGTTGCAAGGGTTGTTGTCTCAGTTGACTATACTTGCAATGGTCTTAGGAAATGGTATTTGGACATACATGGTATAGAGGGTGCACAATTTCATAAGGTGCATCTATTTATTGCCAAAAAGGAGAATGGCAGCTTGTTTGAAGATGTTGGACAAGTTGTGGAAGCATCTGTCTCTGTAGTTGATAGTCATCCGGAGGTGGAATGCATTGAAATTCTACTTCCAATGAATCTAGAATTTCAACTATCTCCAGGAGCATATGCATTGGAGCGCATGTCTAGAAACAAATAAGAGACAATGTTTTCTCAAGGATGGAAGTTTGCAGAATCAAATCCAAATATCACAGCAGATCAACTTCAAAGCTCCATTGTTGCCACACTACAATGAAAAAAGGTGAAAGCTTCACGACACCATCCACAAAGAAGTAAGCAAAAGTGCAGAAAGTAGCAGCCAAGCGAACTAGTTCCATTTTGGATGTAGACAAGGCATCTTTGGCATCCTCATCAACAGAGGGTTCAATGTCAAAGATGAGAATTGTGGATCCAGATGTTTTAGAAGCTGAGGCCATGAAAGGACAAGAAAAAGATACAGGTGGAATGAATAAGTACATAAACTATTTTCCTTTCCAATATAGGGAATTTGATATCCTTATTCAAAATTGTTGGCTTGCTCCTCATCATTATAATGCACGTATTATAGATAAAAAACACACTGAAAGTGTGTTATTTGGATTTTCACGGAGTACGACCAAGCCTGCAGCATGTGCATATTTGATCCCTGTTCGAAATGCAAAATCAAAGAAGGGGACTCCTTTGGCAGTAGAAGAGGTAGAGGAGAAAAAAATTAAAGATTATCAGTATTTGATTCTTGATGGGCAGCATTCAATCTATGCTGCAAAAGTTTTGCTTCACAATGAACAAAACAACAAAGAGATATTTGAAAGACTGATTAGCGTGTATAAATTTAGAAAGGCTCGCATTGTTGTGAATGCTCCTCCATTTGTTGCAACTGCTATATCAGCCATTGCAAATGAGGAGGCTCGGGCATTGTATGTCAAGCAACCTTACAACCAAATATTGAGACATTTACGGAGTCAATGGATCTTCTCAGGACGACCACCAAAGGTAGCAAGTGGAATTGCAGAGGGACATGCATCTCGTGCCGGATGGGATGTAAGTTATTTTCTTTGTCTTTTTGATAGTGTTTAATTAACAAATATTTCTCAATAGTTTAATTATTTCTCTATTTCTTTTTAGGCTTTTCTTTGATTGGCAAGAATGAGTGCAGCAGCAAGTTGGATTGATAAACAGGCACACATGGTCACGTACTCTGATTTAATTTATGATTGCTGGATAGAAATCATTGAAAGGCTAGAAGAGGAGAATAAGAAACCCCCAACAACTGTATTTAGATACCTTTGTGGCCTTGAGGAATCAGAGGTAAAGACTATTCAAGAAGAGATTAGAGATGAGAAGATTTTACTATCAAAGAGTGCAAAAGATGGTGATGCAACTGACATGTATGATCGAATCAAGCAGTTGAAGCAAGACAAATTGATTCAAGATGCACTTCTTGAAGTCTTCAACAATTTGAATGAGTCTTCACCATGTAAAGACTGGGAGGAGGTGGTCAAAATGTATAACATCAATGATGTTGTTTATAAAACACTTTTAATGCTATGCGAGGAATGGATCAGATCTAGTTTGACGCGTGGAACAAAGAAAATGGCTTTTCCAGATGGAGCAATAAAATACATGCAATGGGCAATTCACCTTCAAAAAGAGAAAACTGAACCTAGAGATTTTCCATGGTCAATCTATGTGATGAGCCTACAAATGGAAGGCAATCTCTACTTGATGCGCCACTTCAATAATAAAGTGCCTATTGGCTTATGTGGTTTAGATATGACAAAAAACGTTGGAGGCAATTTGAAGTGGAGTGAGGAGACATTTAATAATGCTTTGGATGGGATCTTTGCTATTGCTGGAGGGTCAACAGATCCTGGATTTGTCTTTCTTGCATTTGTGGATTTCACTAATTTCACAAAATTGCAATGTGCCTTTCGCGCCATGGGAGATAATCTGAGCTACCATTGTTGTGGTGCATTGCATCACTTTCCATCAGCTCCTTGCAAAGGATCAATTCAATTCCTAACAGTTATTTCCTTCTTGGGACAAGGCAATGCATTTGAAGACCTGAGAAGAAGATAAGAGGAACATTCCATGCCAATTGATTGTTCTCTTCTTCAAGTAGCAGATAACGATATATCTGATTTACAATAATTGGAGGCCAACAAAAGAGCTTTGGTCAAGCACTACATTCATACATATTGTTTTGAAGACCGCAAGCTTGTTGATGTTTTTGGTGATGGCTCCTTGGTTGCACAAGAAGGAATACAACAGAAAAAAGAAGTTATATGCTTAATTGATAGTGTGGAGGAGGCAAAAAATGTGGAGACCATGCTGCTAGACTTTGTTAAGTCTCATGAAGATATAGAAAAATGGGCTGGACTTCAACAATCTACTTCGCAATCAGACGACAATATGCCTGTAACAGAGGAGTTCTCTCCACGAAGAGAAGAAGAAGAACAACAACAACATCCTCTGTCAATGGAGGACTTTTTGGAAATGGAGACACGTATGTTTTGAGTTTCTTGTGCATGTTAGTGTTTCTTGTTACTGATTTGATACTCTTAATGTTAGATTTTTGCTTTATATAGTATTGATTGAGTTTGTATTTTTTATCTCAGGCATTCAAGGTTTGAATGTAAATAGTAAATTACTTGAGTTTTTGAATGGTGGATCTTTAGACTAAAACTATAACATTTAATACTCACAAAGACTTAATTACTTAAGAGCTTGAACTCAATAAGTTTTGGACCTTTTATCAATACCCCCTTGATATGATACATTAGATCGTAGCATGGTTAAATGGTGATGCTTTATAAATTGAACCTAGCTTAGACAGGTGCTGGAGCCTAAATTTAAACTAACCTTGCTAGAAGGGAGCTTATGTTTGGACTTTGAGAACTAGCATAAGTAATCAATTGGAGCATAGATAAGACATGTGGTGGTAGCCTTAGAGACCAAAATCTTAATGAGCTTGGAAAGGTATTTAAGTACTGCAATTTACTTAGTTTTAGTACTCACTAAAGGCATAGCTTGACAAAAGGTGGACCTTACATGGATCCTAATTTCAAGAGGTGTGGTAGACCTTCAAACCAAGCTCATATAGCTTGGACATGTGGTGGACCTTGCATGGAGACTAGTTTAGACAAGTGTGGTACACCTTGTAACCAACACCCATTTGTTATATTAGCTTGGACAAGTGGTGGACCTTGCTTTTATGTTTCAATGGAGAATATTTTGGACAGGTGGTAGACCTTGTTTCTCTCCATGCTTCAATGGAGAGAAACATTAGCTTGGAAAAGTGGTGGACCTTGCTTTTATGTTTTAAAGGAGCATATTTTGGACAAGTGGTAGACATTGTTTCTCTCCATGGTTCAATGGAACCCACCTTAGACAAGTGAAGTATCTTGAAACCAAATCCCCATAATACAACCTACAAAATAGGTTGGAAAATTGGTGGGATATGAAACCATCCATGATAGAGCATAGTATAGGTGAAAACGTAGTGGTCCTTATATCAATTACCCATGCATAGCTTGGACAAGTGGTGGACCTTGATTCTCTCTATGTTTCAATGGATCCTATCTTGGACTAGAGATATATCTTACTTATTTCCATGCTTCAATGGATTGTAGCTTGGATAAGGAGTGGACCTTCAAACAAAACTCCACAGCATAGCATATATTAACAATTCATGGGTTTTATAGAGATTTTCTTGCCTATTTTGGAGAGTTGGTAGACCTTTATTCTCCATGCTTCAATGGATCTGAGGTTGGACAAGCGGAGCTGGAGAAGTGGTCAACCTTAAAATGAAACCTCCCATGCTACAACCCATCATAGATCGTATATGTAGTGGACCTTGAAACTCTTTTATGTCCCTGGCTTAGAGAAGCATTGCACTCTTGATTATCTCCATACATGAAGGCAAGGTTGGACAAGTGGTGGACCTTCAAACCAGAATCTCTATGCAATAATAGGCAAGTGGTGGAGCTTGTTTTCTTCATGTTCCAATGGAGCCTAGCTTAGACAAACAATGGAGCTTGCTTCTCTCCATGTTTCAATGAATCCTAGCTTAGAAAAGTGGTGGAGATTTTCTTCTCTCCATGTTCCAATGGACCATAGCTTAGACAAGTGGTAGACCTTGAAAAACACCCCCCGTATACAACATATTATGGGGTTTTCATGTTTCAATGGCACCTAGCTTGGACAAATGGTAGAGCTTGCTTCTCTTTATGTTTCAATGGATCCAATCTTAGCCAGTGGTGGACCTTGAAACAAGAATCCCCCCCCATGTACAACGTATTATGGTTTTTGAAAGCACTGGGAGAAAATAATAGCTTTGATAAGTGGTGGACCTTGCTTCTCTCCATGCTTCAATGGAGCCGAGGTTGGACACATGTTGGAGAGAAGATGGTTGCCCATGAAATAAGACCATGCATGCTATAATCAATCATATGTTGTACACATGGTGGACCTTACAATTGTTTTATATGCCTAACTTGGACAAGTGGAGGACCCTTGATTACCTCCAGATATCAACAACAAGCCAAGTTTGGACAAGTGTAGTACCACCAAACCAGAATCTCTATGCTACAATAGAGTATAGGTAGGACACGCGGTGAACCTTGATATCAAACCATCCATGCTACTAGAGATGATAGGTTTCACATGTGGTGGAACCTTGTATCAATGTTCTATGTGTAGTTTTTGACTAGTGATAGACCTTGAAACTAATCCCTCTAGACTACAAGAAAAAAGAGATGGATGAGGAGGTTGGACTACTTTTGTTGCATCAATGCATCCCATGTTACCACATATACTATAGGGTTCTTGGATAAGTGTTGGATCTTGTGTCAATGCTCCATGTCTAGCTTGGACAAGTGGTGGACCTTGGTTCTCTATATGCTTCAAATGGGCAATAGATTGGAGACAGAGTGGCCTTTTTTTTCTAATGATTTTATTTTTTGGAAACCTTGGAGGCACAATGTAAGAGGCACTCTAGGTCTTCCATACAATGGACCTATTGGACTATAAAATAATGATATCTTTCTTTGATATTGTCATTATTTTATGCATAATATTTTCTTCTTTTTGCAGACACAAAGGAGTTAAGTGATATAAAAACTAGATGTTTTTCACACTATGATTGTCATGAAGATCCTTTTGGGACACCAACTTTTCCTATTCCCAAATATGTAATTTTCCATATTAATGGTGTGGATTTTGAAGTGTGACTTTCATGTATTGAAGGAGCTGGTTATGGGCTATTTGTGCATACTACCCTGGAAAGTGTTTTGACTATTCTAAACTATGGAGGGCATAAGTATAGATTTCAAGACTGGAAAAAGATATGCAAAATATTTCCAAGAGCTTATAAATATTCTCTTCTAGAGGATCCAAACATAGAAGAAGAGGAAGATCAATCATACATTATTAGTTGTGTAGAAGAAGGAAACGTGTCGTGCTATATAAATAGTTCTCACAGTACAAATGTCTGTCCCAACGTACGCTATACATTTGATCCAAATTTTCCACCTTAGCATAAATGTACCTCTTCACACTTCAAGTCAGAAGAATATGGCCATGTATGCATTGAGACTATTTGTCAAGTTGAAGCAGGAGAAGAGTTGTTTGCTGACTATAACTTTACTTGACATTGTAAAGTATTGTACATGGATGGAAATCTCAAGTATATGCATCATTTTCATTTTTCAAGGATGAAATCTCAAGTGAATATAACATTTGATTATTGTTTAGTTTATGCTCAACGAGAATCTAGAGTGCTCTTATGCTTTGTGTGTTGTCTAACTTATTTGACTACCTTGGCCATAGAATCTTGATTCTACTCTAGATTTGTGATAAATCTTACCAAAATGTAATCAATGTCTAGGTTGGACAAGTGGTGGGGCTTCAAACATTACTGTTTTAAACAAGTGGAGCTATCTTACTTGAATAAGTGGTGGCCTTTGAATCCAAATCTAAGCCAAATCTCTAATTGTTTGCTTGTAGTCTAGGTTGGACATTTGGTGGACCTTGTATCCATGTTTCCTCAACAAGTTGTGGCTTTTAGTTTTCACTTTAAGTACTCATCTTTAATAAAGTTTAGGATGGAAAATGTTGAGTTAGTAGATTGTATTTTAGACAAGTGATGTTTTGTGTACGAATGCTTAAAATGGTTGCAAGGATTCTAACAACGACTTTACCTTAAATAAACTTCTTACTAGGAGTTCTACATATAAATATGTTGAATAAAATTCTAGTGTTTTTGAGATACCATTTGTGTGTGTGTTTTCTTAGATTCACAAACTAGGATGGATAATGCTCCTATGGTTCAGTCAACAACTATAGAATCCATAGATTCTATGGTTTCTAAAGTGCCCAAGATGGATGATATTTCTATACTAGAATCTAGTATTGTGCAACTTGAGCAAGCTTCCAATAATGAGAACCAAGAAATCGATGCTTCAAAAATGCAACATACATCAATAGAGACTGAAAAGTCCACTCACGAGCTATTGCCAATTGGTACTACGTCATGTAGTGTAGATGTTGAGAAATCCATGCTTACAATTATATTGGATTTAAATGGTCTATTGTTGAAACGTTCCCCTCAACCATCCTCACACCACAACTCAGTGCAAATGGATTCAAAAAGATATATTATACTCGGGCCAGGTTGCATCCAATTCTTGAAGACTATTTTACAGAGGTTTAATGTTGCAATTTGGTCGACAGCTACTAGGAATAATGTGTATCAAATCCTTGCAGCACTAAACAACTTAGCTGAGGATACATTGCCTTTCTTTGCAATTTGGTCACAAGATGTTTGCTACACCGCTCAAACTCAAAAATTATTTAGACCCGACAATCCAAATGTTGAGGCAATGTTCAATCCTCTAGCCAAAATTGCCATGGGGTTTGAATGTGATCCACAAAGAACAGTGCTTATTGATTACTTTCCTTACAAGGGATGTATTTCACTAGCAAACAATTGCATTTTTCCACCACAATTTGATGCTGAGAAGATGGTTGACAATATGCTCTTGGAGGAGCTACTGCCATCCTTGATTCAACTTGATGAGAGAAGGGATGTGCGTGATTTAATTGCTTCTAATCGTTATGGACAACCTATAGTGACAAATGATAGTGAATATAAACAAATCATGGAGTATTGGAAGCATAAAAATGATGTTTGGTCAGCTAAGGTGTTCTTTACAAGAAGAATACCACCTGCAAAAGGTGACAGAGATGAAACTATCATTGAAGATGCAAGTGACACAAGCCACCGCAATGAAATGAGAAGAGCCCACATACAAGAGATCTTAGCAAAGGAGTGTACACCCATTGAAAGCATGAAGGCGTCAAAATTGACCACTTTAGCTAGGCAATTGGGTTGTAACACAAATGGAGTTTTGAAGGCAACCACAGCAAAGGCTTATATAAATAAGGTGAAAGCTGGGAACAATCTTCTAAGGCTAGATAGAAACCAACCCTAAGGTACTAGTGACATGTCATATATTCTTGATACACATGCTTGAAAACTCATGTGCATGGTATCTAACAAATTTTTCTTTTTATTCCTTCCTGCAGGATCTTACAAAGGATACTACTAGATGGAGCTCAATCAATAGAGATTTTGATATTTTTGCTCAAAATAATGAAGCAGTCACCTACGTTTTTTGTTTATCAATTTCTTGAGAGACTTTCTTTTAGTTTGTAATCATCAAATGAAATGAAAAGTATCCTTCTTATTAAGATTGTTGATCTTTTTCTTGTTCAAAACTTTCAATTGTGATTTATAGTTTTGTTAGCATGAGATTGTGCTTTTTTAGTTTGAAAAAAACTGTCAAAGATCCAAGTCTTTTTGGCTTTACTTAAGTTATTAATTGTGAAAGATCCAAGTCTTTTTGCTTTACTTAAGTTATTGATTGTCTATGTAATAGTCCTTAAAACAATATCGGATGGCTTTCTTGCTCCCATGTCTCGCATTGGTCTTTAGGTAAGACAAGTGGTGACCTTGAAAGTATGGTCTCATATCTCGATCAAGTGAAGAGACATGAAGCTTAAATATCACTACTATGTATCTAGTGTTAAACTCCATCGAGACTTTGCAGTCTAGTTTAAGTGAAAATCCATTTGAGCTAAGGTAAAACTTATAGTGCCTCATTTTTCTAGGATTCTACCCCATCAAGGAAGTTAGAATCTAGCACAAACCAATTAAGACTCTTTTGGAGCCTAGATAGGACAATTCGTGGAACTTAAGAAACTTATTATTGAGTTAGAGTCTAGTTTAGATAAGCAAAAGATCTTCAAACCATCACTTGAATTTATTACTATTCAATATTCAAAGTCCCTTGAGGCTAACAAATTACATACCTACTTGTAACCTAACTAATGAGTAATTATATAGATCTAAGCAAGTATATATAATGAGTCTTCAAACTAATAAACCAAGGGAAGAGAGTAGCAAGGTCCACTACTTGTCCAAGCTCAACTCTAGACAACATAGAAAGATGCTAGTTCTACTAATTGTCTAATTATAGGCATGGAGAAATGATAGAAGGTTGACCACTTGTCCAACCTATCATCTCTAGTAAGATGGGAGGTTTGGCCTTAAGATTCACCATGTAACCAACCTATACATCATTGTATTATGAAGAGTAGAAAAGCAAAGCTCCACCACTTGTCCAAGCTAGTTCTAAAATCCACATGGAGATAAGCAAGCTCCACCATTTGTCGAATCTCTCTTCCATTGAAACATGAAAAAACTCAGCTATGTTGTACAGGGGGGACTTTTTTCCAAGGTCCACCACTTGTCCAAGCTAGGATCCATTAAAACATGGAAAAAAACAAAGCTCCACCACTCGTCCAACCTTTAGAGTTGCAAAGTGTATGGGTTGTCTAAACTAGATATGGGAAAACAATTGAAGGTCCACCACTTGAAACATGGAGAGAAGTAAGCTCCACCATGTCTCCAATATGCTAGACTCCATTGAAACACCCTAAACCCATGATATTTTGTACATAGGGGATGTACATTCAAGATCCACCACTTGTCCAACCTAGTATCCCTAGTAGCTTGATAGGTTTGGTCTCAAGATTCACCAGTTATCCACTCTATGTCATTGTATTAAAAAGGATTGGGTGTTAAGGTCCACCACTTGTCCAACCTATAAGTTTATATTTTAAATGGTTTTTTTTCTCACAAATTGAACTACCCATGATATGTTTTACATGGGAGTTTTGTTTCAATGTCCGCCACTTGTCCAAGCTAACTCTATTGAAACATAGAGAGAACCAAAGGTCCACCACTTGTCCAAGCTAGGCTATATTGAAACATGGAGAGAAGGATGCTCCACCATTTCTCCAAGATAGGCTTCATTGAAACATGGAGAGAAGCAAGCTCCACCATTTCTCCAAGCTAGGATCCATTTAAATACCCTAAACCCATTTTATTTTGTACATAGGGGGTTTTATTTCAAGGCCCACCACTTGTCTAACCTACTATCCCTAGTAGCACGAGTGGTTGGGTCTCAAGATACACCACTTGTACACTCTATGTCATTATATTAAGAAGAACTATGTATTAAGGTCCACCACTTGTCCAGCCTATAAGGTTATATCTTAAATGGTATCCTTTCTCACCACTTGAAATGCCCATGATATGTTTTACATGGGGGTTTCATTCCAAGGTCCACCACTTGTCCAAGCTAACTCTATTCAAACATAGAGAGAAGCAAAGGTCCACCACTTGTCCAAGCTAACTCTATTCAAACATAGAGAGAAGCAAAGGTTCACCACTTGTCAAAGCTAGGCTCCGTTGAAGCATGGAGAGAAGTAACCTCCATCATTTTTCCAAGATAGGTGCCATTCAAACATGGAAAGAATCAAGATCTACAATGTCTCCAAGATGCTAGTCTCCATTGAAACACCCTAAAACCATGATATTTTGTACATGGGGTGTTTACATTCAAGGTCTACCACTTCTCTAACGTATTATACCTAGTAGCATGAGTGGTTTGGTCTTAAGATTCACCACTTATCCACTCTATGTCATTATATTAAGAATAACTGGGTGTTAAGGTCCACCACTTGTCCAACCTATAAGGGTATATCTTAAATGGTATCCTTCACCATATGTCAAGGTCCATCACCACTTTTCCAACCTATAAGGTTATATCTTGAATGATATTTTTCCTCATCACTTGTAATGTCCATGCTATGTTTTACAAAGGGGTTTTGTTCCAAGACCCACCACTTGTCCAAGCTAACTCTATTGAAACATAGAGAGAAGCAAAGGTCCACCACTTGTCCAAGATAGGCTCCATTGAAACATGGAGAGAAGGATGCTCCACCATTTCTCCAAGATAGTTTCCATTGAAACATTGAGAGAAGCAATCTCCACCATGTCTCCAAGCTAGGCTCCATTGAAATACCCTAAACCCATAATTTTGTACATGAGGGGTTTACATTCAAGGTCCACCACTTGTCCAACCTATTATCCCTAGTAGCACGAGTGGTTTGGTCTCAAAATTCACCACTTGTACACTCTATGTCATTATATTAAGAAGAACTATGTGTTAAGGTCCACCACTTGTCCAACCTATAAGGTTATATTTTAAATGGTATCCTTTCTCACCACTTGAAATGCCCATGATATGTTTTACATGGGGGTTTCATTCCAAGGTGCACCACTTGTCCAAGCTAACTCTATTAAAATATATAGAGAAAGAAAGGTCCACCACTTGTCCAAGGTAGGCTCATTGAAACATGGAGAGAAGGAACCTCCACTGTTTCTCCTAGATAGACTCCATTGAAACATGGAGAGAAATAAGCTCCACCATGTCTCCAAGTTGCTAGGCTCCATTGAAATACCCAATATCCATAATATTTTGTACATGGGGGGTTTACATTCAAGGTTCAACACTTGTCCAACCTATTATCCCTAGTAGGTTTGGTCTCGTGATTCATCACTTGTCCACTCTATGTCATTATATTAAGAGAAATTGGGTGTTAAGGTCCACCACTTGTCCAACCTATAATGTTATAGCTTGAATGGTATTTTTTCTCGCCACTTGTAATGCCCATGACATGATTTACATGGGGGTTTTGTTCCAAGGTCCACCACTTGTCCAAGCTAAATCTATTGAAACATAGAGAGAAACAAAGGTCCACCACTTTTCCAAGCTAGGCTGCATTGAAACATGGACCTTAATACAAAATTATTTCTAGTAGCATGAGTGATATTTTGTACATGGGGGGTTTACATTCAAGGTCCACCACTTGTCCAACCTATTTTCCCTAGTAGGTTTGGTCCCAAGTTCACCACTTATCCACTCTATGTCATTATATTAAAAATAATTGGGTGTTAAGGTCCACCACTTGTCCAACCTATAAGGTTATATATTGAATGGTATTTTTTCTCACCACTTGAATGCTCATGATATGTTTTACATGGGGGTTTTGTTCCAAGGTCCGCCACTTTTCCAAGATAACTCTATTCAAACATAGAGAGAAACAAAGGTCCACCACTTGTCCAAGCTAGGCTCCATTGAAACATGGATAGAATGATGTTCCACCATTTATCCAAGATAGGATGCATTGAAACATGGAGAGAAGCAAGCTTTACCATGTTTCCAAGCTAGGCTCCATTGAAACACTCTAGGGGGTTTTATTTCAAGGCCCACAACTTGTTTAACCAATTATCCCTAGTAGCATGAGTGGTTTGGTTTCAAGATTCACCACTTGTACACTCTATGTCATTATATTAAGAAGAACAATGTGTTAAGTTCCACCACTTGTCCAACCTATAAGGTTATATCTTAAATGGTATCCTTTCTCGCCACTTGAAATGCCCATGATATGTTTTACATGGGAGTTTCATTCCAAGATCCACCACTTGTCCAAGCTAACCATATTCAAACATAGAGAGAAAAAAAGGTCCACGACTTGTCCAAGCTAGGCTCCATTGAAACATGGAGAGAAGGAACCTCCACTATTTCTCCTAGATAGGCTCCATTAAAACATGGAGAGAAGTAAGTTCCACCGTGTCTCCAAGATGGTAGGCTCCATTGAAATACATAAAACCCATGATATTTTGTACATGGGGGATTTACATTCAAGGTCAACTATTTGTCCAACCTATTATCCCTAGTAGGTTTTGTCTCACGATTCACCACTTTTCCACTCTATGTCATTATAATAAGAGGAATTGGGTGCTAAGGTCCACCACTTCTCCAGCCTATAAGGTTATACCTTGAATGGTATTTTTTCTAACCACTTGTAATGCCCATGACATGCTTTACATGGGGGTTTTTTTTCCAAGGTTCACCACTTGTCCAAGCTAATTCTATTGAAACATAGAGAGAAACAAAGGTCCACCACTTGTCCAAGCTAGGCTCCATTGAAACATGGACCTTAATACCAAATTATTCCTAGTAGCATGAGTGATATTTTGTACATGGGGGGTTTTCATTCAAGGTCCACCACTTGTCCAACCTACTTTTCCTAGTAGGTTTGGTCGCAAGATTCACCACTTGTCCACTCTATGTCATTATATTAATAAGAATTGGGTGTTAAGGTCCACCACTTGTCCAACATGTAAGGTTATATATTGAATGGTATTTTTTCTCACCACTTGTAATGTCCATAATATGTTTTACATGGGGATTTTGTTCCAAGGTCCACCACTTGTCCAAGCTAAATCTATTCAAACATAGAGAGAAACAAACGTCCACCACTTGTCCAAGCTAGGCTCCATTGAAACATGGAGAGAGTGATGCTCCACCATTTATCCAAGATAGACTCCATTGAAACATGGAGAGAAGTAAGCTCCACCATGTCTCCAAGATGCTAGAGTCCATTGAAATACCCAAAACCCCTGATATTTTGTACATGGGGGTTTTAAATTCAAGGTCCACCACTTGTCCAACCTATTATCCCTAGTAGCATGAGTGGTTTGGTCTCAAGATTCACCACTTGTCCACTCTATATCATTATATTAAGAAAAATTGGGTTTCCATATCTAAGTGGATCTTTGCTTGGATAAGTGGTGGACCTTGAGACCTAAATACCCATTCTACACTAGAGCATTGGTTAAGCCTTATGCACTTCAAGCATACCTTTAACAACAAGTAGTAGTTATTAGTTGACTTAAGTCTAGTTTAACTCCATGGTATTGAGACTAAGAGAGAGTGTAGCATAAAAAAGAGTCAGAATTTTAATTTGACTTTCTTTCTATTAATGAGTAGATCATAGATGGATTTTGGTATCTAATAAAACCTTAGGGTAGACAATGTAGAACTCATGTCTATTGTTGTGTTTGCATTAAGTGTTCTTGTTCTTTAATTTCAGAATCATTACAGAAAAATGGATTGGCTATATGCTGGCATAAATTGAAGAAAACTATTAAATTACCCATCCAACCTCCTCCAACACCTTGTCCAAGGAATGAATCACCTCCTTATCACCTACCACTTGCTTTCAAGGACATCAAAAGAGTACTTATCTTGGATCTAGAGGGGTTACTTCTCAAGACAATTGAAATGAAACATGGAGATTCTATGCCATCTTGGGCTCAACACACGCGACTTGTGGAGGATAAAGATGAAGTTTATCATGTGGTGCGACCAGAGGCACAAAGTTTTTTGGATTTTTGTGTTGAATACTTTGAGCTATGGATATGAAGTTGCTATAACTTAACAAGGGTACAACGCATCACACAAAAATATTTTCCTGAGCAGTATACCAAGTTCAAGGTGTTTATGAGTAACAAAAATTGCCAAAATCCAAATATCATGTTAGGATTTACAAGGGTTTATCACAAAAATTTGAGTGATATTTGAGGATTTGGATGCAAACAATACCTTAATTTTTTATGACACTCCATATAGGGTGATGTGGAACATGCCAGGGACATATCTTATATTTCCAAAGATGTGGAGGCAAACTTCCGAGCAACTTCAAAACTTCTTGCAGAGAACCATAATTCCATGGTTGGTAGGATGGTTGTATGCAAGAGATAAGAGAGTCTAAACATACAAAACAATTGTAAATCAGTATAGTGATTCTGAGACAAATTATGTCCTTGGTGTGTACTTGTCAACACGAAAGCATTGAATAAATATGGCCATAAGATGCTTTTTTTATTCTAGTGTTTATCTTTCAACATTTGTATAATTTGATGTAGTCTTTTTTTAAAAAAAACAAAGGTGTGTCAAATTTATGAACACTTGAATGGAGTGCACCCTACTCTAAGGGGACTTCAATGTACTATTGGAGTGCATCCTATTGTAAGGGGACTCTGATGTATTGCTAGAGTGCACCCAAATTTTTGGGGACTCATTTTTTATTTGATTGGGGCCTATGTTGGGTCATGTAGTAAAAGAAATTCGTTCTTTGTCAATTCATATCGAGGTTGCATTTATTTGTAACTATGAGAGAATTGATGTTTGATGTCAAAATAAAACTTGTAAGTGTGGATCAGAGAATTCATGGACTTTAAATATGTGAGAGGGATCTTTTTCTTGGGCACAAATGTTTGCTTCAAGAATTTTGTCATTACATACTTTATGTGAAAGAGTTTTAGAACCTAAAAGACTTTGAAAACAAAACTATGGAATCTAAGTGCATGTATTCTTGAATGGCTTGAAAGTTGATGTATACATGCATGTCGCCTTGATGAAGATTTAGATCTCACAAGATGCAAAGCTAGAATTCTTGGACGTTACCTTTGTCAATTTGGTAATAACATATTTAACTTTCTTTTCTTATGGGTGGAAAATATATTATTATGTGCATTTGGAACCTAATTGCTTGACCTTCAAACCAAGATTCCTATGTTATTTTTTCATAAACTTTTTTGTAATGAATTAAGATTGTGGATACAAGGTCCACCACTTGTTCAAGCTAGATCTAAGAAAGTATATATACTGAGTCTTCAAACTAGTAAACCAAGGGAAGAGAGAAGCAGGGTCCATCACTTGTCCAAGCTCATCTCTAGACAACATAGAGAGATGTTAGGTCTACTAGTTGTCCAATATAGTCATGGAGAAATGATAGAAGGTTGATCCACTTGTCCAACCTATCATCTCTAGTAAAATGGGAGGTTTGGCCTTACGATTCACCATGTAACCAACCTATACTTCATTGTATTATGAAGAGTAGAAAAGCAAAGCTCCACCACTTGTCTAAGGTAGTTCCAAAATCAACATGGAGAGAAGCAAGCTTCACCATTTGTCCAAGATAGGTTCCATTAAAACATGTAAAACCTCATATATGTTGTACATGGAAGCCTTTTTCCAAGGTCCACCACTTGTCCAAGCTAGGACCATTAAAACATGGATAGAAACAAGGCTCCACCACTCGTCCAACCTTTATAGCTGCAAAGTGTACCGGTTGTCTAAACTAGGCATGGGAAAATAATAGAAGGTCCACCACTTATCCAATATATTATCTCTAATAGCATGGGAGGTTTGGTCTCAAGATTTAGGAATTGGCTTACCTGTATTTCATTGTATTATGATGAATTTGGTTTTAAAGTCAACTACTTATCCAAGCTATAAGTTTATATCTTAAATGGTATTCCGTCCCATCACTTAGAAAACCAATGATATGTTGTACATGGGGGGGTTTGTTACAAGGTCGACCACTTGTCCAAGCTAGGAAACATTGATAGTAGTTGGTTTAGTTTAAAGATCCACCACGTGTAAGCTAACTCTATTGAAACATAGAGAGAAGCAAAGGTCCACCAATTGTTCAAGCTAGGCTCCATTGAAACATGGACAGAAGCAAGCTCCACCATTTCTCCAAGATAGGCTCCATTCAAAAATGGAGAGAATCAAAGGTCCACCATTTCTCCAAGCCAAGCTCCAGTTGTCCAACCTATAAGGTTATATCTTAAATGGTAATCTTTCTAATCACTTGGAATACCCATGATATGTTTTACATGGGGGTTTTGTTCCAAGATCACCACTTGTCCAAGCTAACTCTATTGAAACATAGAGAGAAGCAAAGGTCCACCACTTGTCCAAGCTAGTCTCCATTGAAACAAGGAGAGAAGCAAGCTCCATAATTTCTCCAAGATAGGCTAGCCTGGATAAGTGCACCTTGAAACCAACCTTCCTATGAGGCAATAGAGCATATACTACATATTTTATGTATGCCCCATGCCTCAAATTAAGAAGTTATAGATTAGAAGTGGACCTTGCTTGAATGTCACATGCAATAAATTAAGGAAAAATAGCCAAGTGGATTGTATTCCTCAATGGATCCTTGCTCTCACAAGTTGTGAACCTTGAGTCACTTTTACATTAACTTGGACAAGTGGTGGACCTAGAAACCAAGCTCTCCATGTTGAGATAAGTTGTAGGTAGGACAATAGAACATAGACAACGATAATGGATGCAATATACTCATCTCCTAATAATCCAATTGACTGAAACCATGGTATTTTAGTTATTTTCATTGTGTATTGTATGTGCATAAAGTGGAATGAGACCTTAAGAAAACTCAAATTTTTGACAAAATCTCTATATTTTGTACATGATATATTGAAAGTTGTCCAACCTGTAAATTGGGATTTTCCCACTTTACCTAATTTGGTCTTTAGTAATCAAAGTGATTGAAATGCTTGTCTTTATTATGACTCATCGATTGGAGCTACGGTGAGGAAGGTATGACAATTTTAAGTTTGAATCAATTGCAAATTTGTACCAAATTGGGCAACTGCTGATGAAGGGCCAGGTTGTTATGAATGCATGGGCCTGAGGTGCTCATCGTATGGAGCATGTCGGTCTTCTCAAATCAACAATCGGAGTTCTGGTTGCCAAGATATTGCAATTTCAACGGGGACAATTCTATGCCAGATTGGTCGCCTCAGTTGGTGTGCCATCTGAAGGTTTTGCAGCCTCATCATTGCTCCTTGGAAGTCCATTGTTACTAGATCACCAAAAGGATGTTTATCTATCCTCTCTAGGTTATTTAGACAATTAGCAATTGAGCCAACTGTAGTGTTTCGACTAGCTACCCACAAACCATTCAAGACAAAGTGTCCGTAATGACCTTGTACTCCATGCCCATGAGTTATCATACTATCAATGCCACATGCAAGTTGTATCCTAAATCCACACCCTTAGTAAAATACGTAATTGAGTGAAAGTCTTCTTTTGATCCATATTATCATGAATTATAAATTCATATTTTAGTGGTTGATTTTTTGAATATGTGAGCCATGCATAATATAAGCTCCTACAACTCTTTTGTTGTGCCATGTGCTCTGTCTCTCTCTCTAGCAAGAAAAGAGCTCTTTCTGCAAGAGAATGTTTAGCTTCTAGCCTTGCTTTGATTGAGCTACAAATATTGCAATTAGAGAACTCACTTGTGTTTGTTAAAGGGACATGTGGGTATTCTTTGTTCCATATAATACCAAAAAAAGATTGGGATAACTTCTTCTCATAGCCCATTTGGTCAAGTGTCGTGTTGATTTTTCTTAAAGTATCTACTTTTTTGTATGTTGGTGGAATTTCTAATTGAGTCTCTCTTGCACAAACCAATGGAAACTGATCATCCATACCTGAGCTTGACTGCACATCTTCCACTTCATTTGGAGTCTTTGGCACCTCGTCAATAGTAGCTGGGGCCTCTTTAATCGACATCATGGGAATAGAAACAAATCCATTGCTTTGCAACCCAACATTCCTTGACTCATTATGCACCAACAAACTCTCTAGCATTGGCTTCATCTTTACTTCCACTGCTTCAACTAGTCTTGCCACCATCGCACTTGACAAACCCTGCCTATCTTGGTTCTTCTTTGCAATATGCTAGGTTTGGATTCTTACAAAAAAAACCACCACTTCCACATACGACATAGGCCCATATACCTCCACTTTATATGAAACCTCCTTATGCCTACAATCCATGAATTTTATCAACTTTAAAAAATCAACATTTTGTGTAGTAGTTACCTTTATAAGATGCCCCCAAAAAGCTTCAGAATCTCACTCAAATGCTTGAAAATCACTATCCAATCTTTGCTTCAAACAATTCAACTTGCACTTTAATTAATCCAACTACATATCTGCCACATGAATTAGCTCCAAAAGGCCCTTTTTAATGTCCTCCAATTCAACTTTTCTTCATCATCGTACCACTTCTTTGCTTTACCACAAACAAGGAGTGGAAAAACTTGAACCACACCTTATTCTCTTGACAAACTACTCTCTAGTAGAACTAATCCATAGTCTTGTATCCACATTTTTGTGTCTTAAACCTCACTAAAAATTGGAACTCTTGATCACATCTCTTAAAAGACACTTGCTCTTCAAAATATGTCTATCCAAAATCTTTAAAACCTGCTTTCACCTTCAATCGGGAGCAATCAAATGCTCCTCAATGGAGACACCAAAAGACGGAATGGGGGAAAGGGAAAACACACTTGACAACACACACACACACACACACACACCTCTATAGCTCAGGTGGAATCAGAGGACCTCAATCCTCTTGAAATAACACATCAAACAACAAAACATCATGGCAAACACTTGTCTGCACAAACCCAAGCCCATCTGATTGCACCTCAACCATCATAATAACCTCTTGATTCTCAACAACAAACATAACACCTCTCTCTTCCTCTCTCTCTTTGCACACACACATCAATTGGTGTGGGGGGCTTACACATAGTCTACACGCATCGACGCCTTTGCACAAGAGAAGAGAAGAGAAGAAGGGATGGGGGAGACAACACTTGAGACAATGCAATCAAAGCTTGATCATTTCCAAAGTGATTGGCTATGGTGGAGCATACACAACTATTCTCTCTCAAAACTCTCTGTCTCCTGCTTTGTCCTACCTACATCTTGAAAAAGCAATAGGTTACAAAAACTAAAATATCTTCCAAACAGTGCCAAATTAGCTTTATATGCATGAGCCGCAAAAACATCCAAAACGACGTTTTCCTTCAACCTCATGGGTCATTTTTAGAATAAACGAGTTTTGTATTAAAAAATTACAAAATAGTACTTTTCACTTGACCTCGTGCAAGAAAGTCAAGCCACACACCTACTTTCCTCTTTCATCACTAACCACATGGCCTAATTCACTTCCTAACTTGCCTTGCATATCGTAAGAGGCTTTTCACATGAAGAGCCTTCTTGGAAGCATCCAATTTCTTCCTTGGTCCACATAGCCCCGTAAGTTATACACATCACAAACTCCTTTGTCCGCAGTGGGTCTTCACACATGCTTTGACATTCTAGCACACATTTGTAAGAACCCTTGATCTTGCTTTCCACGCTTTCTAGCATCGACACTTTTTGGTTGCATGAATGTTCAAACCACACAACTTCAATGAGTCTATTTTTAGTCAATCCAACCCAAGGAATTAATTTAAGTAAATGTAACATAGCACAAATTGTCAACAGAAGGGAATTGATTTTCTTATGGAGTTACATAAATATGTGTACATAAGGCATATAAGGGGTACTTATAATCTGTTTTGGTGAATGATCCTCCTGGGGGGAGTTTTCAATAATGAGCTATTCTTAAATATGCATGTAGTAGATGTTTTTAAGTGGGTTTTAGGTCATTATAAACACATGGAAAAATTACTTTTTTAATAAATTTTTAACTCTCTTTTTGAACCTCTCCGATTGTTCCTTTGTGTGCCATAGGGAAATTTTGGTATGACTGCTTTCTTTAATTAGTGGGAAAATATATATGGCATCACGAAGCGCCAAAAACTATTTTGAATCAGTGACAATGCAAAGGATTCATCTCGAGTAAAGCTATCAGATTTGCAGCACAAAGGGCTAGCACGAGTACTACTACAAAGATTCATAGTATAGGGGAGGATTCCAAACCATAACCAAATGGCAGTTTACTTCATACAACAATGTTATGTTTATAACATTTGAGGGAGGTGGGTGGATTGGTTAGATTGCCCAAAGAATGCTAGCATTGGCCATTGTCCCATTGTGGAAAAAGTGGCAACAAGCAATACTTTTAACCCAATCCCTGCTTGCAAACACCTTATAGTTCTACTTCTCAGAGTCACAGACACTCGTTAAAGTAGCAAGCCAGGGGAAAGATCTTACAAGGCAAGGAGAGACACTTGAAATGCTGCAAATATGAATCCTTGAGCTTGAGATAGAGCTAGCGGTGGCCCAAGAAAATCTGCAAAAAAATGCCTCCTTGTATGGACCTTTGCCAGACGAGGGTGATCCTTCGCAACAAGGACTTTCATACCAGTCTTTTGAGCTTAAAGTGTTGAGTTCCACATAGATGACCTATTGGACAACCTAGTACAATCATTGGCTTAAGCACTCCCCTCACTTCCACATGTCCATTTTCTCAAGAAGCCAATGTGTTGTATTGCATTTTTTGTAATCTCATAACTACATTTTGCCCTCTCATCTCCCCCTTTTTTTAGTCTCAAAAAAAAATTGTGTTATATCTAATTGTATTTGCAAAATGTATTGAAAAAGTGTTTGTAAAACTTGTGTGTGTGAGAGAGACTTTGTGCATGAGAGAGAGGTGTGAACATCAAGTAGCATATCATTGTATTCCATCACGCACTGTTATCAAACCGAGCAAAAGTTATAAGTCTTAAGTCACAAATCATTGTCATCAACTTATGTAGCAATAGCTTCATGGGTTTGAAAGACAACATACTACTCTTGTTGCATTGTTTAATGGCTTATGGAGAAGTTTCATGCTACAAAAAATGTACACCAAATCAATAGATCATTTATGATGAATCAAGTTCTATGTTTTGGTATGCATAAATTCAAACGCTGACCAATTTCTGTCACAACTTCCACTTGATGCTACAACTAATAAAACCCTTACTACAATGTGTTGCAGGTCCACCTTCTCCCTGCCATACTTGTCCCACCATAGAGGCACACTTATTTTGGAACTGGCATAGATATGCCATGGACCCTCAAACATATCAGTTTTGTTAGCATAACCAACTTGCTGATGAAAAGCTACTTTCAAATCCTTTGTCCCAAAAGTTGGAAGCACACTGTCCTGAAGTCAATCATGAATTCTTTTTTGGCCAATTGTTGATGCATTTGGAATTAAGTATCCAATGCAAATACCAAAACATGAAATGATGTATGCAATTGTACCCATTGTTTGTTTGTTGGTGTAGTTATGGAAACTTTGTCACTTGTAACAAAGCCAACATGCTCTCTTAATTTCTGTAAGGCCTCTAACATAGGCCAATAAATTTGGCCAAAGATAAAAGAGTATTTTTCAATAGTTCACAAAAGACTGACAATCCTCTCTACATTACGCCAAAAAATTGGCAAGTTCACAAGCTGTGCATATCTTGTAGTTGCATCTTGATAGTTAGGGTACTTGTTGAACCATGTATCCCATGATCTATCAGCTACAGTTTCAATCAAGGCAGGCTTCACTTCTTGCAAGGTCGCAAGAACATAATATGCGGTAGTAAACCTTGCCGCACAAAATATGTGTAATTTTTTATTGGGTGACTTTGTTCAAAAAAGAGCATACAAAAATTGATCTTCTCTAATAAATTTTACCAATGGTTTGCATCTAATAGAGTTTTTTTAATGCAAGCCATTTTACCAATTTTCATTATAACCAAATTAAGAGTGCAGTGCACATGGAACCCAAGTAATCTCTGGGTACTTAACTTGGATAGACCTCCCTGTAGGCTTGTAGTTGGATGCATTATCTATGACAATTGTAGTCACATGCTTTGGTCCACCTGCCCTTGATATTGCATGCTGGTATACCCTTACCAGATAGTCACTCATCCTCTCTTTCAACGAGGTGTTAATAGATTTTACAAAGATGCACTAGGGTTGATAAGTATCACATTGATTAGTGGCTTCTTTTGACAATTAGTCCATCCATTTAATGCTACGGTGCAACCAGAAAGAACAAAGTCTACCACAGAGTGATTGAGGATGGATTCATATTGTGTTTCACTTTATCGAAATACTCTATGCGTATCTTGTTGTAATCAAGAAGCACAAACCCTTTTTTAGTTTTGCTCATCAAAGCATCTTGAAATATGGGGTTACACATAGCATTAATGGTATATTGCATGCCACAAAATCTTACATCCATTTCAAGTATAACTCAAGCAAACACTGCTTATCCATTTCATTTAGTTGTGCTAGGGCCTCTCTGACGTTGAAGCATGCCCATTAAGAGGAGTCTATTGAGGAGTATGATCATTTTCTTGCATAAACACATGCTCTATCTCCTCATTGGCAGCATACATTTCAACATCCACTGAAACTTCTTTACGGTCACCGCCTTTCTTTCTAGCCGTAATAATATTCTTGCTATGCGAGTGTACTTTGGAAATATAACATGAATATCTCTTTCATACACTTTTTCACATTGCCAAGGACTTTAAACAAATGCTCATTGATTCTAGTTGCATTACCACTGAACTTGTGGCCACATAACTTGTATTTCAACCAAGATGTATTCTTCCTAACATGCAACTCATGCACATAACTCCACTCGTGTCCTTTCACCATGTTGCACAAGGATAATCAACTATGGCAGTGAAAATTTCAGCTATCAATTCCAAAGTCAAAAACAATTTAAGAAAACAAAACAATCAACGCTCTATTTATCAATCTAGTGATCAGAATTTGTCTACATTATCAATTAGACTCACACTCTATCTACCTCATGGTCAAAATCATTCTACAATGTTACATTATCAATTTACAATAAGCAATGATGGTCTATCATTCTTTATGTATCAACTCATGACAATCAATGCACATCGCTCCAAAGAAAAAATGACATAATCATTTAAAACAAAACATTTCAATCATAGTGTTCACATGCTACTACATCAATTTGTCTAAAGTGCAAGCTTTTGGCTTTCACACATTATGATAATCTATAATCTTAATCACTTATAAAAAACAATACATATAAATCACATCATTTCACATTGCACTATATTGATTTATCTAAAGTGCAATCTTAGAAATTTCATATATTATGATAATTTATATTATCAATCAAGTCTTGGAAATAATAATCATTTTTAAATAGTAATCAATTGTAGAGTACCTTGATGATTGCCATATCTATCTCAAGAGCGAACAGAAGTTCTCACACTCCACGATAGTTCTTTGAGCACTTATCTATCTGCAGTTTAAGCACGTGTACGATCACATAGTATGATAGATCTTACAATCCAAATAAAGATATTCAAATATCAATATATTTGGATATGATATTCCTAAATTTCAATTTCAGTGAGAGCATAGTGTGATGGCTCTACACATGACATAAAAATTTCTACCTATGTTCAATTTGAAGTGAGAAAATCTCTACACGTAAAAATTGAACATTGAACTAAATGAAACAAACCTCTATTATATTATATTTTACAAACTAATCACCTCAACCTCAAGTGAGGGTATACTTTGTACACAATGGCAACACCTAAATTATATCACTTATTCACTTTCAAATGTTAGTTAATTGAGCACATACCAAGTGACTTCTATAAAGAGTGACACCTTGCAAAGAGTGACTTCTATAGACACCTTGCAAAGAGTGACAGTTTGAGCTCTACACAACATACCAGGCTTATACTATTTGGCCCTAAAAATAAAATTTTCTATCAACAATTTAAGTTATTCTAATTTTTATTTTATTTTAAAACTATTTTATTGATTTTAATGAATTTGGAATTCAAAGAAAAAGAAATTGTTGCTTTGCTCCACACATGGATTACCTTTTATGGTGTCAAATAAGTCCAAGAGGACAGGCTGGCTCTTTATATAGAATTTTTTCGATCGAACATTTCTTCGATCAAACATTTCCTTGATCAAAGTTATTTCCCAGTGATTTTTCTTTTCCGTTAAAAAGGTTTTTGATAAAAAAAATTAAGAAGTTGTATAGAAAGCCGATTTTGTTGATGTGGCACTGCATAAAACGGACATATAATTTGGTTCAACGAGTAATACGCCTATTCTTTGTGTACTTGAATAACAAATAATGCTACTTAGATGATTCTATTTGATGATAGAATTTTCATGTCTCCTACAGAGTTTCAGTATCTCTTTCTAAAGGGACTAAAGTTTTTCATCCTCTTATTAAAGGGTCTTTTCCTATAGCTTTATAATTCTTTCTAAAGAGATTGGTTTGAAGGGAGATGTGTTAACTAGCCATAAGCATTAACACTTGGATGAAGACTTTTTGGAATCAAAATATGTAAAGCATGTCAAGGAGTCCAAGGTGACATTAGTGTAAGATCCATGGTTTTTGGGTTTCTTTTAAAAACAAGAAAAATAGGTTTCAATATCTATTTTGTCAAATTTTAATTTAAGATGCTTGATTGGCATTGGAAGGTTCGAAAATAAAAAGCAAGGCCATTTTCATGTTCCAGTAAGTTAGATGTATGTTTGGTTCAGTTTTGGAAAAATCCATCATTTTTAGCTTTTTCATGTTTTTTATGCTTTTACGTGCTTTTTTGCAAAAAACAAGGTAGGATCCTTAATCTACGTATTTCAAAGAATCTATGGTTCAATTTTGTAAAAATATGCTTTTTGAGTGCTTTTTGGTGAAAAGCGAGTCCGCTTTCTTATCCAATGGACAAAGGGAACCCGTGGTTCAATTTTAGAAAAATATTTTCTTTTTTTTCACTATTTTTAGCTTTTCATACTTTTCGGCATTTTTGAAAAGAAATGTACTTTTTATGATGACCTAAGCATAAAAATATTAATTTTAGTCTCCGTCGGACTTAAAAATGATTACCCGGAGGAAAAACGGAATCAAACGGAATTTTTACGGGTATTATTTTTATAAAAAGCAATATTGTAATACGTCGGGGTAGGATGGAAGTCATAATAAGTCGGGACATTACGATGCGGCATAGTCTAGCTAAGGTTCCATTAGTTGGTCGGATACTGTTCAATTGGTCAATTTTACTATAAAAATTGAATGGTAAGTGGAAAAGTTGACCACCAAAAGCAAAGGCATTTTTTTAGAAAATTGCACAAAAAGCTGTAGCTATTCTTGGCCCAAAATCCAGCTCTAGTTTTTGGCTTGGGTATCACTCTGGTGCTGTAGTGCCTATAAATTGCCAACTAGTGTTGAGTTTTCAGTGGCGTCTGTTGCGTCTACTACCGCAAGGCTATATATATCTATTATACGGAGTGGTGCAAGCTCTTCATTACCATCTCCATAAGCTCTTCTCTCTTGTATACGGTAAGAAGAAGAAGAAGAAGAAGAAGGAGGATAATCTCTCTCTACTTGCTTAATATTTTCTCTCTCGTTTCACGTTGTACGCGCTCTCCGGAAGCTCTCGTGGTGAAAACCTCTACATAGCTCTCATCACCGCTCTCTTGCGGCAAGCAAGAAGCCTTTTGACAGCCCCTAATCGATTCTAAAGCATGGTGAGAAGCTCTAAACTCCATAGACATCATCATATCTGTCTCTGTTGTTTTTTTTTATTAGTCACCCTTTTGGTGATTGTTTTTTCGTATACGAGTGCATGTATGAATTAACCGAGTATGTATTGAAGATTATTTCATCATTTTAAACACGCTGATTTATGCCGCACACGATGTGTTTATGATCACGTGTGCATGTATACAACCTGCTTTGCGTTTCACGTCATAGAGACGGTAAGAACACTGTTTTGGTCATAACTCACAAATCATTATTAACCAACCCGAACCCTTTTCACTAGAGATAAACACATCATTTAGAACAATTTTTCTCTTTTTAGTGTCATGTGAAAATCACGCAAAAGCTAAGAGATATGGTCAAAAAATAGCTTCCTTCATCGGATGGGCAAACCCACTTAGCCAATTGAAAAGCTTGATTATAAATGTATTTAGGTCTCCGTTATCACCTCTGAAATGCGAGTTATTAATCGTTCCATAACCGGTTTTACCTATCATGTAGGGGTGCTACCAAGGGCGAGTGCCATATGACATCGTGAGTTAATAGAGCTGTTTATGTAAGGGTCATATGTGTATGGACTTCGATTGACGGTAGGGGATATGTCAAACTCCAAGTGTGGGAGTTGGTTCATTGTGAATATAATTTGTGGTTAAGGCCTGAAATTCCCTCATGGATTATGGTTGTGATTTTATGGTGGAAGCCTATGTGGCTCTTGGTTTTTTTCTTGGATATGGTTATGCTGCCAAAATTTTTGCAGCCATGTTATGTTCTAAAATGGTTATGCAGGATTGGTTGTGCCTCACCAGAGTTGGGTGGAGTGCTCACCCATGTGATGTGATCGAATTATGATTTATGGTTTTGGGATTAGATCATGAAGTGATCTGGATGGTTTATGGTAGACGTGTAAGGGTAGAGACCCTGTATAGCCTAACTACTTGGAAAAGATTGTTTGTGCATATGAAAAGTGCTATTGTGATTGAACTCACGTGTTATGTTTATCATGGCAGCATCACTACAAGACTAGGATCACCTATATCACTTAGCCTTAGACTAAAGGGTCATTGATCTGGGGCTTTGCTGGATCGAGGGTGTTGCCTAGGTCTTCTTCTTTTTGCTAGGCTCATCTACACAGTTAGTGTATTGGGGGTTGAATGATCTACGGCGAATGCATCGGGGATTTTGCCTTGGCTTTGCCTAAACACCCAGTGTTGGGCATCAAAGAGGCGTGGATCCTAAACTGGTATGATTGGTGTTGATACCCTACCACCTACTGGTACTTGGGACCCTTTCAAAGCTCGGGTTCATGGAGGGAGGCGAAATGGCCTCAGCTTACGTTTGGCTTAGGTAGGTTGGAGGTGTTCTGGCTCGCTCCCGATGAAGTGAAATACTCTATGTTCATAGTAGAGTAGATGTGGATGGATGGACTGGTCGATACCTACACAGAGTCCGGTGCTCTTTTAGTTACTTTTTAATAAACTTTTTGATGTTATGGTATACCAGATTTTGTCATTGCATTAATACATGGTTGCATGTTTCATTTAGATGGGGCATTTAAAGATTCTTTGTTGTCATTCTCTCACGTCTCTGTGCACTCTATTTCATCCTCCACTATACTCTTTCTCTCTCTTCCCACAATGTGGTGTACACATATATTCACCCTCCACAATATTATATTTTTCTTGAGTACGCTTTCATGCATAACACCCATTCAAGGGTAGCACTAGTTGCTAGGTGTCTCTGGATGCAGTTCGTCTCATGGGCTAAACTCCATGCTTGGTCGAGCGTTGAGAACTCCTTCCCTATGGAAACACTTCCGCAACTCTGATGTATATTGAAAATTGTATAAATGTGTAAATCGCATATTTTGTGCATAGACCCTTGCGGAGGGGTATCTCTGACCTGGTATCAGAGCCAATGCTTAAGGTTACGAGGATAGCCTAAATCATGATACTAGCTGGGTGAGTTATGCATCATGCACACATTAATGCATGCTGTTGGGAAAGGATATTGTATTCATGATGCATCTATAAGTGATATTTGTTGGTGGTACTTGTTTGACTTGTCTTCTTGAATAAAAGTGTTTGTTTTGAGTTATGGTAAAGTGGTTGAAGTGTTCAACAACGGCGTTGTAATTTCTTTGAATGTTTGTTTTGTAGTAACATATGGCTTCCAAAGTGACGTTTGAATGCTTTAGCTAGGGGAATGAGATTTTGGCCATAGTGTTCAACAATATGGTGACACGAATGTCAAGGGATGAAAGGGAAATTTTTCTACTTAGAAATCGGGACCAAGGTCTTTGGCATGCCAGTTGGAAGAGTGTTGACCGTAGTTACCATACTCGTCACAAAGAACCCTCCCGTCAGTTGTTTATCTACATTGAAGATAGTCCAAGAGACTGGTTTACCAACATCAGGTTACTTCAACTCAGAATATGGTTAGGCTTAAAAGACATATTCTACTACTTGGCAATGCGATCACAAATGTTAAGGATTGCCAAAGTTGCTAAGAAGTTCGAAGCTCTTGCAACTGTCATAGGAAAAGAAAAACCAGAAGATAACTAGAGACCACATTGTCACATGGGAGGTCTAAGAGAATACCTTGGTGATGCAATCCCAAATGTTAAGGATTGCCAAAGTTGCTAAGAAGTTTGAAGCTCTTGCTGCTATCATAGGGAAATAAAAACTAGAAGATAACTACAGACCACGTTGTCGCATGGGAGGTCTGAGAGAATACCTTGTCATGAGAGTTAAAAAATATTCAAAGAATTAGCTCTGAGACACCCATAATATTGTAATAAAATCAAAAAATCAAAATTTCATGAATAAAAGAAGCACAAACTCAGTTTTGCTTCACATGTGTACTATGTTTTATCTCTCCTTGTCTTGTTTTTAGATGGATCTTATTAATTGTCTAGATGAACTCCCAAGTGATTTTGCACAAAGGTACTTTTTCAATTATGTGGTTGGATTCAGTTTCCCTCTGGGAATTGAAGTGGTTCGAGCTTCAAAAGGGACTAGAGACTACCTTGTACCAAACACTTACGTAGCATGGGAGTTATATGTTGAAGCTCAACTTGAACATTGAACACAAGTGCCTGATATGTTTATGGCCAAACCAAATCTTTTGGTAAAGGAGAAGGAGACGTTAAAGTACAGGGATATGTTTTTTACCTTAACCTATGTTCTCTTTTGGACATACCGAGTCAAGAACTCATACTTAGTAAGAAGGCCCTCATGCTAAACCAAAGATATGGCTTTTGTGAAAAGGCCATAATCAAAGTATGGAAGAAGTCAAATGGAGGCAACCAATTCTATTATGTACCCTATGATTGGTTCAATAGAGTAGATGGACCTATTCTCAAATACAATCCTCACAATGTCACCATTACCTTTGATGACTACGAGAAGCCCAGGTGCATTAATGACTTTGCCTAAGCACAACCAATGGCAGTGAACTAGAGAATATATTTCTACAGAGATGATGTAAATGAATGGCATGCTCATGTAAACTACTTTAATGGATTACCACCACGGATGTTTCACGAGGAGAGGAATGGTACAAAAAGGAAGACGTGAATTTCAATGCACAAGTTGAAGTTCTAAACTTTAAAACTCAAGATGTGAAGGGGTAGAACGTTGGTTGTAGGAACCAAGAATTTGTTTATAGGACCCTTTTGTATTTATGTATCTCCCTAAAGACACTATGTATCTTTTTTTGTCTTTTGCGGTTATAAAAAATTTGATTTTGATATAGCACATATTGCTTTAAGGATATAATATTTGACGTTGAATCTTGGTTTTATCAACATAACTAACTTGAGTGATGGGGTGTGTGTGTAGATGGCTGTCATCTTATCTCAAGAGATATGGGAAGATATAGTCTCCTGCCTTATGGTGGAGGAGCATCTTCAAACTAGATTGGACGTGCAAAGACTTATCACTACCACGCATAATGGGGAAGAGAAGAAAAGTTTAATGTCCACGGATTGTATTGTACCTAATACATTCCGAGCTTGGTACCATTACACTGCAGAAAACCCTGACTTTAGACCACCTAAACGTAAACCCTCGCTTGTTGGGAGTATCGAGTGGATACAAGCCAAGTTGGGAAAGGAGATTGTTGTCAGTGACCAAATACTATATATAAATGCTTATGAACTTACCTTGAGACCGAAAACAAAAGGAAACATGGATAGCTATAAACATACTTTCCTTAGTAATGGCTACAGGATGTTTCGACATTGTTATGTTCAATGTATGGGGCCCTCAATGCGAAACCAACGACCAACATTCCTTTAGCCCGGTGCCTTGGAAGCTGTTCTTTGACTTATTTGGAAAGTCACTAATCCACAATCCTTGCCATGTAAAAGTTTTATACAATGCCTAGAATAGACTCCAATGCTTTGCAGATTGTGCAAATATACACAACTCATATGGGTGGGACACATCGGATGTGTTTCCAAAAGAGTCTGCTTACTTCAATGACTACTTTGGGTACAAGAAGCACTTGTTCACGCCAAAATGGGGATACCTGTAACAAACAAATCCCTTACTGAACAATGGTATGACTCACACACCAACAAAGAAATATTTCAACCGAAGATTATTGGGATCACCCGTCGGACATACTCAAGGAATGGGATAGCTATGCTCCATGGGTGGAAGGATGTCACAATGGATATTACAGTGTGCATTATGTCAGAGCCACTAGGATTTAGTAGAAACTTTCAAGATACCTTGTAGAATTTTTAGAACCCTAAAGTTTTGTGATATAGAAATTGTATTAATTTATTCATTATTCTTTCTCATCTTATCTTCAATTTTCTAGTCTATTTGACTTAAAGGACTTCGAGCGGATTAGAATATTGTACTAAGTGTGACCTTGGTTGATATGGTGCAATAAGTTACCATGCCTCCTAGTGGAAATGTGGCTGCTGCTAATGCAAATGCGTCTATTGTTCCTCAACACACCGTCATTGATAGAGATATTGATGCTATGCTTTGCAAGTCTCAACCTGGAAACTTTAGCAGGGAAGGAAAAGATATAGGCAAAGTTATTGAAGATTGTATTGAGTGCATGGATGACTACTTTGATCTGGCTCATTCGTCTGTGGTAAACAAAGCTAGTATTGCTAAGTTCAAACTAGAGAAAATAGCCAAGAGTTGAAGGAGAGACCATTGCACAGAAAACAATGTTGATCCTAATGATGCAACTTGGGATTACCTTAAAACCCATCTCAAGAAGAACTATCAAAACAAAGTTTATCATTCAGATCCTATGAATGAGTTTCAACAAAGAAGAGAGAACTTATTACGTTTAAAGGCTAGATAGGAGCAGTTGTGCTACACTTATCTTGATCCTGATCATGAGTCCCGGGATTGTCCATTTAATCATTCAAGATTCACAGGATTGGTGGACAATTATGAATGTAGAATCTTCAATCTGAATCAAAATTTTGGAAATTTTAGACCTAGACCATCGGCAACTCGGAGGACTTCAATCGGCAAGACTTTAACCAAAACTAGGGACAACCTCAAAACCAAAGGAATTTTAGACCAAGAAATCCATCTTTTGTTCGGGATGGACCGCCTATCAATAATAACAACAATGGACATGTTAACCATCAACCTCATCCAGGAAGAGGAGGAAATCAAAGACCTCATAGAAGACCTCAAGTTAACAGAGTTCAAGGGGCTGGAGGTGAAGAAAATGAGGCAAACGCATATGTTCATATTGCAATTGACATTAGGGAGTGAATGAATAATTTTTAGAGATTCAAACCCCATCGAAGTATCAAGGTAACCATTTTACCTTATTGATTGATTCGAGGATCACACATTTTTTCATATCTCCTAAGTGCATTAGAAATTCCATTTTGCCTGAACACCCTAATAGACCTTACAGTAAAATTAGCTACGGGAAGGAAGGTTAGATCTTCTACTTCAATGGGTAAGTTGAATTTTGTTTTGGATGGTCATAATAATTCTGCGAGCTTTAGAGTCTTACCTATAGGAATCTATGGAATCCTAGTAATGGATTGGATTAAAGCAAATGATTCTAACGTACATTGTAAATTGACTTTCAAAAATGACAATAACTCTAGGGTTACAATTATTGGGAAACGGGGAAAGCCTAAGCTTAGACTAGTGAACTTTACCAAACTTATGAAGAGTCATAAGAAAAATGAAAGGATTTACACGTTAAAGCTTAACCCTAAGGAGAAGAAAATAGATTCACTTGAACCCGAATGGATAACAGAATTTGATGATGTATTCCTTGAAGGACTTTCATAGTTACCACCCAAGCATGATGTTGATCACGCAATAGAGCTTACTCCAGGAGCTCAACCAGTTTCCCATAGACCATACAAAATGTCGGTACCTGAATCTGCGGGACTCAAGGAGCAACTAACTCAACTTCTTGAACAAGGCTTCATTGACCCAGCATTTCTCCATGGAGTAATCCTGTTCTCTTTAATCCGAAGAAGGATGGTATCCTACGTCTTTGTATTGATTATCGTGGCTTGAACCAAGTAACAGTAAAGAATAAGTATACAATACCAAGGATTTATAAACTCGATTACATGGAGCTTCTATCTTCACCAAAATTGATCTTAAGTCAAGGTATTACCAAATCCGAATCAAGGAGAATGGCATACCAAAGACAGAATTTATTACTCGTTACATTATGAATTTACAATTATGCCTTTTGGACTTACTAATCTCCTGCATCTTTTAATTGTCTCATGATCGACGTGTTTCAAGAGCATCTTGATGATTTTGTTCTTGTCTTCTTTGATGATATCTTGGTTTACTCAAGAAACAGATAATAACACGAAAAACATGTAGGGTGAGTACGTCACTTGAACTTTTTTGTCAAAATCAACTTTATGCCAAACATAGAAAATGCACCTTCTTCATGGACAAGGTAGAATATTTGGGATTTATTGTATCCAAGGATGGTGTTTCTATTGACCCAAGTAAGATTGAAGCTGTTATAGCTTGGCATACACCAAAATTAGTATGATAAGTACGTAGATTTCTTGGTTTAACAGGATGGTATCGTGCATTTATTCAAGGCTACGCTAAGATTGCATCTCCATTGACTAATACACTTAAGAAAGCTAAAGTGTTTACTTGGAATGAACGTGCTCAAGCTAGTTTTGAGAAATTCAAAGAAGCTTTGGTGAATGCTCCAATACTACCGCTTCCAGACCTCAAAGACATAATTCACTGTGCTCACTGGTGCAAGTGGACAAGCGATTGGTGGTGTTCTGTCTCAAGAACAAAAGCCAGTAGCTTATGAATCTCGTAAGTAACGTACACATGAGTTAAATTATCCTACACATGACTTGGAATTACTGGCTGTTGTGCATGCTCTTAAAGTATGTGACATTATCTTCTTGGAAGGAGATTTGAAATACAGACCGACCATAAAAGCCTGAAGTGGATCTACACCCAACCTGACATGTGCATGGTAAAGGGCAAAAGCAGGTATGAACGTCCTGAGCAGGAGAGTGGCAGCGAAAATGTATGCCTTAAGTGGTTTTTTAGGCCAAGGGGGCCTCCAAATTGGGATAATTGAGATGGCAAGTCGAGGTGTTCAAAGTGTGGGGATAGGCCCTAGAATGTGGTATTCAAAATTCTCTAGAAGCTCGTCGAGACGGCTCGTCAAACGGGGCCACGGTGTGAAAGATATGCCAGTCCAAAGTTAGAAGGCTTTCGAGATCTCGACGAACAGGGCAGATACGGATAGGCGACCAAAACTGGGATCATTGGATACGCGTGTAAAGCTCAAGCTGTGGAGCATGCCAGTCTTTTCGGTTTGCCATTCGGAGCTCAAATGTGCAAGTTATGGCCTGTGGAATATTTGTCGGGGATCGGGTATGTGCTCACCTCGTCATGTTGGTAGGCATGTTGACGAGAGTTTTTTTGAGCTCGCCAAGATTTTGAAAAATTGCATGCAATGTGGGGAGTCAGCCAAAATTTGCAGATGGCCGATCGGAGTCAGGGGCGTCGAGATGCGCCCACTTTAAGTGGACAGACAATCACGTCAGAAGAAAGGGGCAAGCCTTATTTTTTTCCAATTGGGCGACTTGCGGTGGAAGGATGTGGAATGTTCGGAATACGAAAAAATTTCTCGAGAGGTGTGGGCTTGGAAAGAAGGGGATTCAACAAACTCGTGCACATATAAGCACCGACGGTGTGGGGAAACCAGGCCTCAAAACCCCCTTGGCTATAAGTGCTAAAAGGGGAAATAAGTTTGGCCTTAGCTTTTGTGGAGTTTGCTCAATCCCAAAAGCGCCACTGCCCAAGAAAAGAAGTTTTTTTTTTTTGCTTTGAAAGGGAAGAGGAAGAAAAAGAAGGGGCAGTCGTTTTCGAAAAAGAAGAAGGGTTTTCTTTTTGGCTTAAGGAAGGAGGAAGGAGATCTCCATTCGCTCGTGCTCGGCGGTCGAAGCCGAGATGTGTTGTTCGTGAAGCGGCTCCGGAGAGCGAGAGCTCTATAGAGAATAAGCCAGCGAGGGTTGCCAAGAGGAAGCGGCTTTTGTCGAAGCGAAGCCAACAATGAATTTTTTTGTTGAGACGTGTGTCGACGGAGTCGAATGGCGAGGGAGGTGTGTGTCCCTCTGTATGGATTGGTGTTGGCCATGGCGTGACCTAGAGCAGGCCACATGAGTTTTGTACATGGTGTGTAAAGAAGCTCTCATTGCCGATTTTTTGGCGTTGTATTTCCCCCCTTGCCCCCTTTCTTCTTTGCTCGTCTCGAGGGTGTGTGGTGCCGATATGTGTGAGCGTGTGCGACCCCCGGGCCCCCTGTGTTTGTGAGAGAGAAAGAGAGAGAGGTGTTGAGTTGTGGAAGAGCTGGAAGCGGGCAATATCGATGTGGTAGCTTTCTGAGGATTGTGCAACATGTGTGTGCGTTGGGCGAAGTGCAGGCGAGGCCCTGCTAGTGTGAATCGTCTTTTTTGAAGGTGTTTTCGAGAGGACAGGGGTTTTGTGAATACCCTGAGCTATATAGGGGCAGTTGTTTATGTGTCGGGTGTGTTCGTCATTCCCCCTCTCCATCTTCAGGTGCCCCCACGGAGGAGCACACAATGCTCTTGTTTGAAGACAAAGCGATGATTTTGGTGATGCCAAAGGTGCGGCCTTTGAAGAGCAAGTGCTGCTAGAGAAGTAATGGCTTGGACGGGATTTTCCATTTTCAGTGGGGTAGAAGATACAGGAACTTGGCTCCAAGACTATGGGTTGTTTGTGTTGGAAAGCGGTTTGTCGAGGGAAGAAGGTGTTGTAGAGGTGTTTCCTCTCCTGGTTCGTGGTAAAGCCAGGATATGGTTCGATGGCCTGCCTAATGAGGAAAAGGGGGATCATGAAGCACTGGAATCGCCTTTTCAAAGCAAATATGTAGCAGATGCGCAGCTAGATGAAGTAAAGAGAAGGCTAGACAATTTGAAGCAAGGTTTGGAAGCGGATTTTCAAACATTCCTATGGGAATTCGAAGCCCTTTGGGGAAATCTAATAAAGGTAACTGCTGCTGAGAATGTTGGGTTTTTAAAACCGAGCAAGTTTTTGGATTGCCTGCATGAAGAAGTGCGTGATAAGGTGGAGATTGATGGCCCGGTGTCATACGAAGAAGCGGTGGCTCTAGCGAAAGGGCGAACTAAGAAGATTCTTAAGAAGCGTGAAGCTAGACGGGGTTTGCCAGGTGTTGTGATCCCAAAGCAGGTTGATGCAGTGGTAGCCGAGCCAAGGATTGTGAAAACAGAAGTGCATGTGCGAGAGGAACCGAGGGTTCTTTTGCTACAAAGAGACAGAGTGGTTCCTATGCCGAGGATGCCGGCTAGAGAGGCTCCAGTTGTGGAGGATGCACATGTGATTCCAAATCGGGCAAAGGATGTGCTACCAACCTCAAGTGTGACTGTAGAAGCTCCATCACAGGGTGGTAAAGGTCAAACGGTTCGGTTTGTAGATGAGATCGAAACGATGAAGCTAGGGGAGATTCCCGAGCTTGAGACAGAGGGCGAGGTTGAGCCAAGTGAAAGTAGCTCTTTGGATGTTGACACAAGTTGGGAGACCGAGTCGTCTCAGTCAAGGTATGATAAGTTCGATCTCTTGCATGTGAGTAGAGATACAAGGGATGTGTGTGAAGAGTAGGGTGAAACACAAAACTGATATGTTCAGTGGAGGCCAAGTGGAGGAGCCCGAGCCTACAGGTGATGATATGCAGGTGAAGGTGATGTGCGGTGCCACCAATGGAGTATGCCATGCTAGTGCAATACGTGCAGAGTTTTGCCAAGAAGGATGGAGAAACCTTGCCTATGGGAGAGGACGAGGATAATCTGATACAGAACGAGTTTCTTTCTTCCTTGATGGATCATGATGCAGCAGTAGAAGAGATGCTTGAAGAGCAGGTGATGGAAGCCAACAAGCAAGTGGTGCTTATCGACCTTGAAGGGCTAGTAGATGAGGAAGAGCTCGACAATGTTGGAATTGAGTGCATGGAAGATGACAAGGGTAGTGCGGAGTCAAAGTTAAAGGTGCTTCCTACGCAATCAGCACCCGCACCCTCTATGACATGTGATGTGGATTCCAAGGCCGTGTCCAAGATTTCTAAGGAGGTCTGTGAGTGGTGGGTGAAGGGGATGCTGATAAATGCAGCTGTGAAGTGGGCTGTTGAGCAGGTACAAGATCTGCTAGACGAGGATCTAGCTTTACATGGATGGGAGGGTGGGTCAGATATGTTAGGTCTGTTTGGTACGAGTGATGATGCAAGTATGCCGAGAGTGTTGGTTGAGCACAATAGTGCTCTATTTGATGTGTTTGTAAGTGCTTTGTTGCGAGTGGGCAGTATGCCGTTGGGTGCATGGAGTGGTAGGAGTATGCTATTCGCAATTTGGGTATGCAGTTGGCTATGTGCCCTCGTATGGCATTATGTAAGGGTGTTACAGGTGGACGGAAGAGACCAATACATGGTGTTTGATCCAGGCAGTTGATGACAGGTAAAGCAGGGGGTTGGGAAACCCGCATGAACAAAGGCAGCACGTACCAGATGCCAAGTTTTGTACATATGTTAGGTGATTTTGTGATGTGCAGAGAGTTTGTTTTGGTGCGTCAGTTTTTTAGTGCAATAAGCCTGTTTGTGGTTGAACATGAATGTTCAACAAGGGGGTGGGCAATGATGGTGCAGCCAAAGTTGGTCCGTGCTGGGAAGTGTACAGTGCAAAGATGTGTATGCTGACAGGTGCATTGTAAAGGGCAAAAGCAGGTATGAACACCCTGAGCTGGAGAGTGGCAGCCGAAATGTATGCTTAAAGTGGTTTTTTAGGCCAGGGGGCCCTCCAAATTGGGAGAATTGAGATGGCAGGTCAAGGTGTTCAAAGTGTGGGGTTAGGCCCTAGAATGTGGTATTCGAAATGCTCTAGAAGCTTGTCTAGACGGTTCGTCAAACGGGGCCACGGTGTGAAAGATATGCTAGTCCGAAGTTAGAAGGCTTTGCAGATCTCGACGAACACGGCAGATACAGATAGGCGACCAAAACTGGGATCATTGGATACGCGTGTAAAGCTCAAGCTGTGGAGCATGCCAATCTTTTCGGTTTGCCATTCGGAGCTCAAATGTGCAAGTTATGGCCTGTGGAATATTTGCCGGGGGTCGGGCATGTGCTCACTGTGCGATGTTGGTAGGCATGTTGACGAGAGTTTTTTTGAGCTCACCAAGATTTTGAAAAATTGCATGCAATGTGGGGAGTCAGCCAAAATTTGCGGATGGTCGATCGGAGTCAGGGACATCGAGATGCGCCCACTTCAAGTGGACAGACAATCATGGCAGAAGAAGGGGGCAAGCCTCATTTTTTCCCATTGGGCGACTTGTGGTGGAAGGATGTGGAATGTTCGGAATACGGAAAAAATTCTCAGGAGGTGTGGCTTGGAGAGAAGGAGATTCAACAAACTCGTGCATATACGAGCACCGATGGTGTGGGGAAACTAGGCCTAAAACCCCCTTGGCTATAAGTTCAAAAAGGGAAAATAAGGTTGGCCTTAGCTTTGGTGGAGTTTGCTTAAAAGCAAAAAAGGAAAAAACTCCCAAAAGAAAGCCTAAGGGCACTAAGGGCAGTGGCGCCACTACTGCCCAAGAAAAGAAGTTTTTTCTTTGCTTTGAAAAGGGAAGAGGAAGAAAAAGAAGGGGCGGCCGTTTTCGAAAAAGAAGAAGGGTTTTCTTTTTGGCTTAAGGAAGGAGGAAGGAGATCTCCATTCGTTCGCGCTCGGGGGTCGAAGCCGAGATGCGTTGTTCGTGAAGCGGCTCTGGAGAGCGAAAGCTCTGTAGAGAATAAGCCAACGAGGGCTGCCAAGAGGAAGTGGCTTCTGTCGAAGCGAAGCCAACAATGAAGTTTTTTGTCGAGGCATGTGCTGACGGAGTCGAATGGCGAGGGAGGTGTGTGCCTCTCTGTATGGATTGGTGATGGCCATGGCGTGACCTAGAGTAGGCCACATGAGTTTTGTACATGGTGTGTAAAGAAGACGTCATTGCTGATTTTTTGGCGTTGTATTTCTCCCCTTCCCCCCTTTCTTCTTTGCTCGTCTCCAGGGTGTGTGGTTCCGGTGTGTGTGAGCGTGTACGTCCCCCCGGGCCTCCTGTGTGTGAGAGAGAAAGAGAGAGAGGTGTTGAGTTGTGGAAGAGCTGGAAGCAGGCAATATCGGTGTGGTAGCTTTCTGAGGATTGTGCAAGGCGTGTGTGCGTTGAGTGAAGTGCAAGCGAGGCTCTGCTAGTGTGAATCGTCTTTTTTGAAGGTGTTTTCGAGAGGACAGGGGTGCTGTGAATACCCTGAGCTATATAGGGGCAGTTGTTTGTGTGTCGCGTGTGTTCCCCATTCTCCCTCTCCAACGTCAGCAAGGGGACGGACCCATTAGCGACATCGCTAATGGGTGCCTCGCTTTTTTTAGCAAGGGGAAGCCATGCAACGAAAATAGGGGCTCTATAAAAATGTGTGTTCACTTTTTTTGGGGGAGTCTTCAGCACCTCATCATCTGGTGGCTCTCTCCTCCTCATATCATCAAGTTCTTGAGCTCTTAAGCTCTCTAATCTCCGAAGCTTAGGCATTATCGCTCTTACGCTCTACAAGCGGGACCTCACTTCATCATCTTGCTATTGAGTTCTCTCTCCGAAAGAGGAAGCCAAGGCTCATAGGCTGTCATAAACCGCTCTTAATTTCATGAGCCCTCTCTCGGATTATCTCCTAAGCTCGGAATGATAAGTTCTCTTATTGGATTAACACAAGCTCTGATAAGACAAGCCAAAGCTCTCTCCTTTGGGAATTCATAAGCTTTCTTAAGCTCCCATTAACCTACTCTTAACCTCATGAGCTCTTATTAACCTCAAGATTAACCTCATAAGATTTCTCTATCTGAAATGGAGCCTAATCTCTCAGATCCCATAAGCCAATCTTGATTTCTAATCTCTCGGATGCCAAGCCATAAGCCAACGCCCTTGCTCACTTAAGCCAAAACTCTCGTAATCAAGCTTAAGCCAATTTTGTAATTTTGGTTGCCAAGCCAAAGCTAAGACTAAAATCCTAAGCTTCTTAATCTCAGAAACTTGAGCCAATCTCTATACATCAAGCCTAATCTCTCGAATTCATAAGCCAAGCTCTCTAAATCGAGCCTAATCTCAAACCATTAGCGAAGCCTAACCTAAGCCGAGCTTCTAGGCCATCATTAGCGATTTGAATCGGGAAGCAGAAGCCAAATCGGACGGCCATTGGAAGGAAAAACTCCTGTGCCTTAACGGGAAGAAGCAGAAGGCGGGACAAATCAGGTCTTTGATAATTTTCTTCACTTGCACCTGGTTTATCTTGTAAGGAGCATTAAGCCTCCATTAATGTTTGATTAATGCTCATTATGGTTGATTAACTAGAGTTGAGAGAACAGTTTTTTTTGCGCACTGTTGTCGTTAATTGTGCCTGCTGCACCTCTTTTCTCGCACCTCTCATAGCCAGGGGCCCGGTGCCTTCTCGGCTCATCATTCACACATTTATCCCCCGACATTCTTGGTGAACCCGACGCGAAACGAGCCGAGGTGGGAGGTCAGGATGGAGATTTCAGCAGAATTGATGCAGTTTATTGAAGACTACAACCTCAACAGATTTGATAAAAATCTAGCAGCAGCAGATCTGTCAAAGATGTTGGGCTTAGTTAAGGGATGCTTGCAAGAAGTTGTTAGAAGCTGGACACACCCCATGAAAACTAACTACTCGGAAGATTATCATTTTTTGTAATTATTCATTTATTGAGGAAACCTGATTTTTCACCTTGTAAATATTGAGGCTTACAAACGTTTCAAGATTGTATCCGTGTTTTGATAGTTAGATTGAGTAGATGGTTGATTTGGAACTTTAGGGTTTTGAGAATTGTAAGGTATATTTACCACTTTTTGACCTTAATGAAAAACCTTTTGTCATTTTTTAAAAACAAGTTTTGAAGTCTGTGAGTGAGCGTACTGTGTACGAGAGCTTCATCTTCACACTACGTGTGCACCGGTGGTCGGAATCGAGCGCGGAGAAGTGCAACGTATTTTCCCCAACAAGAGCTACGTGTCGATACCTACATTGCGCGCGTACAGTCCGGTTTTGCGAGCTCCTTCTACGAGCTTCATCTGGTGATTCAATGAGCATACGTTGTCCGATTTTGCATTACAACATATCCACACGTTCACATTGAGTAGAGCTACACATTAGGCACTTTAGATTTTGGAAACGAACACCTGCAAATTTTGGCCAGACATCGTACGTGATTTTGCACCGGGTAATTTGGGTTGGGGTTTTAGTTCATAAACCTTAGGGAGAGCGACCTATTGGTATTAGTAGGGTCTACTTCAAGTTTTATGGTGTTTCGAGTTTGTTTGATAGGTGTTCGGCTCTAGAAAGCGTTGTAGGAAGTTTCCTCTTATGCACTCTTGAAGGCTTTGACTTAGACAATTGGTAGAGACCTCTGTAGGAATTAGTTAGGAGTCGGTCGAGTGTAGGTTGACACCTTATGCTTGCTTCCACGCACCTGCGAGTCGAGCTTCGTCCTTAGCTGACATTATATGTTAGGTGAGTTCTCGTTGTGCTGACGTTCATCGCGGCGTATCCGTCCAACATTGGCGCCGCTGCTCGGGACGAAAATCTTAGGTAGGTGACCGAGAATAGTCCTTGAGGATAGGGATTTTTGGCTTTCCAAGAGTCTCGTTTTACATTTAGATAGGATCAGAGGGTGGAGGACTCTCTAGGTCTTAGAGGGAGTCTAGGGAGCATGTGTCTGGCCTAGATCCTTCGACTTAGGTAGATTTAGGTAGACTAAGATAGTTTTAGGTAGTAGTTGAGTTCTTGAATAGGAGTTGGAGTGATAGAAGCGGTGAGAGGAGAGCTTGAGAGTCCGGAGAGGCCAGAAAGACCCCAAAACACCATTATCACCATTTCACATGATGAGTAGTAATAGAGTAAGTAGAACATCATGATTTAGGATCTAGAGCACTTCATGCACGTATACTTGCTTGGTAAAGTCATCACAAGTTTGTAAAAGACGCAAAAGTGTGTTTCAAAGCCTAAGTGAAGTCCAAAAGTTACTATGAGTGTTTCTGATAGAGCTGTAGAGCATCAGGAGCATTTCTGTCAGGAAAAAAATTAATTTCAAGCTAGGAGACATCTACAGGCTAATCTGGTGGGAATTTTAAGATTTTAAGTTGACCAATGTGTTTAGAAGGTGGGGTTTACCTTAATTTCAACTGGAAAGTGGAAATTTGACCATATCTTGACAGGATAAGGCAAGATAGACTGAAATTGCTAGACATCCTACCCAAATTGTGTCAACGCATTATTTTAAGACCAAAACCATAAGATGGCTGCATGAGCATGACTTGCATGATATATTAAGTGACTGAGAGAGATTTCACCTCATTTGGGTGAGAAAATTGGGTTCAAAGCAGACTTTAGCGCTTTTGACTGAAAAAGGTAAGAGCAACTAAAATTGGGGACTTTTAAAATCCAAACCAAAATCTAAGCATACCACTGAGTTGTTGATATCAAGGGGAAGCTGTGGGTCAAGTCTAGGGTCAAACAGGCCAAGAAGACATCCTATGCGTAGGATGTCTTCTATGTGATTTTGCACTCCAAACCAAATTTTGAGCATACCAAAGTGATCAGCAACTCAAGGGGAGCGTGTGTTTTGAATTTGAAGCCATTCTGATGAAAAAGACATCCTATGCGTAGAATGTCTAAAGCAAGAAATTAAAGCCGGATACTGACAGTGGGCATACCAAGGTGCTGTTTAGCCTGAGGCAAGCCCCCTAGTCAGTTTTGGTCCAAATTGGAGTTGGTTAGACTGATCAAGATCAGCAACAGGCTGTCGGAACAAATTTCTGACTCATTGACCAGCTTATAGGTTTTCAAATCAAAAAGTGAAAACAGTTGCGGGCTCAGCACATCAAGGGGAATCCATAGTGCAAAAATCCAAGCAAAACAAAGCAGGAGACATCCTATGTGTAGGATGTCTATTGGGGCCTACTGAAGAGAAAATTTGATTGGGCTTAGACAGTGAGATTCCATTTGGATTAAGGGTTCCTGAACTTCTTTCAGAAGTAAATTTGGACCTTGTTTGTCCATTTGATGGAGCAAAGACTGAATTCAGACTTTTTCGCATAAATTGAGCAACATCGGAGGGAAGTACAGTTCCAGAATATCAAACCTAATCCAGAATATCAGCAGTGTATGAAATACAGTAGTGGTTGAGATTAACTCTCTAGTTATACCAATCATTACTATGATAACCTCTAGCAGATAAATGCTTTGATTCGATTGCCGAAATTAAACGCTTGTGTACAGGTATATTCAGCAACAAAGCAAGAAGTATTCAGCAACGCTTGTGTACAGGTATATTCAGCAACAAAGCAAGAAGTTGTGCGGAGACTGATACTTTGCCAGGTGAGTGGTTGGAATTGTGATTAATTGCATTGATAAGTTTGATGGTTTTTAAGATCAGGAAGATACATTTTTAGAGACCAGAAGGTGGCAGGTGACCAAGGTAGCTTAGTGTCCACCGAGGAGAGTGTAACTCAGGCAAGGCTAGATCCACTAGCACCGATTATTGAGGAAGGTAGTGGTACTGACACTTCGTCAGATAAATCTTTCTTCATGATGGGTAGTCAACAGCCAGGAGGTTTCACCTATGATGGACCAATGCCAGGAGGAAGCACCTCCCTAAATCCTTTGAATGATTCCAAGCTCACTGTGATCTTCTTAGAAGGAACAAACTTGAGGGGAGCCCTAGTCTATTCTGACTATCGAGGACGCAAGTACATTTGTATCGAAGAGAGGCTGGCTCAAAGATTGGAGATAATCCGAGTCTATGATGATGGAGATAGATTCTGAGATGAAAAGGGGAACCACTATCGAATAGTCAGTAACCTTGAAGGTTACAATAGATTGCGGCGAAAGGGAAAATGGTTTCAAAAGCTCAAGAACCGCCACCAAACATTGATCGGCCCAGAGCTATTTTTATGTATGATAAGAAAACAACCAGGGTTCCAAATTATAATGAGAACGTGGGAATCTACAAGAATGAGAGTGAGGGTATAGTCGCTTACTTTCGCAGCAAAGAACCATACTTAAACGAATTCAGCAAAGACAAGGTTCTTTACTTATTATCTTATGAAACTGCTATGGGGAAGGGTATAGTTCTTGTTGATAGATACGGACGAGAATACCAACATATTCTCCCAGAGGAGGTAGAAAGGGAAACAGGTCTAGGAGCATCAGCATATGCCCCTAAGGAAGTGCCAAGAGCCACCTACACCCTAAGCAAGTCAACGAATCCTTTTTCAAAAGATTATGACGCCACCTCACATTCCACCCGAGCAGGCATTCAACAACCAAAACCAACCAGCAAACCAACCATCACTGTAGGCATGGCTTAGACAGAGTGCAATAGTGGAACAAGACCAAAATCAAGATGGTTATCAAGCCGTAGGAGGGCTAAGGGATTTGCAAGAACCACTACTCTATTCATGGTATCAAGGACAGAGTGCAACAGTGGAACAAGACCGAAACCGAGATGGTTATCAAGCCGCACGAGGGCTAAGGGATTTGCAAGAACCACTACTCTATTCAAGGTATCAAGGAGAGAGTAAGCCAAAGACTCAAGGGTCAACAGAGCCTGGAGGACCACCCTTAGAACGAGCTCGAAGAGATGAAACATCTTTGGCGAGAACTATTAGAAATTATGGCTTAGGAGCACCACTGAGAGAGGAACCAGCCTACTACAGAAGACATGAGGAGGTATATCGATTAGGACGTGGAGATCCAATGATAAGGTTTGTAGACCATCGTAGAATTAGACCCTCTCAAGTGCAAAAATGGGTAAACAAGAAATACACAGGAAACAGAGACCCAAGAGATCATGTAGCAGCCTTTGTGCGTGTAATTAGAGCCGAAGAGGTGTTAGACTTTCCTACCCAATTTGCAGGGTTTGGACTATCCCTAGAGCATGACGTTGCCACTTGGTTTGACTCTGTAGAGCGTAGAGACTTTGAGTCTATGGAGGAAGTGTTTGACGAATTTATCGAGGAATTCTCACAAAGGGGGGTAGCTCATAATATCGTCTCACAAATCCATAAATTCAAACAGAAAGATGGGGAATTTGTACGAAAGGCAGCCCTAAGACTAAAAAGATATGTTAAGCTATGTTCTGTGGAAGAAGTGCCAACTCAGTCCAGACTTATGCTTATATTTATCCAAGGACTAAGGAATGCGGATCTCCAGAAAGACTTACATATAAAGCGGAGCACGACGTTGAATGAGTTGACCAAGGAGGCTCTTTACCTTGTGGACAATTGTGTGGTCTACAAAGAGGGGGAGTTCAAGGACCTTGACAACGATTCATCTTCACAACAAAGTGGAAGCAAGTCTTCTAAGACAGCACCGAAAGGAGAAGTAGCTGTAAACCAAGAACAGCTTGTAGATGAAGTGCTAAAAAAGATTAACTTGTACGCTAAACACCAAGCTAAACAGCCCAAGTGGTATGCTATTGAACAAAAATGGACGAACCATGGGACAGAGGAATGTTATTATAACAAGGGATATGTGAGAGAGAGACCTTACGCTCCCCAAGCTCAGGTAGCTTCTCCTCAAGTTTCATCGATGCCTAGGTATCAAGCAGGCAACCTACCAGGACCTGTAGATGTAGAAAGACCACAACCGGTGTTGGGGCAACAACCACCCCTACCAGGATAACGACAAGTCGCTCGGTATAAGATACACACCAACCATAACCGACAAATCAGAGAATAAGGCTTTGGTGCCTATGCATGCATATTATGAAGATCCCAACGGATATGCGGAAAACTCTGTCTATTATCCACCGGAAGAACCCTCAACACCAGAACCATGGAGCATGATAGGAAGTACAGGACCACCAAGAGCTGCACAGGTAGCAGGAGAAGGAAGATATAGCTTAGATGAACAAACATGGTTGTTCATAGCCAACGGAGGCATGGGCGGACAGAGACATGCATACCAACAAAGAGGAGCTCAAGGAGCACCTCAACAACCCAAGGGACCCTGCTACAAGTGTGGTGGATACCATTGGCTAAGAGACTGTCCTCATGATGAAATCATTAGAGTCAACGCATATTGCACCGAGTGTGGAGTTACTCATTTGATTCCCGATTGCCCTAAAAACCTGAGCAAAGGAGCAAAAACCACCTTGAACATGCTAGAAACAGTACCTTCTAGTGGAGGGTCGGAAAATGCATCAATCATACCTATTCACCCAGTAACACGAGCCCAAGCTCAAAGAATGACGAACGAACCCATAGTTAAAGAGCCAAAAACCGATGCCCAAAGTTCAGAAACGAAAAATCAGAGAATCACTTGAAAAGCTAGAAAGGCGCGTATGAAAGCCAGGAAAGAACGAGAGCAAACAGCTCTATCTGAGGAGTTGAAACATACAAAGGATACATTAGAGCGGTTAGAGGATCTAGCTAGCTTAAGTTCACACACCACGGAAACCATAGCACCCAAGGAAATAGCAGATCCCAAAAGTGCAGGATCAAAAGGATCTGTACTAGCAGACAGACAAGGTAAATGAGCAGTTGGATGCGCTTCTAAAAGCTTATGAAGCTAGACTAAAAAAGAACCAAACCCAAGAGCAAAGATGGATGAATTATCCATATGCGAAAATAGAAAAACAAAGGTTGGAAATGTGTAAAAGGATGAGCGAAACAGCTCAATCATTGATGGAAGACATGCTGGGTAAACCTGCAAATTTGCATGAAGCACCAACTCCAACCCCTATCCATCCAAATTTAGAGGAACAAGTAGAAACAAAGGAAAGACTCACTAATGCTTATGAGTCCAGAGGAGAGCCTATCATAGTGCCAAATACAACAGATGAGGCAAGTGACGGGTTCCAGCCTAAAACATTGACAGAAATGGGTAAGGACTGTAACGGTCTAGATGATCTATGGAAGCAAATCCGTGAGGCCAACGAGGCTAATAGGATGAGTAACCACATGAATAGCACAAGAAAAGAAAAGAATGTAATCTTACCTCCTATTGAAGAATTTGAGGCAAGGTCACAAATGAACTTTGAGATACATTCACAAGGCGGAGACCAAGGATCAATTAGTTCGGGGCACAGCCAACCAGACTCGCTGAAAACTTTCTAAGAGAGTATGAAGCCAAGTCTGAAGTGAGACCAATCCCATCTCAAAGACTTTCTTCTAATAAAGTGATGGATTCATAAGGGTTGATTAAGTTATTGTCAACCCCGGTGGCATGCACAATCACATTAGCAGAACTCCTAAGGTTACGACCAAACATGTGGACCACAGTAGGTAAATGCCTAGAAAAACTTGGAGTGAAAGACCCCACCTTGAGGCTAGAGGAAGGGATCAGAGAGTTGGATAGGCCCAACTAAACACTAGGGTAGTACCATTAAACAAGGTTGGAGAGTATTGCGAGGGAGAAGATGGAAACACCACGCTACCAATAGAATTCCAAGGAGTAGTTTCCAAAGCTATTCTTGACAGTGGAGCAGGAGTTGCTATCGCCACCAAGGAAATCTGGAAAAAATGGGGAAAACCAGCTTTAAGAGCTACCAGAATGAAAATGCAATTGGCAGCAGATGGGTTCATGGAGAAGCCTCTAGGACTCTTAGGAAAGGTGATTGTCACTTCGTGTCGAATCGAGTATGAGCATACATTTGCGATAGTCGATTTCAACAAAAAGAAAAATTATTAGATCATCTTGGGAAGACCATTCATGCGACAATTGAAGATGGTCCAATATTGGGGTTACGACCACACATACCTCAGACATAGCGAGACAACAACTAAAATACACCTGAAAGACCATAGTTACAAAGATGTGAATCAAACACCTGTGAAAGAGTTTGATTCAACTACAATAGCAAGATCGGAACTCCCATCATGGTTAGGGCAACAAAAAGAGCTATGGATGTACAGAGCTTCACATTATGGAAGCTTAAGAAGAGAGGAATGTGTCTTAGAAAGAGTGGTAGAGGACAAGGAGTATATTTCGGAACCTTTCCCTGAAGATGCCTTGGAACCTCTAGAATGGGAACACATACTAGCAACATTGGATGTCTGTACCATTACAGATAGTCCGACAACAAAATTTTGCGATAAGGATGGCTATGATGTGCTACCCTACTACATGGTAAGCATTATACGAGGAGAAGATGATACGATAGAAAAACCAGAACAAGAAGAGTTTGATAACTCCTTTGGACATCTGGAAGTAAACGATGATGCAGATAATGAGTGTTCAGACACATCAAGTGAGCATGGAAGGGACACCGAGAATATCAAGTTTTATGATTTTGCTAATCAGCACCCTAGACGCCAGGAACACTATAGGAGGAAACGAGCAGGAAACAAAGTGAGAGAGAACCTGATGCCCAAGATAAAAGGTAAAACTCACTATTTGATGCTTGTAAAAGCAGAGGATTGTGTAAAAGATCAAATATCAGGAAGATTCTCAAAAGATCGAAGGGAAAGAACGCGAGAGGAAATAAAACAGGAACGAAAAGCTAAAACAGAAACAAAATCACAAAAAACTCAAAAATAAAAAAAAGAAACAACAAAAGACCAAGAGTGGTGGACCAAACTGGAGCGTAAACAGAAATACCAAGAACTGAAACGGTCTTTATGTGAGATATGGACTACTGAAGAAGATAGTGATGGTAAAGGGGAGTCAAAAAAGGGGAACATGAATGTACCATCACACTATCGGAATTTTATCATCCAGGACAGAAAAATCATCATGACACCACCAGTCAGGAAAAGAACCAACCAAGAATCTTACGATGGGCTTGAAAATGCAAAAAGGATAGACCTCGGGGAACCAGGTAAAAAGCCTTAGCCGGTCTATATAGCAAACGATTTAGAGCCTGAATAAGAAGAACGAATAACACAACTTCTAAATAAATATAAAGATGTGTTTGCATGGTCCTATAAAGACCTCAAAGGAGTTGATCCATCGATATGCCAACATACAATTCCTTTGAAATCGGATGCAAAGCCTAGCAAACAACGTCCTTATACATATAATGATACATTTGCTAAACAAATCAAAGAGGAGATTGATAAGCTGATGGAAGCTGAATTCATCTATGAAATTGAACATACAGATTGGGTGTCACCCATTGTGGTAGTTCCCAAAAAGAACGAAAAACTGCCAGTGTGTGTAAACCTCAAAAAGGTAAATGCAGCCACCATAAGGGATAATTATCCCTTGCCAATCACAGAACATGTACTTGAGCGGGTGGCTGGAAAACGGGCTTATTCCTTTCTGGACGGGTTTTTAGGATATAACCAACTGGCAATTGCAAGGGAGGATCAACACAAAACAACGTTTGCCACAGAATGGAGAATTTATGCATATCGAGTTATGCCGTTTGGCTTAACTAATGCCCCAACTACCTTCCAAAGATTAATGACGTACGCGTTCAAAGAATACCTGAGAATATTCTTAGAAATATACATGGATGATCTTTGTGTACACTCTCTTCTACGAGAGGAACATATTGATCATTTGCAAAAGGTATTTGAAAAATATAGAACATATCGAATCTGTCTTAACCCGGAAAAGTGTATCTTTATGGTTAAGCAAGGCCGCATCTTAGGACACATTGTCTCAAGAAATGGCATAACCACTGACCTAAACAAAGTCAAAGTCATAGTAGACCTACCCAGGCCCACTAATGCGAAACAAGTGCAATCCTTCATGGGACACTGCAGATATTATCGAAGATTCATATACATGTATGCTGTCATTGCACAGCCACTGTATCGTTTGCTAGTCAATTTCGATTGGACCGAGGAGTGTGAAACTTTATTCCAAAAGCTGAAGGAAAACCTTATATTAGCTTGATGCACCGGATTGGGAAAAAATATTCCATTTTCACATTGATGCTTTTGCTTATGCAATCGGAAGTATTCAGACTCAACCTAGAGACGGAACAATGGATTTTCTAGTGTGTTATGCAAGCCGACAGTTAAACGGTGTTGAAAAGAACTACACAACCACCGAACGAGAAGGGTTAGGAATGATTTATGCTATAAAGAAATTCCGGCATTATTTGCTCGCGCACAAATTTGTGTTCTTTACAGATCATGAGGCTCTTTTGTATCTGGTCAATAAACCATGCAATACAGGAAGAATTGTACGCTGGTTTATTATATTTCTAGAGTTTTATTTCACAGTGGTGGTCAGAAAGGGTAAAACCCATCTACGAGCGAATCATCTTTCAAGGATACACAACGGGGAAGCTCCTGAAGGAGTAGATGATGACATACCAGATGCTTATCTTTTCAATATTGAAATGATACCCAAGTGGTCTCAAGAAATTGTTAGCATTCTTTCCTTTGGAAGTAGGTTTGATAATACGAAATACAGATCCAAACAACAAACAATTCGACAATTAAAAAACTTCCAGTTGATAGCAGGGCGACTGTATCATCTAGGATCGGACCAAATCCTACGATTATGTATAAATCTGGAAGAATTCGAGTGCTACCTTGAAGACGCACATGTCCAGGATTGTGCATTTCATTGTTCAACAGTGAAAACACACCAGAGACTGAAACAGTTAGGGTTTTATTGGCCAACTATGTATGCGGACACACATTCTTATGTTACCAACTGTACTATATGTAGTACCAAATGACCAGTGGATCATGCAACATTGTTTCAGGTAAACATTGCACCTGCATGGAGTCAATATATCATTGATTTCTTAACCACCAGGACGTTTCCTGAGAACATCACAAGAGCACGGAAAATGGCTATAGAGCTGGAAGCTCGCGACTTTCAGATAATGTTGATTCTAGAACATGCACATAGCGAAATAAGTGGAGGCCATTTTTCTGGCGATAAGACGGTAAAAATTGTCTTAACCACAGGTATATGGTGGCCTACAGTGCACATGGATGCTAAAGAGTTTGTAAAGCGTTGTGACGCATGTCAGCGCACCAAGGTGCCGATAAAGAGAGATGAGATGCCACTACGGCCAATGATGGGAGCACGAGCGTTTGAAAAATGGGGCATTGATTTTGTGGGACCTATCTCACCCCCTGTATATCGCACCCATACCCAATATATCATTGCAGCTACGGACTATCTCACAAAATGGGCGGAAGCCAAGGCAACGCAAAAAGCAGATGCACGAACTATTGCACAATTTTTGTATGAGAATGTTTTTGTACGATACGGTTTACCAATATAAATTGTCAGTGATCGTGGGACACATTTTCTTAATGAAGTAATTGAATATCTGCTAGAGGAATTCATGGTCATACATAGGAAATATGCTCCATACCATCCACAGGCCAATGGACAAGCCAAGGCCACAAATAAAACACTATGCACAGTTCTCACTAAAATAGTGTCAGAGTCAAGAACAGATTGGGATCAGCAGCTACACTCAACCCTATGGGCATACAGGGTAGCTTACAAAACATCGATAGGAACAACACCGTACAACATGGTGTTTGGCCTAAATGCTATACTACCCATAGAGTTTTTAATTCCAACTCTACGAATAGTGAAACACTTAGAATGGACAGGGCATGAACTCTCTTCAAGAATAGATGATCTTGAAAAGCTAGATGAACTCCGCTTGAGAGCTTTAGCTTCAATCTATTCTAAAAAGAGAAGACAAAAAGATTTTTTTGACAAGCATGTGCGCACTAAAGAGTTCAAAATAGGTGATTATGTACTTGTTTATACTTTGAAGCAACATGCCAAGAAACTTAAAAAGCGAGGGATGGGACCCTTTGTGATTAATGATCTATCACAAAGTGGAGCTGTCAAGCTTGCTACATTAGCAGGTGAAGAAATGCTGAACTGGATTAGTAGATGTCGACTGAAGAAATATCATCTACCACTCACACAAGAGATGCTCCAAAAAATCCATCGAGGAAAACAACGAATGAAGGAAAAACAGAGAGTACGAGAGGAAGCTCAAGCAGAAGCACAAGAACGCATTGCAAAAAGAAGACTTCTGCGACAACAACAACAAAGTGGAGCACCATTGCAAATAAATTCCATTCGACTAACGAAGTTGGATGAAGACAGAGTGGAGCCAAAAATTGCAGTCAAAGTGGGTAGCAATCAAGTTGAATCAACGCCAGAGTGGAGCCAAAAATTGCAGTCAAAGTGGGTAGCAATCAAGTTGAATCAACACCGGCATTGCTTGATTCTAGAGCTCAAGCAAATTTGATCTCTTACAGATTATACCAACAACTCAAATCCACAAGTCAACTTCATCCTACTCATCAAGTGCTAGAAAGTAGTACATCACACTCGTTGAAAACATTGGGTTGGACTATATTGCATGTACAAGTACATCAATATATTTACCCACACAAATTTTATGTAGTCAAGGATGAAAGCACACAACACCCAATGATGTTGGGACAACCTTGGCAAAAAGAGTACAATGTGTAGATAGATTGGAATGCGAATGCAGTCAAAATTCAGCATGCACGAGAACAACAGGTGATAGAATTTTCTCAGCAATACCATAATAATCAGCTGCCAGCAATGCAATCACTGGCAAAAAAGCCAAAAGCAAGAATGCCACCAAAGAACAACATGATACCCAAGGTCAACCGACATTTAAAATCCAACCATGCTAACTACATACATACAAAGTCACCGACCGCAATGCAAAGATCTAGATTACCAAAACAAGGGAAACAAGTATGGATGCGGAAGGATAGAAATGACATGGTAGACAAGCAACAATGCAAGGAAAGAATTCAACCGAAGCAGATAGTTCAACCAAAAACCAAGGGCATAAAACAGATACGGATCCCAAAGAAAATGATCAACAATAACCGGAATGTTACTCGCATTTGGATACCAAAACAAAAGCAAAAGGAACTCCCTTCAGTACAAGCAACAACGGAAGGCAGACAGTTGCATTTGAAAAAGGACAACCGACTTAAGTGGATTCCGATCTGCAACAAAACAGTGGCAACCAAGGAAGTAGCAAAACACCTACAAAAACCGATAAAAACAAGCTACCAATGGACTGCAAAAGAAATATGGTCCACTACCATTCCGGCCAAGCCAATCCTCTCCATAGAAACAACTACGGTTATATCAACAGTAGCAGCAAAGCGATTTCCTTTTGCAAAAAAGACAATTAAACAGAGAGTAGTAGAGTTACAGCTGTTACTTGCAAAGAAAATAGGAAACCTCGACGGCGAATGCCAATAAGCATATGGCTTATTCCCTTCTCTTGCACAGCTTTAATTTTTCCATGCATTGACCGAGTATGCATAAATTAGGGCTACATTAATCGGCCAAGCATTAGCACAAATTTTTCAACCTATGCACGACACATACTCCGAGGCGATACTTTGTCGTTCGGGAGGACTCCGGCTAGGAGGGGGGGAGGCATTCTCAAATGCAGAACCAATAGCAGAAAGAGCAAAAAAAGGGTAGGATTTTTGACTATTTTAAGGGTTGTTGTTTGATTGCAAATTTTTCTGGACTAACCCAAGTACATATGTCCTTATACAGCATGTATCTATAGGTATATGGGGCCAAACACCAAATCAAGCCCCTAGGTGTGTATATGAGTAGAAATAGCCATTTTTCGGGCAAAATATTGGTAAAACGAAGAAATCCAGCCATAAAAATTACATGTGAGTGTATATAATGTTTTGCAGTGATGTTTGTGATTTATTATGATTTTTGGGGATTTTTTGGGTTTGATTTGCTATTTTTCTTTTAATTTTGCTAATTTTCGATGAAAAAAATTCAAAAATTAAAAAAACAGGTGAAAAACGGTCGTAATGAAAAACAAAAAATATGGGAATGATCAGTGACTATAGGACAACCTATGGTACAGTGGGAGTGCAATTATGAGACTAGAGCGAAAAGTGTGTTTTGGCCAGATTTTGACTGAAATGCCAAATTTCTGGTAAACAACGCAAATGGAGTCCAAATCAAGAAATTTTTGAGCCTAAACCACATCTCGCAAGAAGTTGGGAGCACATGTCAAATTTTATGAAAAGTGGTTCGGGGACCTCCATTATAAGAAATTTTCACCTCATTTTTAGCTCATTTTCACTATTGACCTTTTGGAGAGAGCTTCTGCCACCTAGAGCGGACGGACCTTCCAGCAGCTTCTACGACGCGCATGACTACCTGACGGGCTTCAGACATGAGAGGTAGGCTCACCACCTTGAGCTTTTCGCGCATGTTTGTCGTTTTGTCGCGAAAACTAGAGTAGAGTTCCCACACAAAGCGGGCGGTAGAGACCTACAAGTAGAGGTGGCCACCTAATGGCTAACCCAAAAGCAACGAGACTTCATCAGCAGCTTACCCTAGCATAGGAGACCAGTCTTGGATGTCCAAAGGTAGTAGAAAACCCTAAATCCTAGAATCCAGCAAGAGGCCACCAAATGGGAAATCGACGAAAAGGCGCCCAAATGCTACCAAAATTCATGGGTAGGAGCATCTCGACATGCTCGACAAGTCTATGTGAACCACATGACCAAAAAGTGACCTGAAGCGGCACTAAACTTCAGAAACGGAATCATACACACAAAGCATCAAATTGCTCTCGTGGCCAAATCGCATGCCCGTTTGCCACCAAACTTCACGAGCGGCTTTCCTAGACCATCAACAACCAAGTCCTATGGTGGTAGACCACCACAAATCATCGAAGACATGTAAACGCAACCACGGGTGCTTCTAGAGCGACAAATTACCAAATGAAGCTCCGGTGAAGCCAAAGTCGACAAAAACCATACGGCAAGGATTCCCAAGGGATCGGGAAGCTATGAAGACCAACATCAAGAAATTTTATCGCCAAAAAGCACTCCAAAAGTCAGAAAACGGCTCGGAGACTCTAAAGTCCACACAAGGAGTTACTTTCTATCCATTTGACTTTTTTGTTGAAATAAATCTTAAAAGGGACTCAGGGGGACTCAGGGCAGGCACTAGTGGCACATTCCATCAAAAAAATCATCAGGAGACATCCTACACGTAGGATGTCTCAAGGGCCTTTTTGGGCACAGATCCTAACATTTTTCATCACACACATTTTCTGAATGACCTTTACATGCTAGCCACCAAGTTTCATCACATTTGGACCAACATTGACCTCATATGCATGAGAAAACGCAAAGTTAGGGCATAGAGGCAATAATGGGCTATAGACCTACCAAATCTTGTCCAAATCACATGAAACTTGCACAAGACATTCACAAGCACATCACCAACCAATCTGTGTGGTCAAAAGCAAAAATTGATGAAGTGGACATCCTATGCGTAGGATGTCTATTTGACATTTTTGGCCTACAGAGGATATTTGTCCATTCCAGATCCAATCACCTCATCATCAAGAGCTCATATATCAATTTTGAAGCCATTCTAATCAATTTTGACCCCCAACACCTTCAAGATACACTTTTTGAGCCCAAAAACACTACAGAGGCTCTTACAAGCATCAATCCTTGTCCAAATCCAAATCCAAGAGCATAGCCATGTTCCATAGGCCAAGGACCACCCACAGAACAAATCTCATGCCATTTTGATGAAATAGACATCCTACGCGTAGGATGTCTACATCATAATTTGGAACTTCCGTGCAAAGAGTGACATCATGGGAGCCAATACCATGGTGCAATGAGCCCATATACCAATTTTCAACCCATTTGGACATCACTTGCTACCTGTTATGGACTTTCTACCCAATTTGTGACTTAAAGCGTGAATCAGCCCAAAAAATCCACTTTTTGACAAATCCATATCCAAGCACATAGCCATGTTCCATAAGTTATGCACTACCAGCATGTCAAGTATCAACCAATTCTGATGAAAAAGACATCCTACGCGTAGGATGTCTAAATGGTAAATTTTGGCCAAAATTGCACTGTGAGCACATGCACAGCTTCACAAGTTCCTTTTAAGCTTTATTTTCAATTTTCAAGTCATTTGGATATTTAAAACTCAGTTTCTCAGCTAATAATATGGAAAAAATGCTAACTTCGTACTACTGAGTGCAACAGGATCTATGGCAGCCGCGAAGTCACCGGCAAAGAAGAAAAGAATGACCATTAAGGATTAACTAGAAGAAGTGGATCCCTTCATCATACGAGAAGGAACACTAAAGCCCACTGGCACATGGATCCAAGAAGAACTGTTAGAGTCCAACGACCTAAAGATCTACCAAGGAGTGTTCAAAGACACTGAAGGGAATGTGATCGAGCTACCAATGCTGTCGCGAGAACTCAATGAGTTCGTAAGAAGCAAGATGGCCGGGAACTTGGAGAAGATTGATCTCCACAACTATTTTGAAGCAGTGCCGGCAGGGGTTGACATAAAGAGAGTCTGGGAATTTGTAACAACAATAAAAGAAGACGGAGTGGCCAGAGTAACCGATCTACAAGGCAGGCCAAAAACAGAAATAATCATCACTGAGCAAGTTGTAGGAGATGCACTAGACCTCTCCAACAAGGGGGATAGTGTAACTAAAAGAAGGGATGATGTCAAGGTGTACAATGAGAATAAAGGAAACTACACTTTTGAAGATATTGCCAACCCAAGAGTGGAAATCATGAGTCAGTTGTACAACCAATACTTCCATATGTGTACAAAGAGGCCACAAAAGTACAGAATGCCGCCAGGTGCAATTGCCACGACATTCACTTGGGCAATGATGAAGAGCACTCCAAAGATAATCAATTATGCAGCATATATACATGACAACCTATTCAAGATGGGTAACAAGAAGCCAACATATATTGTGCCAAGAGAACTAATCACTAAGGTGATTTATGGGGCACTGCACGCAAAAGGAAGATGACCTGACCCCCCGTCAATAGAACGACTAGCTGAGGCTCAAAGAAGACGAGCCACAAAGAGCACCAAGGGTTGCCACAATATTGAAAAGACGTCTAGAGCCTGTTCAAGAAGAGAAGCCTAAGAAAAATAAGGGAAAGAAAGAATTTTCCCAAGTGCCGGCAAAAGAGACAAAGTCACAAAAAGCGGCAAGACTAGAGCGGCTGATGGAGAGCTTCAGAGCAGAAAGATCCCTTAAAGGCGATTTGAGTGAAATCTGGAAGCCGTCTCTAGAAGAAATTTCCAGATCATCCCAAAGGGTGCAAAGGGATAAATTCGAAGATTACATTAAAAATTTTGAGATTCTTGATGCCACATCAAAAAATATCCCGTGTGTACCTTTTACAAAAGAGGAAGTGGAGCAGGTACAACAAAAACTGCTAGACGAGCAAGAGAGCCAAGAGAAAGAAAGAAAGACTAAGGCAGACCGAGATTTAAAGAAAAAGCCTACATCTCTACTGGCCAGCCCACAGCCCTCACCACCGCCCTCACCACCTCCTAGAAGCCCTACACAAGAAGATAAAGAGGAGGAAGACAAACTAGAAGAACAAGAAGAGGCCAAACAAGAGCAGAGCTAGGAGCCAAAATCAAAGGAAGAGGCTAAGCCTCGAAGTGGGAAACAAGAGCCAAATGATTCATATAACACATTTTTGGACCTGCTAGCAGCAGGATACACAAAAGAAGAGGCTGCCATAGTCGCATTCGACTTGGCAAGCACAGGGCCTAAGGAACAAATGCAAAGCATTAGGTTAGTAGAACTAAAAGAGATGGCCACAGATACAGTGGACCTGCACCCGCCCTCCAATGATTGGGATGTGGTGATGACAAAGTTAACTGGGTTAAGAGAGCAGTCCATGGCCTCAGAAAGTGAGATGGCAGCTCTCAAGGCCACTGAAGTGAAGACAAAGCTGGAAGTAGACTCTCTACAAGGACAAAGTCAAAGGGAGAAAGAAACAGAAGCGGAGCTACAGGCGAGTCTAGCAAGGGCATTGCAAAGAGCCAGGAAATGGAAAAGGAAAATCAGGCAGCAACCCAAAGAATGCAAGGAGTTGAAGAGGAATGTCAGCAACTCAGCAAATCACTGATAGATGCCGAGAGGGAAAGGGATAACTTGACCCTACAGCTGGCGGAGGAGTCTAAAGAAGTTGAAGCAATGAGAAACACTAAAGAAAAGGCGGAGATAGATCAAGAAGCCAGCCAGGATGAGGTCCTTGAGCTCAAGGACCAACTCAAAGTGAAAGATCAAACCATCTAGAGGCTGCAGGCATCTCTTGCCAGAGTCAGAGCTACTAGCTCGACTCACATCACTACGGAAAGCCAACTTTATGAAGAACAGATGCGAGAACTTCAGAAGGAGCTGACTCTAGAGAAAAAGAAACGATTGATGATGGCAGAAGGGTCAATTGTTATGCAAACACGAATGGAAGAAGACCAAAAAGCCCTGCAAGAAGAATTATAAAGTATCAAAAGAAAGATTAAGGAGGCGGAAAAGATAAACGCCGAATTGAACGACCTCCTCGTGAATATGGGAGAAGAAGCTGAAACAGAAAAACAGAAACTCCTAAAGTAGATTGAGGAGTTGAGAGGATAGCAAGCTGGAGAGCAAGAGGGCACGGGGCCAGCGGCCAATGAAGGCATAGATTTAGAAAATGTGGCAGATCCGGTGGACACACCTATGCAAGAGGAAATCCTAGAAGGATTCTCTCAAGAGGCACAAGATCTGACACAGGAGGAGGAAGAAAAACTGCGTAAGGCAATAGAGGTGGAAATCAGAGAGACAACAAAGGAAGCCTTGGAGTGGGAGCAGAGGGTTTTCAAGTCCATGACCATCTAGAAGATTGATGCCAGCAACCTCAGGCGTGAATGGCTTCAACCCTCTCTCCCATATCCTTTGCTAAAGTATGAGGCTACCACCATCAAGAAGAGGATTAGAGAAGAGCCTACCGTGCCACTCTACAACGTAGATATATCCCAACCAGAAGGGGTCAGGCTAATAGTTGACTCTCAACCAAAATGGAGGAAGGCCTGGTTGACAAATTACCCACAATAATTAATCCATTTGGTAGAGGCACTGAAAAACATCAGAGACAACCTCAGCTTTTGTCCTACCAAGGATCAGGACGTGGAAAGCCTAGGAGATATTACAAAGGAGCCAACCCACTTGGCTGAATTATCCTAAGCTGCCAGGCTTGAAGGCAGGTGAGAGAATAAGTGTCCAATACATGGTGAAAACCCTAACGGGCGCCAGCAAATTGTTCATTGGCTCACCTGAACTTACGTGCATCATGATGAAGAAAATCTGCAAAACCCTTCAAGCAGTATTTGAGACATTCAAGCCAAGCCAGGTGACAGACAATGTCTTCTTCTTCCAAGATACTTACAGATGTGCCTATGATCTGTCTGGTCAGCCTTCCAAGGAGGTGATACATGCGTTGTATCAAAGGATAATGATTCTACCATCCTATCACTTTGAAGAAGCGTTCTACACCGGCTTCTTCACAATAAACACTGATATTTTTGGCCCAACAATGATGAATCTACATGCAAGATACGAATCATTGATCAAGATGTGCGAAACCATACGATGAGGAAGCAGATCAGCGGCCATGTCGGGGACGACATGAGCAAGGAGCGGGGGAGTGTTAGAAGCTGGACACACCCCACGAAAACTAACTACCCGGAAGATTATCATTTTTTGTAATTATTCATTTATTGAGGAAACCTAATTTTTCACCTGGTAAATATTCGGGCTTACAAAAGTTTTCAGATTGTATCCCAGTTTTGATAGTTAGATTGAGTAGATGGTTGATTTGGAACTTTAGGGTTTTGAGAATTGTAAGGTATATATACCACTTTTTGACCTTAATGAAAAAACCTTTTGTCATTTTTTAAAAACAAGTTTTGAAGTCTGTGAGTGACCGTACTGTGTATGAGAGAGAGTGTGAGATTCATCTTGACACTACGTGTGCACCGGTGGTCGAAATCGAGCGTGGAGAAGTGCAGCGTATTGCCCCCGACGAGAGCTACACGCTGATACCTACACTGCGCACGTACGGTCCGGTTTTGTGAGCTCCTTCTACGAGCTTCATCTGGTGATTCGGTGAGCATACATTGTCCGATTTTGCATTACATCATATCCACGCGTTCACATTGAGTAGAGCTACACATTAGGCACTTTAGATTTTGGAAACGAACACCTGCAAATTTTGGCCAGACATCCTACGTGATTTTGCACCGGGTGTTTTGGGTTGGGGTTTTGGTTCATAGACCTTAGGGAGAGCAACCTATTGGTATTCGTAGGGATAATCCACCATCCATATCTTGTTAAGTATGGAGCCTAATTTACCCCTTGTAATTTTTTGTGTTAAAAACGCACATTTGTAAGGCCCCCATTATGAGGAGAAGCCATAGTGCAGCCAGACATCCTACGTGATTTTGCACCGGGTGTTTTGGGTTGGGGTTTTGGTTCATAGACCTTAGGGAGAGCGACCTACTGGTATTAGTAGGGATAATCCACCATCCATATCTTGTTAAGTATGGAGCCTAATTTACCCGTTGTAATTTTTTGTGTTAAAAACGCACATTTGTAAGGCCCCCATTATGAGGAGAAGCCATAGTGCGTGAAGAAAAATAACTCGTCAAAAAAAAAAACCACTCGTCCAAAATCAAAATTTTCATGGCCAGTCACCGGAATATTATGATCGGAAAGTGGCCGGAACATGACTAGTCGGTTGGCCGTTTGACCGGTGGCCAGTGGCCAAATTCAAAAGCGGATTTGTCTTCTCAAGGGCGGCCATACATGGGGAGATTGGAGGGTCCGATTTGGACCTATCTGCACAAGGGTGGCTACACATGGTTGCCTCTCATGAGAGAGGGCAACCCTGTTGGCCTATAAAAGGAGGCCATTTCTACACACATTTTATAGTGTGAAGTTGATACAACAAGGTGGGTGTGAGGTGGTGAGAGTGAAGAAAGGTGGGAGCTCCAAAAGGGTTAATCCCTTTGTAGCCTACTTCTTGTTTTGAAGTACTAAATCCATTGAGTGGCTGCATTTCCGTGGGCATAGCCCACATTGGGTGAACCACGTATATCGTGTGTACTCTCTCTCTCTCTCTCTCTCTCTCTCCTCTCTACTCTATAATCTCTTGTGTGTGAAAATTATCTCTCTCCATTAAGTAATCTACTCAATTGTCTCTCTCCATTAAGTAATCTACTCAATTATCTACTTAGCTACGTCATATTTCCTAGCAACTGGTATCTGTAAGAACTAGGGAACTAGACTCTAGGATCCTCCTCCCAACCTCCCTTTATATAGGCGGGCTCCTAGCCCCTTGCCCTAGACGGATCCCCGGTCCACGCTGCCTAGCCCGACCCTTGGCTGTAGTCCATGACTATCCTAGTTCTTAGGGTACATGACCCTTGTCCTGACATTACTCCCCCCGTAAAGAAGAGTTACCTCGAATAATGGTTCTTGTGAAGAGCTAGACTGTACAACAAAATTTTTCCAAGCTACTGACCTTGGCATGGGATGCTCTTAACAATTTTATCAAGAAGATGAGCCACTACAGGCTTCTAATGGTTCTATCGGCACTATAGCTGAGCGGGGTAGCAGATTTATTGTAGATGATTGCATAAACAAATCTATTATATATACAATAGATGATGAAGTGGCCAAGACTGTAAACCTAACATACAATGAGCCTATGGTTGTTTATGGCAATATGTTTGCCGATTCTGTTATCACGGAAGGAGATTCCATAATTGATGGGTTTTTGGCCCAATCTGAAGGAGAAGGTTATAGCAGTATAGGTCAGCTTTGTGATGCATGTACCCCTTCAGAGGGGGTGCATGATGAACATTTTCAAAGTAATAATGGCTTGCTAAGTAGCATGGATGAAGATGAGGAAGCAGAGGGTGATATTGAAGATTGCCTACATCATGTTGATTGTGAGCAGGATATTGACATGGATTGTACATCTATGCTTATATATGGGCTGCAAGAGGAGCCAACTCCTATAGCTTTGAAGAATGCTGAGACCTCCAAGGGTGATTTTCCCAAGGATGTTGTTGATGAAGCTCTTCAGGACAAAGCTATTATTCATTATCAACCTCAAGAGCCAGATAAAAATCTCTCTGATGATACAGGTCTAGTCCTAAGGTTTTGCATAATGGCTATGAAGCTAGAGGGGGTGATGATGCTAAATCATCCCTGATACAACATAAAGTGCTCAAGATTTTTCATTCTCTTGGACAATGTGCCAAATGTGGCTGGGTTTGGATATTATTCCCAATTCTTATGTCAGTAATGTCCTAGCTACCAGTAAAAGGGAGTCAGAATTCTTTAAGTCTTGCTGATAACGACCTTAAGTTACCAAAAGGTTATGAGATGTGGCTGTTGCACTATGCTTCAGGGTGAATCTCTAGTATATTGCGGAGGCCATCAATGCTATGTGATCTTAATGGTATTTGATCCAGGTGATTCAAAACATCTTCAAAAACGAGTACACTATGGATGGGTATTTTTGGGTCTACAGTGTGGTTTCTTTCTACTAGATCCTGGAATAGCTTATTTGGAGCATAAATGCTTGAAGTTGATTGATTCAGAATATGTATGCTTATGTGGATATTATGCTGCTCCACTATTGGGGCAATTTCTTATTATCTCATTTGACCCTGGGAGCTATTGAAGAGCAACTTGCAGATTTAAGGATTTCATTTATTTTCCTCTAGCAGGTTACTTACCAGTAGATTTGTTTTTGGATGTATGCTAAGACAGTCGTGTTTTTGGTTATATGATCAATAAGCTTACATGGCTAGCTTCGAGTTGACATCTTGGACAATTGTGATAGTATCTTCACATCTTTTGAGATGGTTCTGCTACCAGAACTTGAAGTAAAGGACTTTACGACCATTCCGTGTGCAGACAGAGTAAGGCATACTTGAGCTTGACAGGGTTCCCTAAAGAGATTTGATGGTCAAGCCATGTGCATAATTAACTGGAGCACTTTGAGTTTGGCGGGGTTCACTAAACAAATTTTTCATAATTGCATGCTTTGGAGATACGATCATTACGGTTCAAAAATTTGTGATGGGACAGCTACCAGATAATCGAGCTAGACTATTGATGTTATGATTTACACCTTCTTTTTGTTTTACATCACTTTATCAACTACAGGAGCTTGATGAAAAGTAGTTTAAGGTATTTATAGAAGATGCAGCTTGAAGACCGGTTGGCACAAACCGGAGGCTGTGCAAGTTCAAAGGGGGTGAATGTCATGCCGCTCCGCTCCCATGACAAGAAAATGAGCAAATAAATGCCAATCAATAGTATTTGAATCCTATATGATTAATCAGTAGTTATAAGGGCTTGCTAACAAGTCAATTTTCAGCTGAAAGTGTACCAGATGCGTCTTTAAGGCCCAGAAGATGTCTTGGTAATGCTAATCAGTGAGTATTCTTGAAGTGGTCATAGTTAATTAGAGTTGAAGTACTTGAAGGGCTCTACGTGCTTGTCTTTACGGCTCGTCAATTGGAGCTACGTATAAGAAGTTGTGATAGCTTTAAGTTGAGTCAGTAGCTAATGTCTTGGAACACTTTTGCCTACATAGCGGGCTGATCGTGAATGGATTCAAAACCAAGGTTATGCTTGTAAAGACCCTCAATGATGAAAATCCATGCAATGTATACAACAATGAGCAACTTGAAGTGGTAGATCACTTCAAGTACCTTGGCCTTGAGGTTCCATCCAATCATAAATGGAAGGATTGTGCAATGGTCCATCAACTAAGCAATCTCTCTCTCCGTTTGGAGTGCAAATATGAGGGTTGATTTTTTTCGGGCATTTTATTCATTTTCTACGTGTGAAAAATATTAGCTACCCTTTTAAAAATATAATATAATGCCAAGAAAACCATAATATCTTGAAAAGCTGAAGGACTTGAAGGATGCCCTTGGTGAGATGGAGTCTCTTTGACTTAGTAAAAAGAGGAAAATAGTATAACCTTTCTATCATGACCCATGTGTGGTAGATTAGTTATGTCATTTCCCTCTTAAATCACAAGTCTTAAGTTCAAATCTCATTGCTAGAGAGATCTTTAAGGTCTCTTTGGATAGTTTCCTACGATGTTAACATTTTTTTCTTCTTCTTCTTCTTTTCTCTCTCTCTCTCTCTCTCTCTCTCTCTCTCTCTCAAAATAACGTGGATAAGGACCCCTTCATTTGCATGAATGTCCTCACAACAAAACAATCCGAAGTTGACACTAGGCGAGCTTTTTTCTTTTTTATTATTCGCTTGGTAGCCCTTTCCCTTTTTCCCTTTATTATTTTTTGTATTTGCAAGACCTACCTTTGGAGCTGGAGAATTGATTTATTTTTTGATGTTTTTTTAGATTCGATGGTTCCTTTCATTTCAAAGCCTTATATCGCTTCCTTTTCATTTTTATTTTTTATTTTTGTTAGAATGCCTTGTACATTTTGTCAAGATTTTAATACATGTACCCACTCACAAGTGTAGAGTAAAAGAACTATAGTCCAAGAGTGCTCGCAAAAAATCATTTTCCCAAACATACAAACTTCCTTTCCTTGAATTTTGCAAGAGGATTCAAAAAATTGGGTTATTTTTGTGAATTTCACATTGTTTTTCCTTAGTAAAAATTTTGATTTTGGGTGCAACTGTGGATTATTGGATAAAGCTTGTGAATTCGTGCCACATTAGGTCCTTGTTAGAGGGTGTTGACATTTGTTTAACTCTCTCTTTAAAAAGGGGAATTGGGGCCACACAATCTTTGCCCTCCAATTTCACTTTTTCCCCTCAATTTCATTTTTTGTTTCAATGACACAAATCATATGCGAATCTAAGCAAACATTTGTATGAGCTCCCAGGGTCGCTTGGCAGCTTTACTAATATTTTGTAGATCCTTGTCAAAGGGTTTTGACATTCGTTTACGTCTATCTTTAAAAAGGGTCCCACGATCTTTGCCATCCAATTTTATTTTTTGTTTCAATGACACAAATCCCATGCTAATCGAAGCAAACATATATATCAGCGCACAAGGTCACCTGGTCGCACTCGTACCCATGACCTCGATCACAGAGGTCAAGTACTCAACCAACCATGTTAGCTCCAATTTCACTTTTTTTTTTCCTCAATTTTCTTACAATACTTCCAAGTGTTTTTTCATCCATCATTTTTTAGTTTTTTAGAATATATTAAATAGTTTTACATTTCTTTTCCATAATCTAATACTCTATTGTGACAACAAATGTTTTAAAATGCTAATGTTACTTTTCTCACTTTCTCTCCCACAAAGAACTCTCTTATAGCCTTATGCAGGCCATGTAGTGAACTTTCACCTTGTTCTCTAGTTTAGGGTGGAAAATTTTCTTTTTCCCTTGCCCTCAACAGACAATTTTGAAATTGAAAATGGCACGATATTTATTAAGCTGAGACACATTTTCCCAAACACTGCTTCATTGTCAACAAGTTTGGGAGAATTTACTGATGAAAGGAAGTTTGCCTAACTACATGTGATTAGATTAACAACATTGACTAAAGAATACCTTTTGTTCTAGGCTCTATATATTAAGCACATACTCTTATGGTTGAATCAGATTTTGCGAGAGCCAAAATTGGGCCTCCTTGACCAATTGCCCCTTGTTTGTGTGTGTGTGTGAGAGAGAGAGAGAGAGAGAGAGAGAGAGAGAGCTCTTAATTAAGTGATATTCTACATTTCCCAAATGTACATGTACAAATACAATCAACCATTCCATGTTTCATCTACAATGGTTATAGCAAAGAGGTCTTTAAGGAAGAATATGCATGCAGTTGCATGCATGCGCACATATACGCTTAGTGTGTACCAGCTATGGAAACCAAGATCTCCATGTGTAACAGCATCATTGAAATGCATGGGAAGTGTCTATAAAGGAGCTTGTTATAAATGTTTGATTTGTAAATTGAAGCTATCAATGAAATGTACCCCGTCCCATAATATGTACTCGCTCGGACTAGAGCACACATTGACACTCTCCACATAGCAGTCATCATCACTATTGTAGTTGTGGATATTTATCTCCGACATCAGAACACGCTTTTAAGTCCTTTGAGAAACCTAGCGACGACAATAAAAACAGTTCATTTAAGATACTTTTGCATGGACTGAGTGAGTAAATGAGTTACCATTCAACTTTAAAGAAATTGTTGACCACAAGAAACATATGTGTTAGTATTTATTACACTCAATATTAATCTTCATGATGTAAATCATTCTACGTGTGTGTGTGTGTGTGTGTGTGTGTGTGTGTGTATTATTTAAGCTATGAAGCAGGAAGAGCAGTGTTTAGAGAAAGTTTGCCTAAACTTAGTAGTTGAGAGTAGATTATTCAGTCTCAAACCAGGTTAACTTAGGGAGTAAACCAGGGTTAACTTAGAGATTATTAATACTTTGGTGTGCATCCTAATGGAAAGGAGATGTATACACCAACAAAGTGAAGGCCATTTTGGCTACAAAGGGTGGGTGTCAGAAGGTGAGAGAGAGGCGCACATCACCTTGTCAAGGGAGACACACATGGGGCCATCGGTATTTGTTGATACATTGGGTGGTTGCAAGCATCTTCTCTTGTCGACACTATGCAGGGGTAAAAGGGGAGGGTTATGTATGGAGAGGTCAAGAGTTTAGAAAATTGTTCATGTCAATATATAAGTTTTATAGAATATTCTAACATAACACAAAAAAATCCCAACTTATTTCAAAGATTTGAAGCATTTTATAAAATTGGAATGATACAGAGGAAAAGCAATCCAAAAGTTTTTTTTGGAATAGACAATGTATGTAGATAAGTTTTGATGCCGAGGACTTCTTTGGGAGCTGCTTCCTTCCACAGGGACCAAAAGTTACCTACAAGGTATAGAACGTCACAAGTCAAGGAAGTGGCGGATGGGAGTCACTCTACCTCTACCTCTAGTAAAGTTGCAAGACCTTCCTCGATTAAAGTTAGAAGAATAATTAGGTGTAAGGACGGATGTAAAAGAGTTATTGGGGATAGTATAGAGTTCAGTCTTTTCAAAGAGGGAGAATCATCATCCTCAATGCATGGTTTGAGTAATGCAGTGATGATTTTGCCACCTTTGTAATTGGATTAAGTAGTAAGACGTGTACTTGGTTCATCAGATTTGAGTTCTTTAAGGACATCCAACATGAGACCTTGAAAGATGTTGAAAGCAATTTGAGCTATAACAAGCTTCTTGGCTTGCCCACCCAAGTAGCTGGTTTACTTAAATAGATAAGCACAAAAGAACCATACAGTTCAAAAGACAGCTGGCTTTAGACAAGTGACCAGGGGTAGCACAAAAACATTTCAATCTTATAATTATTTTTGTACATTGCAATAAGAATGAGGTCTCATTCTAGTGAAAAGGTAAAAAGAAACATTTGTAGTGTTTGCTTCAAAAAGTAGGATTAGTTTGATACATGAAGGATGGACGATAGCAAAGCCAAAGAGATTCCAAGAAAGGATAGAGTAATCACCTGAATCCATTCAAACAAGACAACAAAAGTGTTAGCCTTGAATGCGTTTTACACATGTCATTGGACTATATCAGTTGTTATCCATGGCCAACTTACAACCTTTTTAACTTAAAACTAACGCCCATAGTAATTATGAATTCCAATTCTGTTAGGTAAAAGGTGTGTTTTTGTTAATTCATTTTATCACTTGTAGTAAAAGAGGTCATCATTCCTTTAAGACACAAGAAAATTTTTGTAGTAATTATAGATATGGTTATTATATAACCCAATTGTTTAAGGTCCTTAAATAGATACTTACATATATATCATTTTGATCGGAAAGCCATCACCCCTTCCAATTCAAGTGTTTTATTCCCAATTTTAGCCCCAAGTTTATTCTGTACCTTTCAGTCAGCCATACAATAAAGAAATTCACTTTCACTATGCCGAAAAATTAGTACGGGAATCTATCCAGACCAGGTAAGTGCTCAGTATCCCCCTTACCTTCTACATTCCTCTCTTTTCTTAAAACAAACCTAGTAAAACCACATGGCCCCATCCTTAGTAATAGTTAAGGCTGCACAAATTAATGTGTTTATACCACAACAAACTTTCTACACCGGTAAGTATGTCAAGCCATACGAAGTTTTTCCATATACATGTGGTAGTTATGTGTGTGAACACACTTAGGACCGCCGGAGCATTATTTCCCTCTTTTGGAAGTTTTTTCCCCGTGCATTGTATAAATGCCCATCATTCTAGGGTTATCTATTTTTTCATTGCACACTAAGTAATACACTCTCGGTTGTGTGCCTTGAGCTTCCTTGAACTTCCCCAAGTTGTGTGTGTTTTCCTACAACCCTAATTCCAACAATTGGTATCAGAGTAGGTTGCTTCCACTTATGTACAACCTATGGAGGTATTTGAAAATGTTACAGATTAGCCTATTATTGATGTAGATGTACTTGATGAGGAAAGGGCTGAAAATGAGCAAGCTAGAGGTATGCCAAAATGGATGGTGCATACATTGTGTGAAAGTAAATTGGATGCACCTTTGTCTAGTCGCACTCGTTCAGGCTCTCACCATGCATCTTATGTATCAGATTGTTATGCTTTGATTGTTTCTAGCTTACATGATGTTGAGGAACCTCTGTTTTTTATGAAGCACAAAATTCAAAAAATTCGATGGCTGCCATGCAATCAAAATATGATGCACTTATAGAAAATGACACATGGAGTTTATGTGATTTTCCTCCTTGCGCCATTGGTACGAAGTGGGTTTACAAGTTGCAATGCAAGCCCGATGGTGAGATTGATCGATATAAGGCTCCACTTGTTGCAAAGGGTTATGCAAAGCAAAAAGGCATAGATTGTGAAGAGACTTTTGCTCCCACTTATCGTATGACTACTGTGTGTTTTTTATGTGCATTGGCAACTCATTTTGGTTGGGATGTACATCAATCACACATTTTTACTGCTTTCTTGAATGATGACATATTTGAGGACGTTTATGTAGCACCCAGTGGGTTCACCATGGAAAACTTACTGCACCACGTAAGTGTAGGGAAGGGGTTTTTTGTCTACAAGCTACATAAGCGTATAAGTTAGGGGCCATGCCACCAATAATTTATCTCCCAAGATTAACAATAAGGGAGGGGGTGATTGACGTGAGATGATTACTTGTTGGTCACCAATGTGCAATAGAACTCGTATAAGCTAGGGGCAGGCCCCCAATAATTTATCTCCCAAGCTTAAAAATAAGGGAGGGGGTATCATATTTATGGGTGGGGGGGGGGGGAGGGACTGCCCTGCACGATCACAACTTTGTTGTTCACCAATGTGCACTAGAACTCCGATGAATTTTGGGAAAGTTTATTATGAATTCACACATCAAATTTTTCATCAAGCCGGTCATATATAAGGGCTGATGTGGAGTAGGTCAAGGGTTGATTTACTCCAGTGTTGGGGTTTAAAAACACAATGATCTCTCTCAACAAAAATGCTCTCAAACAAAGAATACACACTCACTCCATGATCAGACTCAACAGAAGACACAGTAAGATAACTTCAGAGTAGCAAACAGAACACAGAGAAAAGATCAGACATAGCAAAGAACACCATGGATAAAGCTTCTCTCGCATTTCCCAACTCAAAGCTCATCCCAATACAAGTAAAAAACTGATGGCTATAATTGTCCAGCCCAAAAATGTTCTTGACATAGAATATCAGAGTCAGCAAAATCTGACCTAACCAAAATCCGACCTAGCAATGTTCTGACTCAACGGACTCGTCAATAATCAGAGTCAGCAAATAATTAGACTTAGCAAATATCTGACTGACCAAATATTATACTCAATAATATTCAGAGTCGGCAATATTCAGAGCAGCATCCCAGTTTCAGACTCAACATACATTATCAAGTCAACACATGGCATGTCGCGATGGTGGATTTCGTAGAAATGTGACCCCGATCCATACATCCCTTGATCAAACTCACATGCATTATCCTATTTTTCCCAAAAATCTCTAGTTACTATATAGCATAAAGTATAGTGTCTGGAACCTAATCCAAGATATACAAATACACCATATAGCACTATAACAAACTCAATGATAGGATCCTCATATGAAGCAAAGTGTAGTGCCTGGCACTTAAACCAAGGTACACAAATTACATCATAGATAGAAACTAAACATCGTCCAAACATTCCCCAAAGGATTACGTCACATGAGCGATCATAGAAAATGAACTTATGAAAACAAAACTGAATAAGTATGTCCATTCTCCAAGAGCATGAAGTAAACATTAGCATAATTAACCTTTAAACATGAGAATCTGACTCTAAAAATGAGATTTTGCAATCTAGGCACCAAACCCTGAATACCCTCTTTAAAATTCTGAGCATCCACTTACAAAATGCTCCTCTGTAGATTTTTGAGATACCCACTGTTGCAAGTGATTGACTTTCCATTGTTGATGGATTTGATGTATTGCTGCATTTTTGCATTGTGAAACTTTTGTCATTCCATTGAAAATTTTCCAACTCCAAATCTTCAAAATCAGAGCATCCTCCATATTTTTCAAAATCATATCATCCTCCTATAAAAGGCACATTCCACCTAGTCCAATTGTTAAGTCCACATGAACATTCCTGTAATGTATTCTTCTTTGCATAGTTTGCAACTCCAGAATCTGTAGCACATAAAATCGTGAATTTTGATACTCCACCATCCATATCTTGTTAAGTATGGAGCCTAATTTACCCCTTGTAAATTTTTGTGTTAAAAACACACATTTGTAAGGCCCCTATTATGAGGAGAAGCCATAGTGCATGAAGAAAAATATATCGTCAAAAAATAAAACCACTTGTTGGAAATCAAAATTTTCACGGCCAGTCACCGGAATATTCCTTTTCACCGAAAAGTGGTCGGAAAATGACCAGTCGGTTGGCCGTTTGGCCGGTGGCCGGCAGTCATTGGCCGGTGGGTCAGAAGTCAATGGTCGGTGGCCGGTGGCCGAATTCAAAAACGGATTTGTCTTCTCAAGGGCGGCCACACATGGGCAGATTGGAGGGTCCGATTTGGACCTATCTACACAAGGGTGGCTACACATGGCTGCCTCTCATGAGAGAGGGCAACCCTTTTCGCCTATAAAAGGAGGCCATTTCTACACACATTTTATAGTGTGAAGTTGATGCAACAAGGTGGGTGTGAGGTGGTGAGAGTGAAGCAAGGTGGGAGCTCCAAAAGGGTTAATCCCTTTGTAGCCTACTTCTTGTTTTGAAGTACTAAAGCCATTGGGTGGCTGCTTTCCCGTGGACGTAGCCCACATTGGGTGAACCACGTATATCGTGTGTACTCTCTGTCCTCTCTACTCTATAATCTCTTGTGTGTGAAAATTATCTCTCTCCATTAAGTAATCTACTCAATTGTCTCTCTCCATTAAGTAATCTAATCAATTATCTACTTAGCTACGTCATATTTCCTAGCAAGTGGTATCTGTAAGAACTAGGGAACTAGACTCTAGGATCCTCCTCCCAACCTCCCTTTATATAGGTGGGCTCCTAGCCCCTTGCCCTAGACGGATCCCCGGTCCACACTTCCTAGCCCGACCCTTGGCTGTAGTCCATGACTATCCTAGTTCTTAGGGTACAGGACCCTTGTCTTAACATTACTGCCCCCTTAAAGAATATTTTTTGTCCTCGAAAACAAAAGTGGGAAACTTCTTCTTAAGAACACTAATGTTTTCCCAAGTGGCACATTCTTCAGGTCGGTCTTTTCACTTGATTAAGTCTTGTTGTCGTACATGATGGCGTGTACACAACTCATGATAATCCATAACACGTTCAGGTTCATGCGATAACGTAGGAGGTTCAATGTAATCAACCAAAACGTGTTGGTCAATGATGTTGTCGTCCCCATGTAATCGCTTTCGTAGACGTCTTACATGAACACCGGATGAATACAAGAGTGTGATGGTAGTAGTAGTTTGTAGGCACAATCACCAACTCGCTTGAGTATTTTGAAAGGCCCACAATATAGGGGAGATAATTTAGATGTCGGTCCAGTTTTCAGACTTTCTGAATGTTCTGCCACACGTAAAAATACTTCCTCCCCTTCTTCGAAGGTAACTTGCCGATGTTTCTCATCAGCGTATTTCTTATACCGATCCTGTGCTTGTCGGACATTCTGAGGAGCAGGTTTCAGCATATCCATGTGGTCTTGGAGAAAATCCTTAACCTGTTGGAGTTTTTCGGTTGCCAACCCCACCGTAACCGGTGACCTAGGTTGAAACCCGTACATGAGCATGAAAGGACTGAAGCCTGTTGTGACATGCTTAGAACTATTGTAGACAAACTCGAGAATAGGTAAGTATTCTTCCCAGTCTGTCTATTTTTTGCTGACCTACACTCTTAGCATATCCTCTAGCACCTAATTAACCCGTTCCGTTTGACCATCTGTTTCTAGATGGTTAGTTGTACTGAGGTTGAGTTGTGTACCCAATCATTTTAAAACAGCTCTTCAAAAGTGGCTGTTAAACTTTGGGTCATGGTCACTAACAATATTACTTGGCAACCCATACAATTTGTATAGATTGTCCACAAATAATCTTGCTGGTTCCGGTGTCTTAACCGTTGATTTGGTCGGAATAAACTTATATAGTTTAGTCAACCTGTCTATGACCACCCATACTGAGTCATGACCTAGTATAGTGGTTGGGTAAACCTACTATGAAATCCATGGAGATACTTTCCTATTTTCCATTGGGAATTTCCAAAGGATGTAAGAGTCCTCTTGCTTTCAGGCGCTCTGCTTAGTTAACTTGAAATTTCTGGCAATGCAAGACATAAGCTTGAACAAAGCCATGTAGGCCTGGCCAGTAAAACTATCATCGTACGAGAGAATAAGTTTTTCTAATCCCCGAGTGCCCTGCACTTGGACTAACATGACATTCATAAATAATTTGGCACCGAATGTCTGTGTCCGTCGGTACATGAACTCTCCCCTTGTGGAGTAGGTACCCATTGTCGATGGTAAAATGCTTCCATCGATGTAGTTCATCACTTGATAAAGGAGAACTAGGTGTGGAGGTTAACTGTACACTACCTGCATTGGAGTGAGAAGGATCCCTCTTTTGAACATGGCTCCACACTTTGGAATATGTTTCATCTTGCTCATATTTGCCCTTGAGAGATTCTTAAAATTCACTACAAAGTTCCGTGAACAAGAGCGAATTGATCTCTGGCATTCGACTGAGAGCGTCTGCCACTATATTGTATCGGCCTTTGCGATACCTTAACTTGGTGTCATATTCCTGAAGGATATCGGCCCACCTGGCTTTTCGACCCTTTAAATTGGTTTGTTGTGTAAACCATTTGATGCTTTCATGGTCAAACACAATCTTGAACTGAGCACCATACAGATAGTGACGCCATGTCTTTAAGACAGACACTATTGCATAGAGTTCACGTTTGTAAGCAGAATAATTTTGCTGAGCTGCATCCAGCTTATTTCTTTCAAATGCAATTGGCCGTCCGTCTTGTAACAGGAGTGCTCCAATAGGACGATCACTGGGATCTACAATAGCTAGTATAGGAGCTGTAGCTAATGCATCTTTGAGTGTTTCAACACTCTGTTGTTGAGAGGAACCCCACTTAAAAGCGTTACCTTTGCTTTTTAGTTGGTCCGTCATAGGTACAGCAAGGTGAGCATAGTTTTTAACGAACCTTCAGTAAAAACCTGCAAAGCCTAAAAAGATCTTTGATTCTTCCAGATTTTTAGGAGGTGGCCATTTCCGGATGGTATCCACTTTGGATTGATCCATGTATAGGCCATTAGCTGAAATGACATGCCCTAAATAATGAATTTCTTCCTTGAGAAAATCACATTTAGATTCCTTGGCATATAACTTGTTTGCACGTAACAACTCAAACACCTGCATGAGATAAGTGCTCTTCTTCAGAAGCACTATAAACTAGAATGTCATCAAGGAACACAATGACAAATGTGCCCAAATATGGTTTCAAGACACTATCCATAAATGTCATGAATGTCGCGGGCGCATTGGTTAACCCACAGGGCATCACCAAAAACTCGTAGTGTGCAAACCGTGTTTGGAATGCAGTCTTAAGTATATCGGCAAGCCGCATACGGACTTGGTGATATCCTGACCGCAAGTCGATTTTTGTAAAAATGCGAGCATGAGTTAGCGTATCAAATAACTTATCTACCCTTGGTAATGGGTATTTGTTCTTAACTGTAACCGCATTTAAACCCCAGTAGGCTACGCACATGCGCATACTGCCATCCTTTTTCTTCACCAAAAGGATAGGCAAAGCCCATGGTGAAGAACTAGGTTGTATAAACCCTCTGCTAAGGTAGTCAGCAAGCTGATGTTCCACCTCAGCAGCCTCTGAGTAGCTCATACAATAAGGTGGTTTACTAAAAGATTTACAGCCTGCAGCCACGTCAATGCCATGTTGCATTGAGGGTGTCGGTGGTAAACCTGATGGAAAATCATTAGGAAATACATGTTGAAATTCCTTTAACAATTTTTGTAACTGATTAGCAACGTTTGCTTTTGTAGAATTAGAAATTGGCGGAATAGAGGAGAGAGAAGCATGCGGCGTTGAGGAATGTTCAACAGACTCAATGTTAGAAAGAAAATGAGACAATGAGTAACACAAGAAAACCTGTTCTATTTCATTATCAGAAACGAGCTGCATAAGCTTGGCAGTACAAATCAGTGGTGATGATGGTATATCCTTTTGTCCTAACAACAACGCATGTGTGCCATGGGAATCAAACATCAAAATGTTGTGCTCATAGCTACGCATCAGTGATGGCCCTAGGCTATGCAACCACTCCCTACCAAGAACCACATCATCCCTTTCCATGCTAATAACTTGAAAATCCAAACAAGTAGAGTACCCTTGTACTTCCAATTGAATAGCTCGGCATTGAGTATCCCATATTTCACTATCATGTCCATTCATCATTGCTACCTTGTAGCGGTGGGTACTCGGAGTTTGAGGCAATTTGAGTTTTTTCACCAATCTGTAATTGATGAAATTGTGCGTAGCACCGTCATCTACCAAGATGCGCACCTTGTGCTCTTGTAGATATCCGTGCAAACGTACTAACTCATGTGGTCCAAAGGTTTGTTGCCACATGGAAGCTGTGAGAGAGCATTCATGCACCACCTTAGTGTGTGTTACTTCCACTGTAGAGAACTTGGAGGAAGACCTCGAGAGGCAGTAGTTGCACCGTGTGCACTGCTTTCTCCTTCCCCTGGGCAGCAGATTTCCCCTTGGGACAATCCTTTTTGCCATGGCCTCTTCCTAAGCATTGAAAACATATGTTCTCTTTCTTGGCCTTATCAAAATCCTCACGGGAGAGAGGACCCCTGGACCCCTTGGGTTTTTTAGATGCATCTGAATTAGCAACTATAAATTTTCTTTTATTGTGCCCGTACTGTGTGCGTGTGTTACTATGTGTACTAGCAGGCACGTTACTGTTATGTGTTTTCTTATCATCAGGGTCATCATGAATATGTGCTTTCACTATGGCTTCCTCAAGTGTTTTAGGGTCCTAGGATCTGATATACTTCTTAAGTTATGGAGTCAGACCTCGTATAAACCCTCGTACTTGTTGAAAGGTATCCAAGCCTGCCAACTTGAGGATGACATCCCTATAGTGAGAGATATATTCAAGGAGTGATGGAAATTGATGCATGGAACACGTGTCTCAAGCGGTCCAATTCCGATCGGCCTCGTTTGTAGGCAAAAATTCCTTGCTAAACATTGATTCAAAGGCTTTCCAACTCTGTGGTATGATGTTCTTCTCCTTGAGAGACATCCACCATTTGTAGGCCTTGCCTTCCAGAGTTAAGCTCATTTGCAGAGCTCTTACAGCATCCGGAGTTCGCCGTAAGGCGTGAATTCCATCCCATTTATTGAGAAAGATGTTCATTGCATCATTATTGCGGTCCCGGTCTTCGCCTTTGAAAACTGGTGGTTTGAAATTCTTCAACAAATCATCTACCTCTTTGGCAGTGAGAGTATGGAGTGTTTCATTAATTGGGCCTTGCCCTTGTGTTCCAACGTGCTCATGCATGTGGGTGTCACTAGACTCTTAGTCTGCTGTTGCATCAATTGAATGACTAAAGTGGAAAGTTTAGTAACATTTTCATTTAAAGCCTTAAAATTTTCATCCATGATTGTCATGTGTGTCTTAAGTGCACAAAATTCTTGAATATCGAGCAATTCATAAGTATCTTCTCCTGCCGTAGCATCGCGGGTACTCTCCTTGAGAGTATCCGGCCGCGAGCTGTCATTGGCAGGGTCGGGAGTACTTTGCTCAAAATCGAATGTCATGTTGATATTCGAATCCATGGCTACACAGTGCAATGAAAGAAGTACTCAGAAAAAAAATACCTGATTTTGGTAGCACTTGCAAAGTATAACGAACTCCCCTTTGCGCGTCGTAGCACTTAATCGTCGAAGAAACAATAATTTGCACCGGCGGGGTACAAGTCGAACTCTGCACGGTATATGGTTGAAGCTTTACCTTTGAGTCGAAGCTTAATTGAAATTGAACTCCGCACCGTGTATGGTTGAAGCTTTACCTTTGAGTCAAAGCTTAATTGTTGGAAGCGTTGACTATTATGTTGCTTAAATGCCTCTTGAAGTCGTCGCCCAAAAAATATGCAGGTGCTGTAAATTTCTGCAGGTACTGAGAGTAGTCCGACTTCGGGAGATTCGATGTGAAGCCGAGAGTTTGCCTTGCTTGTGTTGGTCTGGCTTGCTTGACCGCTTTAGTTCGCTGAATTTCCTGTGGGAAGGGCCACTTGTAGTGACCAAGGCCTAAGGTGAATGGCCAAAGGCCTCACAAGTGTGAAAATAGCGTTTTTCTTTGAAGCAAAACCTCCCAGGTAGCGTGCTGCCTTCTGCGAGCAAGGAGATGATGATGGCGGGGCTATGTGAGGCCGGCTATGGCCACAAGATGATGGCGCAAGTCCCTACCTCCCCTTGGCGCTACTTCCAAGACAATCCCCTCGTGCAATCACCCACCACACACCCACTTCCAAAACGGGACAAGCTGCCTGATTTGGCAAGAAAATTATCTAATTTTAGAAAAGGCCCAAAAAAGCCACGGTTCTCACCCAAAGAGCTTGTTTTTAGGGACCTAAAGAGACCACGCCTAGAGAGAGAGTCGAAGAGACTCCTAAGCTCTGATACCAATGTAAGAACTAGGGAACTAGACTCTAGGATGCTCCTCCCAACCTCCCTTTATATAGGCGGGCTCCTAGCCCCTTGCCCTAGACGGATCCCCTGTCCACACTGCCTAGCCAGACCCTTGGCCGTAGCCCATGACTATCCTAGTTCTTAGGGTACAGGACCCTTGTCCTGACAATATCAGAGCAAGGTTTGCTTGTAGCTAAATTATCTCAAGGAAAGGATTCCTTGAATTGAGTGCTCGAGTAATGGCGGAGGAAGGGAAGCTCAAGATTGAGAAGTTCAACGGAAAAAACTACCAACATTGGAAGATGCAAATTGAAGACTATCTCTACTAGGAGGACCTCTATTTTCCACTAGGCGGTCTTGCAAAGAAGCCCACAACGATGGCATATGATCCTACTGAAGTCACTTGACAACTTCTATGAGAAACCATCGGCATCCAATAAGGTATTTCTCATGAAGCGCTTGTTCAAATTAAAGATGGCAGAGAATGGTTCACTTGCAGAACACCTAAATGACTTTAACACAAACATAAGTGAGCTTCGATCGGTGAAAATCAATTTTGGTGACGAAGTGCAAGCTCTCCTTATACTATCATCTCACCCGGATAGTTGGGACAGCTTTGTGATGGTTGTAAGTAATTCTATTTCTGGCACAAATATTCTTAATTTTGATGATGTTGTGGGTGTTCTCCTAAGAGAGGAAATGCGAAGGAGAAGCACAGGAGAATCATCAAGTGCTGCACTATTAGTGGAAACAAGAGAAAGGCCTAAGGAGAGGTTCAAAAACCAAAGGGGTTGTGATCTCTCAAGATCGGTGTTAGCGGGTACGCCGCGACGGACGATGGAGCACAGCGAGAACACAGACCAACAAACTATCAATCCGAGGATGTAACTGACCCGACTAGGGCATGGAGGCAATATCTGGGTTGTCAACCCTGAGCTAGACACGAACAACACTCTACAGTCACTAATCCTACCACAACACTACCATAAAGCAAAGAACAGACATCGTATCCTATGAAACACTACAAGCTCGAAACAGTCACAAATCATATCGGAATGACTCGAAATCGGAGGGCAAGACTCACAAGGACATATCCTATATGGTCAAACACCTAAAACCTGAAAACGATAACTGTAAGACCTCTAATCGCTATCGCGATAGACTCAAAATAGCAATTTCCAAAGTGTCCGAAACTGATCTATAAATACATCAAGACAAAGAGCTTCTCGCCCTGATTCTAACGACTACTCGATCATTCAGAACGGATGTTGTTTGAGGTACTTACGACCAAATATAGCTCGTAGCAGGCGGGCTCGCGATGTGGTCCTCGACTTGCATTGCTTGCGTTGACGCAGAGAGCTCCTCGATGCTAACACGCTCCTACTCTCGTATGTGCAATGTGATTAGTGTGCACGATGGTGTGTGTGCGTGAAGCTCACTATTGTGTGCTGCAGAACCCACGACTGTATATTAATTAAGATAATGTAATGTCTTTTTTACAAAGCCTTAGGTTTCAGCTTATATACAAAGCCTTCAAACCTAATGTCCGGCCAAATGACCTGAATTGTCCCTAGGCTTCTATAGAGCTTAATTACAAGAAACTGAGTTGGCTTTACTCATGATACAAGCATCTGCGGCCAAAATACAAGTGCCGATTTAAAATATGAGGTTCCCGTAAACATTACAAAAGTGGCCATAATGGCTCAAAATAATAATAACGGGATATTCGATGACGTCCATGAACTTGTATCTTCATGTTGCAGCATCCATCTTCATCTTCATTACTTCATCACCATCTTCATGTGGAATCTTTATAGAATCTTTGAGGAATCTTTATGAAAACGTTGTTGAAAGGGCATCCTTTCAACACTCTCCCCCTCCGAATTCTTGTCGTCCCCGACAAGACCCTATGTCTTTGCTGGCCTTGACGAGTTCTTGATGTCTTGGTGTTGGTTGACGTTGTTGTGGAAGCCTCTTCTGTAGTTGGTTGCTTTGCGTGATGTTAAAGCTGCCTTGAAGTTGTACCTGTAGTGTATCTGAAGCCTGGAACTCTCCCCCTCCGATTGGTTGTTGTATCTTGAATTGCATGAGGTTCTATCGACTTGTTGGTGCAACAAGTCGTTGTCATTGTAGCTCTAGTATTTGCTTTTCTTGTGGTTGTTATCTCGCAGTTGTACCTGTAAGTTGACTTGAAGCTTTGTCAACCTGTTTTTTGGCCTCTCCCTTTTGACTTGTCACTGGATTTGCAATTAGTAGTGTGGGGATATCGTGGTTCTTCTTGTTTTTGTTGTTATAAAAAATAAAAGAGTAAAAGTAAAATGTAGCGTATATACAAAATGAAGGTCTTAGATACCTAGATAAGACTAAAGGGAAAAACCCAGTGGGAAAAAATGTCTTTAGTAGTCATAATTAAATGCGAGGCTATATATACTTAGGTTCTGATGTTATAGAGTTATAAGTACATATGGCCATATGGCTACTAGTATGGACTTGATATACATGGATAAGTGTTAGTAGCTTGAAGTCAGAGTCATTGTTGTTGAGCAAAGGCTTATAAAACCTATTTCCGCTTGGTCATCGTCATTTGTTTGTGTAAGTGCATGGGTGGAATAAAAAAGAGTGCCTATTGCATATGTCCAATGATGGGACATCTATATGTTTGCACAAAGTTATGCATGTTAAACAAGATGCGGTGCGAGAGAAGAGTATTGATGGGTTCTTCATGGAGGTAGTGTAGCAAGCAAAACATATAGCATGAGTGCTTCAAAATCTTTCACTACTCACAAGAAGGGTTTTTTCTGTCGAGGTTTCTCCACTCTTCCTCACTGTGTCAAGTGCGTGAGTGTTTTTGTTTTGGACTACTCCGCCTTCTCCACCTTATATATTATATGGACATTGACTTTTATGCTCAACTCTTCTAGCATTAGCGACATGGCTTTATGTATGCTCAACTCTCCAGCTTGAGCTTATACCTATTAGCTAAACTCATAGACCCCAGCAAAATATTAACTTGAAGCTTGGGTCTGACACTTTGCTCATTTAGTGGCTTAGCTGCCTGACTCTAAACTCTTATGCCATGTAAGTTTAATGGCGACTTGGACTTACCTGATCACGGCCTGAAATCCAATTCCATATGCTTTTGATGTTTAGGCCTTTCTCGTTAGTTTCTGTTTGAGATGCCATGTTGTCCAATACATTGGCATATATCTGCTCTTCATTCCTTGGTAGCAAATTGTGGTTGCTTGATGAGACAGGTAATGATGTTGAAGCAATGGTTGATGAAGTCTTCTTCTTCCAGATAGTGTTCTTCACATCTGTGACCTCCGCATTTACCGTTGCTTTCTTTTTGTTGTTAAGAGGCTGTAAAGGAGTTGTGTATCTTTCTTGTTGTTGAGCCTCAATCTCGGATTTTGGAACCCACATTGTTCTTGGGCCTGGTGTGATCTCCTTTGCCACTTGCCTTGTTTCTTCTTTGACTTGATGGTACCTTGTCTTTAATTTCCAAATATGGCTATTACTTTTGTAAAAGCCTTGCTCTTGTAGTAATTGACGAGGCATCCATCTATAGGTTGTAGTACTCTTGGGTGTAGCGGGTGGCTGCTCTTTATTTCTTGATGTTTCTTGCTTTTCCTTGGTGATTCCTTGATAAGCTACTACCTTAGGTAACCAGATTTGAAAGTTACCCTCATAGAATCCTTGTTCTTCGAGTAACTCGACTGGAATGAATCTTTGGACTTGCTTGGAGGTGATCTTCACTTGACTTTGTTGGGTAGTCTCGTAGAATTCTGATTTTATTACCCAGACTTGTCGTATGGTTTGTCCAGTGGAAGACCTTCTCTTTTGCTTTTTGTACCTGTCCTTTCTCTTGGTTGAGTTATGTGATTGACGTTGACGGCTTTGTTGATTCCTGACTAAGTGGTTGTCATGGGATGGATATCGCCAGGCTGTTATCTTAGGCTTGTTGACCCAAACATCTGAATTTCCTTTCTTGTAGCCTTGTGCAATAATTGACTCGCTTGATGTGATCCATCCTGTTACCTTTGCTTGTTGAGTTTTTTCCTGTGATTGTATCCAAATTGGATCATTAACTTTAATATGTGCCTTGGATACTAGCACTTGGTTGACCTGTTTTGACTTCCTTTGGAGACGTTCGGGCGATGGAAACTTTGGTTGATAGACTTTTTGCTTGGGTTTCCATTGTTTTGTTGATGGTTTGGCTTTTGATGTAGAGGCTTTGTCTTGCAGTTGCATTGGCTGGGCTAGAGACTGTCTGCTTACTTTAGCTTTGCCTTTTTCAATAGCCAAGAATCTTTGAATTTTGTAGGCTTGACCTCTGTTGCCACTTGATAGCTTGTCATGATGACCATTGTTGAAGATGCAGGCTTGTCTTCAAAGAATTGTGCCATGGCTTGGAAAAAATCAAGTGTGTTCCCATTTGTCGAGAATCTACCACCAAGAATTTTTCTTTGACATTCTGTGAGTGTAGTTGGACAGTAGCTTCTGCAATCCCCATACTTATAACATCCACTTCAAGTGAGAGACTTACCTTTATGTGAATATCATAAAGCTTTGGCTTACCTAGAAGTAACCACATGCCATATGACATGACATTAGTCGTGGAATTTGTATCAATTTCTGCCATAAAATTCATCTTGACTCCGTCTTGTGCACTTAGCAAAAAGTTGATCTTCTTTGGTACTAGATTGCCTGTGTTCTCTTCAGTGACTTGGGACTCCTTGTCGTCTTCTTCTTCATTGTTCACACTTGTGAGTTCATCTGTGTGTTCTAGCTCCTGCTTGACCACCATTTCCTCTGATATGTCTTTTGGAGAGACAAAATCAGCATTTGGTTCCTGTAGAGTCATCGGCTCTTCTTCCTCGACTTCAGCTGTTGAAATGTCACCAATAGTGTTTGAACTTCCTGTCACTTGCTGCACCTCTTCTTTGATTGATTCCAAGTCTTCATATTGTTCGTTTGTAGGCGTTGGACTTGAAGTATCTTCTTTGGATCTTAGCCCTTCTTCCTGCAACTTTGCTTCATTGACTTGCGGCTCCTCCTTTGTACTATGCATTCGAGTTGGACAATTTGTAATCAAGTGTGTTATCGCACACTGATCGCAAAGAGCACCTATTTCTATATGACCAGTATTCGGGCTAGGTATCTGGTTTTGTGCTATCTCTATAGCTGATAACCCCGTTTCAAACTCATACTCAGATTCTTCATCTGTCTCACACATAACCCTTAGCATATAGTAGGGGACTATGTCATACCCATTCTCATCGCAAAATTTTGTTGGTGTGGTCTCATTAACACAGACATCCAAAGTAGCCAATATCTGAGTCCACTCTAGCGGTTCTAACACCTCTTCCGGAAAAGGTTCTCTTATGTAAGCATCATCTTCTAAGACCCTCTCTAAGGAATTCTCATTTCTCCCAACGTCACTACACTCCGATGCTCCGCACATCTAGATTTCTTTCTTTTTACCCATCCACGGATGCTCTGTTGATCCACTTTGTGTTGCAGAATCAAAATCTTCCACGGGCATTCTAGTTACATCTTGTAACTATGATTTCTCATATTTACACGTGTTGTGGTTTCAGCATGTCTCAAGTATAGATAATCATAACCCCAATCTTGTACCATCTTGATTTGCCTCATGAATGGTCTTCCAAGGATGATTTCATAGTTATTTTTCTTGCCAAAGTCAACTATGGCAAAAGTATGCGCATACTCTATACCACAAGAAGACACCACTATAGCTTCTAGCAATCCCATGGGTCTTTCCACATGCCCATCCGCTAACTTTAATTTTATTCTGGTTGTTCTAAAGGCGGGCCTACCCCATTTCTCCCATATTCGTTTTGTTGCTATGGCAATTCCTGCTCCGCTGTCAAGTATAGCTTTCGTTTCAATCCCATTGTATTCGACAGGTAAAGTGGCATTACCATCTTCTCCTTCACACTACTCTCCTACTTTGTTCAGAGGTACCGGTCTTACATTTGATCTAAGCTTCTCGATCTCATCTAGCTCTTTTTCCAGGAACCTTAACGGGCTTTTGATCCCAATTTTTTCCAAGCATTTTCCTATATCTGTCCACATACTTGGCCTGATTTTCAAAAGTTCTGCCAACGTAATTGTGCACTTCACTGGCGTGGATAGCAAGTCAATCAAAATTTTTGTGTCCAATTCTTTTGTCCCTCCTAGCCTCTGTGATGGAACTCTCACAATCTCAAACTTTGCCTCAAAATCTCCCATGTAATGTGGCAAAGTTCTTAACGATGCAGGTGTACTGTCTTCGGAGGCTATCGATCCTATGTCACCATGATATGACCTCGCATCAACACTCATTTGTGGTCTATCTAATGTGATTTCAGGAAATGGTGCTGGTCCAGCATCCTCTTCTCTTTTTTGGGCATTTCGAACAACCTTCCATAACTCCTCTGGCCAATGCTCCTCAACTATAGGAACATAGGGTGGGAAATCCCTCATTGATTCATCTATTGTATTTTGGACTACCCTCGAGTCTTGCGACCTTGGCAGTGGTTCTTCCCTATGATCTACCTCTTCTCTAGGCAATTCGTCTAATTTAATGCTCTCGTCTTTGTGCACTGGGGTGACTATCCTATCCTTCAATTCTGGTGGAGGTGGTTCTAGCAATGCTTGAGCAGTTTTAATGAGCTACTTACACATTTCTAGCCTCTGCTTCTCTAGTTCAAGATAAGGATAAGTCATCCATCTTTTTTCTAAGGTCTGTCTATTTGCCAATCTAGCCTCATAAGCCTGTAAAATCGCGTCTAAAGCCTCATTCACTTTGTCCACTAGGACAGATCCTCCTGAACTAGCACTCTTGGGTGCTTCAGCTGGTTTAAGGGTTTCAACTTCCCTTTGCTGTGTTTGTTGCTCTTGAGTTGTTTCCAGCTCAGCTGTAACAACCTTTTCTTCCCCTTTTTCCCTTTCTAGTCTCGCTTTCATTTAGGCCTTCTTGCTTGTCTAGAGTTTCTACGGCTTTTGGAACTCTTACTAGTCTCTCCATCTGTAGGCTTCTGCTCTTGCACTTTTTCTTGTGCTCTTGTGACAACGTTTACTGGAGCAACTTGCTTACTTTCATCTTCTTTTTGTTTAAGCACCTGTTCTTTTGTAATTGTTTCTTTCTCTGTTGTTGTTGTCGTCTCTCCTTTTGTTGCGGCTCATTCTTTCTCTGATTTGCTGGTAGAAGGAAAGGTAACATGTGGTTGTATTTTACCTTTCTTTCTTGGATTCTTAGGACAATCCAAAATCATATGTGTGATTGCACACTCATTACAATATACATTTATCATGATATCATGGTGTGGACAATCCTTAATCAAGTGATCACGACTACCACATTTGTCACATGGACGTATTGGTTGTTGTGGCAATACTTGATATTGACCTTGAAGTGGCCTCTGATCTACCACATATCTTTCTATTTGAAGCTCATGACTCACACATGCATTTCTAGCAGCTATGGGTCTTTCACTTAAGAACACTTGTTCCGCAGGATGATATCTAGGAGGTTCAGACATAACATGCTCAAACCCTGGTGGAGTCATAGGTCTATAGTTAGGACAATGTTGCGTTGGGTGGTCCCCTCCACATGTCATGCACCTTCGTTGTTGAGGAATTCTATAGGCTGGTACTCTGTAAGAGTGGTTGATGCGTTGCATCACATTCTCTATGATTTGCTCCTCAACATTTACTTGGTTTTGTCCTAGATTCCCTCTTTGATCCTCAAGATCAGCGGTTTTCTTTTTCTCACTCGCATCATTCATCTTCTTTTAACCATCTTCATAGAATTTGCAATTGTCAACTAGGTAAACTGCCGCTTTGGTCACCTCTTCCAAGGTTTGGTATCTTTTCATGTATAGGTCCTTTTGGAGATTCTCATTCCCAAGCCCTCTGATGAAGCATAGGATCTGACGTTATGGAGTGTATAACTCTTGGGTAGGACATCTAGCAACATATTGCTTGAAACGCAGTATTGCATGTCGCAATGTTTCTGTTTCTCCTTGTTTAAATTCCTGAATCTTAGGAAGGGTGTTATGTTTTATGCCCCTCTTGGTGAATTCTTGAACAAATTCATCCAACATTTTCTCAATGGTTGTGAACTCTCTCCGGTTCAATAGTTCAAACCATGCTTGTGCATTTTCCTCCAATGTAGGTCCAAAACCCTCATACTGCGTGTGGAAGTCCTCTACTCGTTCTGCTCGTAGGAGTTGCTTGAAAGCCGAGACATGGGCGTATGGGTCTCCTATGCCATTGTACTTTCTATTTACCCATTTTCTTAGCTGAGATGGTCTTATACTTTGGGGTGCAAAGTATGGAACCATACTCCTCTCTGGTATAGTTTCATCTCTCGTTATCGCTCTAGGAGGAAATCCAGGTGGTGGTTCCCTCTTTGGAATTCTCTTAGAGGTTCCTGTGTTTGGTGGATGTATCTAAGGTCCTTCATTGACCAAATATCCACTCATCTCTAATTTGGTTTACGGATTTGTGCTTTCTACAGCTCTATATTCTCGTCCAGACTTGTCAACAAATAAAGATGTCCATTATCGGTCGACCTCGTATGTATAGACATATAAGAGCTTGTATTCCGTCAGCTCATCTGGGTAAGGCTCTAAGCAACTGTAAAGGTTGAATTGATTTCCATTAATATACCTATATAGTCCTTCACTTTCATGGTTATACGTCCAAACTCTCTCCACAAAATTGGTCTTTATGTACTGTAGGTTTGGAAGATCTATTCTGGGTGGGTGCTCATCTATCCCTACAATCCATGTGCATGTATAAGCTGAGTCTGAGTCTGAGTCTGATGTAGACATGACTTCTAGGCTTAATAGATCTAGCTTGTTGTAGGAATACCTCTCTCAGTGTGTTCAAGTGTTTTGGTCAAGGAAAATCCAAAACTATGTCCAAAACCGTGAGCTTTTTCTCACAATTCTCTCAAATTGTCGATTTTAGACACCCCTGACTTCCGGATGCATTTTGAGGCCTTAAACAAAGTTTTTTTCAAAACTGACCAAAACGTATGCCGTTGGCAACCATTTTGGTCAGTTTATTCTAAGATCTATAGTGCTACTCTCAAGCTACGTTTTGATAAAAAGTTTTGGAATCGGAGTCCGTATGTGAAAGTTATGAGCAAAAAGTGAGATGTAATTTGGAAAGTTGCTCTATCTGATAATTTTGCAAGTGGTCAGTTTGAGCCCAAAATTGGTGTGTGCACTCCTTAGGCAATGATAAACCCAGTGGTATACTTGGTTTCAAAAAATTTCTCAAAATTTTTTCCTCACTTGTCTATCGCGATAGACTCACCAAGTACCCCTTGCAGATGTCCAAATGCACTCAAACTTTGTGTACAGGGTATAATGGGTCTTCTAAACCCAAATATGAAGTCAGATTTGAATTTTGGTTTTTCTACAATGAATTTCTAAGTATATCGCAATAGACTCACCAGAGTGTTACTGGGATACAATTTTTCAACTGTTTTTACAGATTTGAGTTCCCCCTTCTCTTGAGATACTACTCACCAAGTTTCAACCAATTTGGAATACTTTTCCTTTGTAACTTGCATCAAACAACAGTCTCTTTTCTGATCTTATGAAGTAATCCACTTAGATGCACTTACAATACTCCAAATTTACTCAAAATTTAACCATAGGCTCACAACAACATGTAGAACAAGGCCCTATGGTCAATTTTCAAAAATTTCATTTTTTGTGAAAAATCCCTAGTCTATCGCGATAGACTCAACAGACTCTTCAGTTTTGAAAATTTTCGAGATTTCTCTTCACCACTGTGTTCCCTATGCTTTGTACACCTTGCTCACCAATTTTCACTTGTTTTGGAGTTTTCCTTAGGTCTCTAACTCCAACTCTAGAATTCTTAGTCTATCTGATTACTAGAAAATAGAATTAGGATGACTTCCGAATGTCCAAAATCCACCAAATTTTGTGTGTAACCTCCAGAGAGGCTAAACAAGCTATGCTCCAGAGGGTTTTGAAAATTTCAGTTTCTTTGGCCCTGCTTTGAGTCTATCGCGATAGACTCAGCAAGTACCCCTTTTATAGGTCAAACCTGAACTTTGACTATACCCCTGTGTTCCAACACCTCTCCTTAGTCCTCTTGCCAATTTTCAAGTGGTTTGGATTTTTACTTTGTCAGTTAGACCAGATTTGGTGTTTTCTACAAGCTGAATCCTCTCAAATGGTCTTAGACCCACTTTCTGATGTCCAAATGACTTCAAAATTTTTATGTGTCTTTGATAGCACCTTTCCAAGCTATGCCACAGAGGTTTTCGAAAAATTCAGTTTCTATCACTGGGTTCTTAGTCTATCGCGATAGACTCACCAAGTATGCTAAAATGACACTTTTTTCAAATTTTCTCTTCACAGATGTGTTCCCTACCCTCTGTAGATCATGTATACCAAGTTTCACAAGGTTTGGAAATTTGGTCAAGTCCCTTTACCCAATTTGTCTCTGAAGTCTGACTCAAAACACCAGACAAGTGCTTTGGTGGTCTTCTTGATGTCCAATTTCAAATTTGGAATGATGGTTAAGGTCTAGGTGAGGAGTGGATTCAAGCTATCTAGTCACAATTTCCAAAAACTGTCCCACTCAATGTCATGAGTCTATCGCGATAGGCACAGCAGATTGTGCAAGAAAAGTCAACTCAAAATTGTGACTTCACTTTTAGATTCCCCTTACTCTCTTGTGTCTATCCCTCAAATTTCATGCAATTTGGACACTTGGTTTGTGTTTTGGGGCATTTTTAGTGTTTTTGTCCGAACCTGAATCTCTATCTGGGCTTTAGATTCACTTCTAGTGATCCAAACACCTTGAAATTTGGTGTGTATGCTATGTAGGCTCTGCTTAAGCTATCCCTTGGAGGGATTTGCAAAATAAGGTCCATAGCTAAATATCCCCAACCTATCGCGATAGGCTCATAAAGTTTCCCAGTTTTGGTCTTTTTACAAAGTTCTCTTCACAACTAGTTTCCTTATCCTCTGTATAGTGAATGCACAAAGTTGCGCAATGTTTGGACTATTGGTCAAGGTCTTTTTACCACTGTGTCTCTGAACTTAGACTCTAAACACCAGACTTGAGGTTTGGTGGTCAAGCAGGTGTCCAAGTACACTCAACTTTTGGGAGCAACCTTGTATTGATGTGTTTTACCTGTGGTATGAGGGGTTTTGCCTGGTTGTGAGTCTATCTCCAATTCATCAGTCTATCGTGATAGACTAGGCAGAGAGCCACTGGAAAGTATTTTTTTCTCTGTTTTTGGACAGTTTGGTTCCCAATGTCCTTAGAAGCTTATCCCCAAAGTTTCATTCAATTTGGACTTCTTTTCCTTTGGATTCAAGCATTTCACAGTTCACTTCCTTACACTCAGAAAAAGAAAATTCCCACTTCGATGCACAAGCACTGATGCAAATGCTTTGAAATTTCACATACAAGATCTAGAGCATATGCAAAACAAGGTCTTGAGGTCAAACCTTTTTGAAAATTGCAGATTTGGTTTCAGATTTTTGTTTTTTGGGTTTTTTGAGGTTTTTTTTTTTTTTTTTTTGGGATTGGACTAAATCTGTGTTTTCCCCCTACCTTAAAGGTCTCCAATGCAAAAACAAGCACTCAAATCGGCTTTCAAACGACCATTTTAGAGCATTTTTACCAAAATCGACACAATTCGGCCTTTTGTGTTTTCAAGCACATTTTTATGTCAAAATTTCTCTAGATCAACATCAGATGTCCTACACTACCTAAAGTCCTACTTTGGATGGTTGAATGGTTTTTTTTGCTTTCTGGAAAGCAAACAGCCTCCTGCTTACCTTTTGCGTTTTTCTTTGCGTTTTTTTTTTCTCTTTCAAGTTCTTCACAACCATAAGTCCCAACCAAACACACAAACCATAAAACCTAATCTAAACACACAACAAAATAATATAACCATACCTCAACCTCATGGTGGACCACCTCGGCGAGACGCAGGCTCCCTGGTTATCCCTCAGTCAAAAGATCCGCTCTCTGACTTCCCACTAAGAAGGCAAATGGTGACAACACTCTAGAAAACTCTAGAGAAACGCTATACTGTCAAACACAAGTGATGTGGTCTACGCTAGTTTAGGCGCTTCGTCCCCGGCAACGGCGCCAATGTTAGCGGGTACGCTGCGACGGACGATGGAGCACAGTGAGAACACAGACCAACAAACTGTCAATCCGAGGACGTAGCTAACCCGACTAGGGCATGGAGGCAATCTCTGGGTTGTCAACCCTGAGCTAGACACGAACAACACTCTACAGTCACTAATCCTACCACAACACTACCATAAAGCAAAGAACAGACAGCGCATCCTACGAAACACTACAAGCTCGAAATAGTCACAAATCATATCGGAATGACTCGAAATCGGAGGGTAAGACTCACAAGGACATATCCTATATGGTCAAACACCTAAAACTTGAAAACGATAACTGTAAGACCTCTAATCGCTATCGCGATAGACTCAAAACAGCAATTTCCAAAGTGTCCGAAACTGATCTACAAATACATCAACACAAAGAGCTTCTCGCCCTGATTCTAACGACTACTCGATCATTCAGAACGGATGTCGTTTGAGGTACTTAAGACCAAATATAGCTCGTAGCAGGCGGGCTCGCGATGTGGTCCTCGGCTTGCATTGCTTGCGTCGACGCGGAGAGCTCCTTGATGCTAACACGCTCCTACTCTCATATCTGCAATGTGATTAGTGTGCGCGACGGTGTGTGTGCGTGAAGCTCACTACTGTGTGCTGCAGAACCCACGATTGTATAGTAATTGAGATAATGTAATGTCCTTTTTACAAAGCCTTAGGTTTCAGCTTATATACAAAGCCTTCAAACCTAATGTCCGGCCAAATGACCTGAATTGTCCCTAGGCTTCTACAGAGCTTAATTACAAGAAACTGAGTTGAATTTACTCATGATACAAGCATCTGCGGCCAAAATACAAGTGTCGATTTAAAATATGAGGTTCCCGTAAACATTATAAAAGTGGCTGTCATGGCTCAAAATAATAATAACGGGATATTCGATGACGTCCATGAACTTGTATCTTTATGTTGCAGCATCCATCTTCATCTTCATTACTTCATCACCATCTTCATGTGGAATCTTTATAGAATCTTTGAGGAATCTTTAATGGAATCTTTATGAAAACATTGTTGAAAGGGCGTCCTTTCAACAACCGGCTTGGGCATATGAGTGCCAAAGAAATGTAAATCCTTCAAACAAAGAAGCTTCTACTAGGTTTGAAAGAAGTGGACTTAGAGTTCTGTGAAGATTATGTTTATGGTAGACAAAAGAGGGTAAATTTTCAAAAATCTGGAAATGAAAGAAAAATAAAAAACTTGAGTTGGTTCATTCTGATGTTTGGGGTCTTGCAAGTACACAATCACTTGGTGACTCATTGTACTATGTAACATTCATAAACGATGCGACTAGGAAAACATGGGTTTATGTAATGAAGAATAAATTCGATGTGTTTTCCATATTTCAAATGTCATCAAATATCTAATATCTAACCAACCCAAATGATTTTCTCATATTAAAGTGATCATTTAATATGGGATAATAAACGGGAACAAGGGTTAGAATATAGACATGTGCTTACGGATCTATCTCAACACGAGGCCAATGGTAAAGGGGTCCAAATGAGAGATGGTCTGCAAAAGAGCAAGGTTTACTAATGAAGCTTAAAAGACCTTAGGGTTAGCTTCATTAAAGACCTCTAGTGGTTAGTGTTAAAAGTTTTTTTGACCTTAAGCAAACTAGGGTTGTGCTTGAGGTGAGACCTTAGGCAAGCTAGGGCTGTGCTTGAGGTGGGAAATCCACCTAAGGTGCTTGTCATGCTTGATGACTAAGGTACTTGAGGTACTTGTCACATTTAATGAGGAAGTTGCTTGTGAAGATTCCTATGCATGGGGGTAAGATGCTTGAGTCAAAAACAGAACCTAGTCACTTAGTGAAGAAGTTGCTTGAGAAACTTTCTACACATAAAAATCTCAAAGTTAGGAGAATTCTAAAAGAGCACATGGGACACATGTCAGACTCTCACTAAGCTTAACCACATGGGTGCTTGAATGCTATTGGTTGGACTAAAGAGGGGTCCAATGAGCTTTTACTTCCACCTAACAAATATCTAGATATTTTCAAGCTCTCTCTCTCTCTCTAAGGGGTAAGGAGGACACTTGTCAAAAGACTAACCATATGCTTGACTGCATGCTGGATGTGATTGGCTAAGGGGAGAGGGGTCCAATGAGCTTGTAGCAAGTAGAATTTTTGCCCAAAGCAAGAAAGGGGGGTACTAGGGGGATATACACCATCATACACACTCATTGGAAACACCATTTTCACTTGGTGACAGTTGAGGAACACCACCTCCTTCTCCAAGCTTGTGAGAGTGAAAGCCTACACCAACACTCTTGGCTATGGAATGCAAATCCAACCAAGAGTCATGCTTCAATGCTTAAGCTTGTCATCTTCTCCATCTCCATTACTATGCTATTATGTATGCTAGGAAGAAGAGTAATGATAAGTGAGGAACTACTTCTTTCTCCTATGGAATGTTTCTTCTTCCTCTTCCCTATCCTCATTCCCCGCTAGCTCTTTCCACCTTCGAAGGTGTTCGAGGCCTTGGGACTGAGGCTTGGGATAGTTTATGCTTTCTTCAAGTTTATGTTATGTTATGTTTGTGATGCATGAAGCTTTCCATCTTCGTTGCATCACCAAGGTCACAAGGAACATAAAGATTGTATCATACCAAGTCTCTCTTGATGGGAGAAACTATAATACAAATGATTATTGGAGGGGGGACCGGCTCCATATGAATCCGGTCTTCAACTATTGTCATGTTCTCTAAACTCTCTCTCTTGCAAAAGTATTGTTCATGCCAAGTTAACTAAGTACCATGTTTATGTTACTACCATCAATTAAGTTCACCTGCCATGCTCACAAAGTAATCTCTTAAAAGTGCTTCACCTACTTTCCTAATTCCGCTACTCTCAAAGTTTATAGGCCATTTCCATTACATTGGTATTAGAGCATTTGGTTTCTCTTTTCTTGCTTAAGAAGAGAGGTCCTTAAGTAGCCTATTAATGGTTGATTTTGTTAATTATATTAGGGTAAGTGGGACTGGGATCTATTATCGGTTTTGTTGAGCCCACTATGTGGGATATGGTGCACACCTCGGGAGCTTTGGACTTAATAATGGAGTCTATTTAGACTTGCCTATGGCTTTACCATTATTGAGTCATAAGAAAACCAAAAGGATCTATCCCTTGACAACTTCGCTATGTTAGACTCAATCCACTACTCTCTATAATTAACCAATTCGAGCCGTGGGTGTAGATACTTAAGTGCCTATTTTCAAAGTCTAAGAGGAGTAGCAACTAAGGTTTTGAATTGCCAAAGCCTACACTAAGTAAACACGTAAGTTTAATTAGCACGGCTGACAATAATCAAGAGAGGAGAATGAACATTGATAACTTTGATTTTTCACATGAAGGTGCCAATGATGATGCTCCCATGTTTGTTAATTATCTTGTCACTAGGTTGAAACAAGCTATGGGCAGCCCCACTTTGCAAGCCGAAGTTACTTAGCAACTTCGTGCTTATGGGATTTCCTTTCCTCTCCAAGAGGAGAGAGAGCTTACAAGGCCTCTTGAAGAGACCCCCAAAAGAAGACTCTCTCCCATACGAGAAGAGGAATCCAAAGATCAAGAAAGCAATGAATCCCTAAATTCCTCCGAAGATGTGGCTCCACGAAGAAGGAGGACTAGACGATCGCCAAATCCTCCCAAGAGGAAACGGCATAGTCCTTCTCCTCGTCACTCCAAAAGGGAAGAGAGGAAACCAAGGAAGAAAAGGGCAAGAAAGAGGTCACCCTCTTCTCCTGCTTCTTCACCTTCCTCCTCTACCGATGAAATCTATGGCTATTCTCCTAGAGAATATAAGAGGGGAGGACATCGCAAATGTTACCCTCCGTGCCGAAGGTCACAAAAGCTTAAGAAGTTCAAAGAGGGAGGAATGAGTATCTCTTTTCTCACCTATGATGGAACCTTTGGTGCTACCGACAAAGTATTGGCCTTCATCCAACAATTTGATGCGGCCTTTGGAGACGAGGGGTTCACAGAGTCCTCCAAGCTACACCATGTAGCTATGCACTTCCAAAAATCGGCTCGTCAATGGTGGGCTAGTCTTCGAGGCAATGGCGAAGCACCAAAGACATGGAAAACTCTACGAGTTTCCATCATGAAGCAATTCCTTGCAAGTGATGCAAAGGACAAAGTTCTCACTGAATGGCGGAGTTTAAGGCTTCTCTCTCATGAGTCTATCCACAAATATGTGGACAAGTTTTGGGATTTACATCTCAAGGCTACTATCTTTCAAAAGATAGACTTTGCTGAGCAAAAACAACAATTCTGTGCAGGATTACCTGAGGAGATGGCCGAGTATGTCAAATCTCAATGGCCTGACTCTATTAGAGAAGTAATCCACCATACCATGGTTCCTTCACGCATAAATTTCCAACAAGGGGTTAGACGAAATGTCAAACCCATGGAAAATAAAGAAAAAAGTGATGCAAAGGGAAAAATTAATGCCCAAAACTTTTCCCACGACCATTCCAACAACAACAACAACAATCGGTCCAAGGAGAAAGGAGTTTACAAAGGTAAAAATAAACTCTCTCTTGAAGAGCTTGAAACTTTTTTCAAGGATCACAAATGTTTTAAGTGTGGGGAGCAAGGACATGGCTATCGTTCTTGCCCCAAAAGAAATGCTCGCAATGAGACTTCTAGAGTTTCCACTATCGAAGCTTCAAAAAAGGATACTCATTGCAAAGGATCACCTCTCTCCGATGCTTGGGGAAAGGTAAGGGAGCATGATGATTTCATCCTGTTTGACCCTGGTTCTGGTCTCAACTTCATATCAATGGAGTTGGCCAGCAAGTTGGGCATTCAAGCTTTTGAGATGGGAGATGATGTAACTGCCGATGCCGCTTTCAAGGGACAACAATCCTCCATCACTCCCTTGATTGGGAAGTTGAGGCTTCATGTCCAAAGCTATGTCAACAAAGAAGACTTCTTGATCTCTCCTCTCCAACATAAGGATGTTATCCTATGGATACCATGGTTCAACCGCATGGCTGCCAACATGAAGTTCCCTGAAAGGAGAATCTACTTCACCTACAGGGGAAATACTATGTATTTAGAAGCTAATGAGTCTGGTCGTACTATACCACTTGTAAATCCTCTCGCCCGTGATAAATCAATGAAAAATTAGTTTCTGTGTACATGATTTTTGTCAAAGAATCCCAAAAAGATCCTAATGTTGCATCAAAGGTGAATGGTAGGAATCAAGAAGAGTTAGCCTTGTCTAACTTTCTAAACAGATTCCAAGATGTGTTCATTGATGATATCCCTATGGACTTACCTCCAAAACGAGGGGATGATGACCATCGAATTGAGCTACTATCAGGAAGCTCACCGCCTAAAAAACCTCCCTATCGAGTTTCACAAGATCAACAAGAGGAGATCATGAGGAAAGTACAAGAATTGGTAGACAAAGGAATGGTGAGGCCTAGCTCCTCTCCCTTTTTCACGCTAGTCCTTTTAGTGCAAAAGAAAGATGGTACATACCGCATGTGTGTGGACTATCGCGCACTAAATCATATCACTATCAAAAACAGATTTCCCATACTCCGAGGAGAAGATCAGTCTGATAAACTACAAGGCTCTGCTTAATTCAATAGGATTGACCTTAAAAGTGGCTACCATCAAATAAGGATAGTGAATGAAGATATCCTAAAGACTGTGTTTCGTACAACGTTTGGCCTTTATGAATATCTAGTCATGCCTTTTGGCTTGACTAATGCACCAGCTAAATTCAATCGATTAATGGAGAAAATTTTTAGACCCTACCGAAAATTCAGTGGAGTGTTCTTTGATGATATCATCATCTACTCCAATTCCTTGGAGGAACACAAGCAACATCTCCGAGTGATTTTTCAAGCATTAAGGGAGAATAAGCTTTTTCTCAATCAAAAGAAAAGTGAATTTTTCCTTCAAGAGATTCAATACTTAGGTCATATTATCTCTCGAGATAGTATCCGTATGGATCCATCAAAGTTGGAGGTAATAAAAGCATGGCCTAATCCATGGAATCTACATGAGCTAAGAAGCTTTATTGGTATGTGTGCATACTATAGACGCTTCATAAAAAATTCTCTCAAATAGCAGGATCATTACATGACTTAACAAAGAAAAACTTTAAGTATTCATGGACTGCTAAGGAGCAAAGTGCTTTTGACAAGCTCAAAGAGAAGCTTATCTCCCAACCAGTCCTTATGCTTCCGGATCTCTCAAAGCCATTTGAGGTCCAATGTGATGCTTGTGGTGATTGCCTTGGAGTAGTATTGCTTCAAGAAGGGCATGCCATAGCCTATGAGAGCTGAAGGCTCAACACGGATGAGCGGGTCTTAGGCATTTATGAGAAAGAGCTGTTAGCTATTCTACATGCCCTAGATATCTATTGGGGACTCCATTCATCTTACAAACAGAGCATCAAAGTCTCAAGTACTTCATGACGCAAACAAAGCTTTTCAACAAACAAATGAGGTGGGAAAATTTTCTTTCACAATTTAATTTTCACATTGCTCACATTGCTGGTAAGCACAATCAAGTGGTTGATGCACTTTCGCAACGACCAAAAGTTAATGTTGTGTCAATAGCAACTCACAATGATCTATCTTCTATGATAGATGAGTATGCTATTGACCTTGATTTTAAAGACATAATGTCAGCCCTTGCTTTGGGGAAGAAAGAGGAACCATTCACCTTGCAGGATGGTTATCTTCTCCATGGCAATAGTCTATGTGTTACCCACTCCCTTCGTGAGAAAGTCACGTATGAATCCCACGCTCCTCCCTATGTGGGGCATAGAGGCATTCAACCTACTCTTTGAGGAGTAAAGACGTACTTTTATTGGCCTACCATGAAAGTGGACATACAAGAGTATGTTTCAAAATGTGTAGTATTCCAAAAGACCAAGTATGATAGAGGGAAGCAACCCGGATTACTCCAGCCATTGCCAATTCCTAATTCACCATGGGAGAGTATATACATGGATTTTATCTTTGGATTACCAAAATCTATCCATGGGAATACGGGAATATGGACAATAGTCGACAGGTTTAGCAAGCAAGCACAATTTATCCCTGTCAAGAAGACTGTTAAGGCACACCAAATGGCAACTCTCTTCATATCACAGATTTTCAAACACCATGGATTGCCAACGTCCATCATGTTAGATAGAGATCTTAGAATGACCAGTAATTTTTGGAAAGGTCTCTTTGAAAATCTAGGTACAAGATTGAATTTCTCTTCGGCCTATCACCCACAAACGGATGGCCAAAGTGAGATAGCCAATCTTATGATTCTTGATCTACTAAAGATCAACGCTCACAATGGGAAAAGTACTTACCTCTTGTAGAGTATGTACATAATAATACTATCCATACTTCTACGGGAAAAGCACCTTTTGAGATCGTAGAAGGAAGACCTAAAAGTCCCTTGCTACTCAAAGTACATGGGAAGATCTTCGCTACCGATGAGTATAGTCGTGACCTGCAAACATCTTTTCAAAAGATTAAGGAGGCTATACCCATCTCCCAACTAAGGCAAAAAGCTATTTCTGACAAGCACAGAAGGGTCTTAACATTCAAAGAAAATGATTGGGTCTTACTTAAGTTTCCTAAGGCTCGATTAAGGCAAATGATGGGAAAAAATCCTACGGGCCATCAAAAGTATTATGCTAAACTAGCAAAAAGATACTATGGTCCTTTTCAAATGTTGAATCCAATCAATGAGGTAGCTTATCAACTCAAGTTACCTAACCATTGTCGCATACACAATGCTTTTCATGTGAGCCTACTCAAGCCCTACAAAGGAGAACCTCCAAATGAACTAATTATTGAAGACTCTCCCGAAATAAAAGATCAAGAAGAGGTACTACAACCCGAAGCTATTCTTTGGCATGAAGACAAGGTACTATGACATGGTAAGATTATCCGACGGTATCTTATTAAGTTCGAAAATTATCCTTTTGAAGATGCTAGATGGATGCAAGGAATCCAGCTTAAGGATAGTATGAACCTTGTCAACGCTTACAATGCTACATTAGAGTAACGAAATGTACATGTTTCTTTCAAATGGTTAATGTTTTTGTCTTATAAGACTAATTCTCTCTTTATTGTGCACAAATTTAAGTAGTATGCATACTAAGAATCATGTTTGGGACGACGACGTCTCCCAAACACCATGTAGAATTTGTCACTCTACTTGGGAGGATGAAATGGACTAAAGAGCAGACATGCTTGCGGTAGCTATGTCCCCCAAGCACCAAATGGATTAGTCATCCATCCTGGAATGATGTCGTAGGGTAAAAAGGGATCCTCTACCCTCTAAGACATATTGTTTAATGGCTATGAATTTATCTGTTTTACCTCATAGTCGAGGATGACTATGATTTCAAGAGAAAGGTAATGTCATCAAATATCTAATATCTAACCAACCCAAATGATTTTCTCATATTAAACTGATCATTTAATATGGGGGGATAATAAACGGGAACAAGGGTTAGAATATAGACATGTGCTTACGGATCTATCTCAACACGGGGCCAATGATAAAGGGGCCCAAATGAGAGATGGTCTGCCAAAGAGCAAGGTTAAGTAATGAAGCTTAAAAGACCTTAGGGTTAGGTTCATTAAATACCTCCAATGGTTAGTGTTAAAAGTCCTTTTGACCTTAAGCAAACTAGGGTTGTTCTTGAGGTGAGAACCTCAGGCAAGCTGTGTGTGCTTGAGGTGGGAATCCGATCTAACTTAGGCAAGCTAGGGCTGTGCTTGAGGTGAGAACCCGACCTAAACTTAGGTAAGCTAGGGTTGTGCTTGAGGTGGGAAATCCACCTAAGGTACTTGTCACATTTAATGAGGACCTTGCTTGAGAAGCATCCTATGCATGGGGGGTAAGATGCTTGAGTCAAAAAGAGAATCTAGTCACTTAATGAGGGTGTTGCTTGAGAAACTTCCTATGCATAAAAATCTCAAAGTTAGGGTAATTCTAAAAGAGCACATGGGACACATGTCAGACTCTCACTAAGCTTAACCAAATGGGTGCTTGAATGCTATTGGTTGGGCTAAAGAGGGGTCCAATGAGCTTTTACTTCCACCTAACAAATATCTAGATATTTTCAAGCTCTCTCTCTCTAAGGGGTAAGGAGGACACTTGTCAAAAGACTACCCATATGCTTGATTGCATGATGGATGTGATTGGCTAAGGGGAGAGGGGTCCAATGAGCTTGTAGCAAGTAGAATTTTTGCCCAAAGCAAGAAAGGGGGGTGCTAGGGGGATATACACCATCCCACACACTCATTGGAGACACCATTCTCACTTGGTGACAGTTGAGGAACACCACCTCCTTCTCCAAGCTTGTGAGAGTGAAAGCCTACACCAACACTCTTGGCTATGGAATGAAAATCCAACCAAGAGTCATGCTTCAATGCTTAAGCTTGCCATCTTCTCCATCTCCATTACTATGCTATTATGTATGCTAGCAAGAAGAGTAATGATAAGTGAGGAACTACTTCTTTCTCCTATGGAATGTTTCTTCTTCCTCTTCCCTATCCTCATTCCCCACTAGCTCTCTCCACCTTCGAAGGTGTTTGAGGCCTTGGGACTGAGGCTTGGGATAGTAAATGCTTTCTTCAAATTTATGTTATGTTATGTTTGTGATGCATGAAGCTTTCCATATTCATTGCATCACCAAGGTCACAAGGAACACAAAGATTGTATCGTACCAAGTCTCTCTTGATGGGAGAAACTATAATACAAATGCTTATTGGAGGGGGGACCGGCTCCATATGAATCCGGTCTTCAACTATTGTCATGTTCTCTAAACTCTCTCTCTTGCAAAAGTATTGTTCATGCTAAGTTAACTAATTACCATGTTTATGTTGCTACCATCAATTAAGTTCACCCGCTATGCTCACAAAGTAATCTCTTAAAAGTGCTTCACCTACTTTCCTAATTCCTCTAATCTCAAAGTTCATAGACCATTTCCATTACACCAAAGGTGGAAAGACTTTGTGGAGAATGAAACATGTACTAAGGTTAAATGCCTCGGATCTGACAATGGAGGCAAATATTGCAACCAAGCTTTTGAAAGCTTTTGTGCTAGCAATGGCATTCGAAGGCAAAGAACAACCACAAGGACACCTCAACAAAATGGCATTTCCAAAAGGATGAAAAGAACAATCATGGAGTAGTAACGGAGCATGCAGCTATATGCAGGCCTACTGCTTGAGATTTGGGCGGAAGTTGTAAGTATGTCTGTGTACTTAATCAACCAGTCACCCTCAACGGCATTGGATGGGGGAGTTCCAGAAGAGGCATGGATAGGTAAACCAGTGAATTATTCATTTCTCAAAGTGTTTGGGTGTGAGGCTTTCATGCACATAGATATAAGCCTAAGATCAAAGCTAGATGCAAAGTCCAAAAAGTGTTTCTTCATTGGCTATGGAGAAGGTGACTTTGGGTATCACCTATGAAATCCTGAAGATGGTAAAATCTTTAGGAGTAGGGATGTAATTTTTAACGAACAAAATATGTACAAAGATTACTCGAATAGAAAAAAAACAAAAGAAACAAGTGATGAGTACATGGAGTTTGAGGACGGTGAAGACTCAAGGACAGCAAAAATGGTGACAATGTGCAACAACGTCAACCAAATGAGGTGTCATAATAATCAATATCTAATTCTCCTAAATGATTTTCTCATATTAAACTGATCATTTAATGTGGGGAAGTGCCAAGGGAGAAAAAGCTAGAATATTGGTTAAGTTAGCAGACCGGCCACAGTAGGGATCCAAAGGAGGGAAAATAGGGATCCAAAGGGGGGGCCATCTGCAAAAGAGCCATGTGAAACAATGGGCCAAAAAGACCCTAAGGTTCAGCCCATTAAGACTTCCAAAATGCTAAGGTTCCAAAATTCAAAGGTTGTGTCCAAAGGTCAACCCTAGGGAAAATTGGATGCTTAGTGTGTGCCCAAAAAGTCTTTCTACATCCCTACATGGGAGGGGGCGAGCCCCAAAGCTAGGGGATGAGAGAGAAAGCCACACACACACACACAGGCTCCCTTTACACAAAGGGAATGAGGGACACATGTCAGCTCCCTAGGCCAGATGCCCACAAGGTGTGCCCAATTCCTATTGGAAGACCCTTGAAGTGGACCAATGAGAATTAAGCTAGAGTAAATCTAGTTTAATTAATTTAAAAACATTTAATAAAAGAAACCAATAAGAATTAAGTGTCCTAGAAGACTATTGGGCAGTCTCCCAAGGGGTCCAATGAGCATTCAGGAGCCCCATGGCTTGCCTGATTCCTATTGGCCAGGAGGCAAAGGGGTCCAATGAGAGTTTAGTTTAATTATTTAATTACCTAAAGCTCTCACAAAAGGGGAAAGGGGGACACATGTCTAAAGGCTATCACTTATACTGCTTAATTCCTATTGGCTTGACCTGGGGAGGTCCAATGAGGCAAAGGCCAGACTTATTTAGCAGCTAGGGCTCGCCCAAGAGAGAGGGGGGGCTGATTTTTGCTTGGCATTGACACACACACTCTCACACTTGACCATGTGTGAAGGGAAAATACTCTATCTCCTCCCAAGCTTTAATGGAGAGCTCATCACCTACTCCAAGCTTGTGAGATAGAAGCCTACATCAACACTCTCTTGGCATGTGGATGCAAATCCAACCAAGAGCCAAGCTTCAATGCATGCTCATCTTCTCTACCAAGCTAATTACTAAGCTAAGCTATGCTAATATGAGTGATTATGTGAGGAGATGTACTTCTTTCTCGTAAGATACTTCTTTTTCCTCTCAATCTACTCTCATACCCTGCTAGCTCTCACCATCTTCGAAGGTGTGTGAGGTCTTGGGTCTGAGAACGGGGATAATTCAAGTTGTGTTTGATTAAGTGTTTTTCTTGGTGTATGAAGCTTCCATCTTCATTGCACTAGCTAGTCTTGAAGGAACACAAAGAATTGTATTGTACAATGTCTCTCTTGATGGGAGAAACCATAATACAAAGCCTTTTGGAGGGGGGACCGGCTCCATGCAAATCCGGTCCTCAACTGTTGTCAATAGTTTAATTGCTCTCTCTCTTTTGAAAGTATTGTCGATGCTATCTAACTAGGTGTTATGCTTTTTGTTGCTCTCTCTCCACCCAAGCACTCTTGTAATTCTCATTAGGAATCAACTCTAATGAAATGCCCACTATGTTCATGCTAAATTCCGCTACACAAAAGATTTTAGGCCATTGAATGTTACATTGGTATCAGAGCTCAATGTTTCTCTTTTCTTGCTCAACAAGTGAGGTCCTCAAGCTAGCTACAAATGGTTGGTATTATTAATTGCCGGTGAGTAAGTAGAATAGGGATTTTTCAGCCTTGCAGTGCGCCTGCCTTTGTGCAGTTAACGGGGAATCACCGTCGAGAGCTATGGTCTTAATAGTGGATTCCTACGGGGCTTGCCTATGGCTTAACCACTATTGAGCTATTAGAAGCTTGACAGGAGCCGGTGCTGTTTTGGTGTCGAAAGACCCTATCTTCTATTCCTTGCAATTAATGGTATTCGAGCCGCGGGTACAGTAGCTTGAGTGCTTTTTCTAAAGGGGTAAAGAGGAGTAGCAACTAGGGCTTGAAGTGCCAAAGTACACCTAAAAAGTTTACACCTAAAAGTTGTTAGAATGGCTGACAATATTAAAGAGAGTGAAATTAATGTTGATAACTTTGATTTTGCTCATGAGCAAGCTACTAATGATGCTTCAATGCTTGTTAATTATCTTGTTTCTAGACTTCAACAAGCCATGGGCAATCCATCTCTCCAAAGTGAAGTGCAACGGTAGCTCCGTGCTCACGGGATTCTCCAAGCTCATCACCATGACGAGAGAACACCTAGGAAGCCTCCTTGTGAGACTACCAAAAGAGGTCTCTCTCCGATTCGGGAAGAAGAAGAGAATCCATATGAAGGGCTCAAGAACTTACTTCTTGATGATGCATCTCCTTCCCAAAGGAGAACTCAAGAGCCTCCACCGAAGGAACGAGAAAGAAGCGAGTCTCCCGCCACCTCGGCGGAGATGGCTCCACGAAGACGGCGGGCTAAACGCTCTCCATCACCACCAAAGCGGAGAAGACCATCACACTCTTCTCCACGCCATAATTCAAAGAGGGATGATAAAAAGCAAGAGAAGAAAAAGGCGAGAAAGAGGACACCCTCTTCTCCATCTTCTTCATCCTCTTCCTCTTATGAAAGCTATGGTGAAGACGACAAAGATCAAGACAAGAAAAAGGCGAGAAAGAGGTCACCCTCTTCTCCACCTTCTTCAAATTCTTCATCTTCTGAAGAAAGTGATGGTGCAACTTTTGAACCATCAAAAAGAAGAGGCCATAGGAAATCCTATGCCGCATGGAAGAGGTCGTCCAAGCTGAAGAAATTCAAAGAGGGAGGGAAGAGCATCTCTTTCCTTACCTATGATGGCACCTTCGGTGCTACAGACAAAGTTTTGGCCTTTATCCAACAATTCGATGCGGCGTTTGGAGATGAGGGCTTCACGGAGTCCTCTAAGCTACGCCATGTAGCTATGCACTTTCAAAAGTCCGCCAGACAATGGTGGTCTAGCCTACGAGCCAACGGTGAAGCTCCACGAACATGGAAGGCTTTAAGAGCTTCCATTATGAAGCAGTTTTTGGCCACCGATGCCAAAGACAAAGTACTCACCGAATGGCGAAGCTTAAAGCTCTCTCCCAATGAATCCATCCACAAATATGTAGACAAGTTTTGGGACCTACAACTCAAAGCCACTGTCTTCAAAAAGTTGGATTTTGGAGAGCAAAAGCAACAATTTTGTGCGGGCTTAACCGAAGAAATGGCGGAGTATGTCAACTCCCAAAGGCCACGTACCATATCGGCGGTAATACACCATACTATGGTGGCCTCGCGAATCAATTTCCAAACGGGGGGTAAAAGAAATAATAAACCCCCGGAAAACAAAGGTTCCAATGAGCCTAAGGGGAAGGACAATGTCCAAAAGTCTCCTAAGGGCAATTCCAACAAAGCTAAAGAGAAGGGAGTTTACAAAGGAAAGAATAAACTCTCTCCTGAAGAGCTTGAGCGTTATCGTAAAGATAACCGGTGTTTCAAGTGCGGCGAACAAGGGCATGCGTACCGCGCTTGTCCCCAAAAGAACAACCGCCAAGATCCTCCTAGAGCTTCTTTGGTTGAAATCCAAGAGGAGGAGATTCACCAAACTCACCACAAAGGATCTCCTCTATGCCATGCTTGGGGAAAGGTAAGAGAACATGATGCTTTTATTCTCTTTGACCCTGGTTCTACTCACAATTTCATATCTATGGAGTTAGCCACCAAGCTAGGCATACAATCCTACGAGATGGGAGATATCCTACCCGCAGACAGTGCCTTCAAGGGGCAAGAAGCTTCAGTCACTCCCTTAATCGGGAAATTGAGGCTTCATGTCCAAGGCTATGTGGACAAAGAGGACTTCTTTATCTCTCCTCTCAAGCATGAGGATGTAATCCTAGGGGCACCATGGTTTGACCGTCTGGCTGCCCATGTTAAATTTCCTGAAAGGAGAATCTCCTTTAAGTTCAGGGAAAAGGACATGTATATAGATGCTAGGGAGATGGGTAACACCATCCCCATTGTACATACACCAGCTTTCAACAAGTCAATAAAGAGCTCTATTTCCGTGTACATGATTTTTGTTAAAGATTCTCAAAATGAACCTAATGCTTTAGCAAAAGAAAATAAAAGCAACCAAAAGGAATTAGAGTTATCCAATTTTCTCAAGGGGTTTCAAGATGTCTTTATTGACGACATCCCTTGTGAGCTACCTCCTAAACGAGGTAATGACGACCATGCAATTGAACTTCTTCCAGGAAGTTCACCGCCTAACAAACCTCCTTATAGAGTTTCTCAAGCTCAACAAGAGGAGATTATGCGGCAAGTGCATGAGTTAATTGAGAAGGGCATGGTTAGGCCTAGCTCATCTCCATTTTGCTCACCTGTGCTATTAGTGCAAAAGAAAGACGGCACATATCGTATGTGTGTCGACTATAGAGCACTAAATAGGATCACTATCAAGAATAGGTTTCCCGTTCCACGGGTAGAAGACCTATTTGATAAGCTACAAGGATCGACCTACTTCAGTAGGATTGACCTAAAAAGTGGCTATCATCAAATAAGGATAGTTGATCAAGACATTGTAAAGACCGCATTTCGTACTACATTTGGTCTTTACGAATACATTGTCATGCCTTTTGGCTTGACTAATGCACCAGCCACATTTAACCGCTTGATGGAGAAGCTGTTCAGACCTCATCGAACCTTCACTGGAGTGTTCTTTGATGATATTATCATCTACTCTAATTCATTGGAGGAACACAAGCAACACCTCCAGGTAATATTTCAAGTTTTAAGAGAGAATAAACTTTATGTTAATCGAAAGAAAAGTGAATTTTTCTTGCAAGAGATTCAATATTTAGGTCACATTATCTCTCAAGATGGAATCCAAATGGATCCATCCAAGTTAGAGGTAATAAAAGGATGGCCTAAACCAAGAAACCTTCATGAACTAAGAAGCTTTATAGGTATGTGTGCATACTATAGACGCTTCATAGAAAAGTTCTCACAAATTGCGGGACCATTACATGACCTAACAAAGAAAAATGTTAGGTATACGTGGTCTGCTAAGGAGAACAATGCTTTCGAAAAGCTTAAAGAAAAGCTTATTCTCAACCTGTGCTTACACTACCGGATCTCTCAAAACCATTTGAGGTCCAATGTGATGCTTGTGGTGATTGCCTTGGGGCTGTTTTGCTCCAAGAAGGGCACGCCATAGGCTATGAGAGTCGAAGGCTCGACCCTGTTGAGCAAGCTCTAGGCATATACGAAAAAGAACTCCTTGCAGTTCTACATGCCTTAGACTCATGGAAGCACTATTTATTGGGGACTCCTTTCATTCTGCGAACGGATCACCAAAGTCTTAAGTACTTCATGACGCAGACCAAGCTCTCCGACAAACAAATGAGGTGGGCAAATTTCCTTTCGCAATTTCATTTTCATATTGCTCACATTGCTGGCAAGCATAATCAAGTAGCCGATGCACTCTCAAGACGACCGAGAGTGAATGCGGTTTCCATAGCAACTCACAATGATCTATCTTTAATGATAGATGAGTATGCTATTGATCCCGATTTTAGAGATGTGATTTCAGCCCTTGCATTAGGGAAGAAAGAAGAACCATTTACTTTACAAGATGGTTATCTTCTCTATGGCAATAGACTATGTGTTACTAACTCACTACGTGAGAAAGTAATGTATGAATCTCATGCTCCCCCATATGCGGGGCATAGAGGGATTCAGTCTACCCTAAAGGGAATTGAAACATATTTCTATTGGCCTACCATGAAAGTGAACATACATGAGTATGTTTCCAAATGTGTGGTATGTCAAAAGACAAAATTTGATAGAGGGAAGCAACTTGGATTGCTTCAACCCTTGCCAATCCCTAATTCACCGTGGGAGAGCATATCCATGGATTTTATCTTTGGATTGCCTAAGTCTATCCATGGGAATACGGGAATATGGACGATAGTAGACAGGTTCAGTAAACAAGCTCATTTTATACCTGTCAAAAAGACTATCAAAGCCCATCAAATGGCAACCCTCTTCATTTCACAAATTTTCAAGTACCATGGCTTGCCAATGTCCATAGTGTCGGATAGAGATCCTAGAATGACCAGTAATTTCTGGAAGGGTCTCTTTGAGAATTTAGGAACAAGGCTAAACTTCTCTTCGGCCTATCATCCACAAACTGATGGCCAAAGTGAAATAGCTAACCTAACTATTCTCGATCTACTAAAAGCCTATGTAACGGAAGTAGATCAAAGATCCCAATGGGAGAAGTACTTCTACAGGAAAAGCACCTTTCGAGGTAATTGAGGGAAGATCAAAAAGTCCCTTGCTACTTAAGGTACATGGGAAGATCTTCGCTGCAGATGAGTATAGCCGAGACCTACAAGAATCTTTCCAAAAGATTAAGGATGCTATCTCTATCTCACAGCAAAGGCAAAAGGCTGCTGCTGACAAGCACAGAAGAGCCCAAAATTTTAAAGAAAACGATTGGGTCTTGTTAAAGTTTCCCAAAGCTCGATTAAGGCACACTACGGGCAAGAATCCTACGGGCCACCAAAAGTACTATGCTAAACTAGCAAAAAGGTACTATGGTCCCTTCCAGATTCTTAGGCCAATCAATGAGATGGCCTATCAACTTAAGTTGCCCAATCATTGGCTCATACACAATGCTTTTCATGTGAGCCTCTTAAAGCCTTACAAAGGAGAGCCACCTCAAGAACCAACTATTGAAGACCCACCGGAGATCGAGGACCACGAGGAGGTGCTGCAGCCCGAGTCCATTCTCCGACATGAAGACAAGGTATTAAGAGGCGGTAAGACTATCAGACGATATCTTATTAAGTTTAAGAATTATCCTTTTGAAGATGCTAGATGGATGCAAGGCATACAATTAAAGGATAACCTAAACCTTGTCAATGCTTACAATGCTTCCCAAGAGTAAGCAAATGTACAAAATGTTAAAAATGAACAAAAATTTTTTGTCTTATAAGACTCTCTTTTTCTTTATTTGTGCACAAAAATGAAGTAGTATGCATGCTTAGATCAAGTTTGCGGGGACGACGTCTCCCAAACACCAAAGTAGAGCTTGTCACTCTACTATGGAAGACTGATAGGACTAATGTGCAGACATGCTTGCGGCAGCCTCAGGCTCTCAAGCGCCAAATGGACTAGTCATCCATTATGGAATGATGTCGTAGGGTAACATAGGGATCCTCTAGCCGCTAAGAAAAGGACTCATGCATATGCTTTATCTTCTCTACACCATAGTCGAGGAAGACTATGATTTCAAGAGAGAGGTAATGTCATAATAATCAATATCTAATTCTCCTAAATGATTTTCTCATATTAAACTGATCATTTAATGTGGGGAAGTGCCAAGGGAGAAAAAGCTAGAATATTGGTTAAGTTAGCAGACCGGCCACAGTAGGGATCCAAAGGAGGGAAAATAGGGATCCAAAGGGGGGGCCATCTGCAAAAGAGCCATGTGAAACAATGGGCCAAAAAGACCCTAAGGTTCAGCCCATTAAGACTTCCAAAATGCTAAGGTTCCAAAATTCAAAGGTTGTGTCCAAAGGTCAACCCTAGGGAAAATTGGATGCTTAGTGTGTGCCCAAAAAGTCTTTCTACATCCCTACATGGGAGGGGGCGAGCCCCAAAGCTAGGGGATGAGAGAGAAAGCCACACACACACACACAGGCTCCCTTTACACAAAGGGAATGAGGGACACATGTCAGCTCCCTAGGCCAGATGCCCACAAGGTGTGCCCAATTCCTATTGGAAGACCCTTGAAGTGGACCAATGAGAATTAAGCTAGAGTAAATATAGTTTAATTAATTCAAAAACATTTAATAAAAGAAACCAATAAGAATTAAGTGTCCTAGAAGACTATTGGGCAGTCTCCCAAGGGGTCCAATGAGCATTCAGGAGCCCCATGGCTTGCCTGATTCCTATTGGCCAGGAGGCAAAGGGGTCCAATGAGAGTTTAGTTTAATTATTTAATTACCTAAAGCTCTCACAAAAGGGGAAAGGGGGACACATGTCTAAAGGCTATCACTTATACTGCTTAATTCCTATTGGCTTGACCTGGGGAGGTCCAATGAGGCAAAGGCCAGACTTATTTAGCAGCTAGGGCTCGCCCAAGAGAGAGGGGGGGCTGATTTTTGCTTGGTATTGACACACACACTCTCACACTTGACCATGTGTGAAGGGAAAATACTCTATCTCCTCCCAAGCTTTAATGGAGAGCTCATCACCTACTCCAAGCTTGTGAGATAGAAGCCTACAACAACACTCTCTTGGCATGTGGATGCAAATCCAACCAAGAGCCAAGCTTCAATGCATGCTCATCTTCTCTACCAAGCTAATTACTAAGCTAAGCTATGCTAATATGAGTGATTATGTGAGGAGATGTACTTCTTTCTCGTAAGATACTTCTTTTTCCTCTCAATCTACTCTCATACCCTGCTAGCTCTCACCATCTTCGAAGGTGTGTGAGGTCTTGGGTCTGAGAACGGGGATAATTCAAGTTGTGTTTGATTAAGTGTTTTGCTTGGTGTATGAAGCTTCCATCTTCATTGCACTAGCTAGTCTTGAAGGAACACAAAGAATTGTATTGTACAATGTCTCTCTTGATGGGAGAAACCATAATACAAAGCCTTTTGGAGGGGGGACCGGCTCCATGCAAATCCGGTCCTCAACTGTTGTTAATAGTTTAATTGCTCTCTCTCTTTTGAAAGTATTGTCGATGCTATCTAACTAGGTGTTATGCTTTTTGTTGCTCTCTCTCCACCCAAGCACTCTTGTAATTCTCATTAAGAATCAACTCTAATGAAATGCCCACTATGTTCATGCTAAATTCCGCTACACAAAAGATTTTAGGCCATTAAATGTTACATGAGGAGCCTCAACCTATTCCCCAAAGATCTATAAGAGCAAGTAGACCTCCAAAAAGGTTTTTTCCATCCTTCAACCATCTCTTGATCCCAGATTCTAGAGAGCCAGAATCATACGAAGAAGAGCTAGAATCGTATGATTCTGGAGAGCTAGAATCATACAAAGAAGTTATGTATCACAAATCCAAAGAAGAATGGATGAAGAGCATGCAAGTGGAGATGGACTCACATCGCAACCAAACATGGGAGTTGGTTGAGTTTCCTAAAGGTAAGAGAGCACTTCTGAATAAATGGGTGTATAAACTGAAGGAAGAAGAAGGTGGGAAGAAAAGGTACAAGTTGAGGCTTGTGGTAAAAGGGTTTTCTCAAAAGAAAGGTATTGACTTCAATGAAATATTTTCTCCTGTTGTAAAAATGAACTCAATTAAACTTGTCTCAAGCCTTGTGGCTGCTCATGATCTAAATCTTGAGAAAATCGATGTAAATACGGCATTCCCTCACGGTGACTTAGAGGAGGAAGTTTACATGCTTCAACCAAAGGGGTATGAAGTAAAAGGTAAGGAGAAAATGGTTTGCAGATTAAAGAAGAGCTTGTATGGTTTAAAGCAAGCATCAAGACAATGGTACTTGAAGTTCGATCGATGGATGTTGGATCATGGATTCACAAGATGCAACTCGGATCACTGCGTCTACACAAAGAATTTTGGAGATGGAAAGTTCATCATCCTAATGTTGTATGTTGATGACATGCTGATTGCAAGTGCTAACATGAAAGACATCAAAGACCTAAAAGAGGAGCTGTCTAAATCTTTTTCAATGAAAAATTTAGGTGCTGCAAAGAGGATACTTGGTATGAAGATATTAAGGGACAAGACGAAGAAGACAATAAATCTATCTCAAGAGGATTACATCAAGAAGGTACTAGAAAGGTTTGCAATACAAAATGCAAAAAAAAATTCTACAGCTTTGATTGGTTACTTTAAACTAACCAAGGAAATGTGTCCAAAGACACAAGAGGAGATAGCCTATATGTCTAAAGTTCCATATGCTGCAGCGGTTGGTTCTCTTATGTATGCTATGGTCTGGACAAGGCCAGACATTGCACATGCAGTGGAAGTTGTAAGTAGTTTCATGGACAACCCAGGTAAAGATCGCTGGCAAGCTATGAAGGGGATACTTAGGTATCTAAAAGGGACAACAACAAATCCTTTGTATTTTGGAGGAACTGATATTTTTCTAGAAGGGTATGTTGATGCAGATATGGCAAGTGACAAAGATACTCAAATGAGCACTACTGGCTAGGTCTTCATGGTTGGAGGCACAGCAGTAAGCTGGGCTTCAAAGCTGCTGAGAGTGTTCTCACTTTCTACCACAGAAGCAGAGTATGTAGCAATGACGGAGGCAAGCAAAGAAATTTTGTGGCTTCACAGATTCTTAAAAGAGCTTGGATTTAAACAAGACAATTGTGTCTTGTATAGTGATAGCCAAAGCGCTATCCATCTTGCAAAGAACTCAGCCTTTCATTCAAGGACAAAGAACATTGAGGTGATATATCACTTCATACGCACTCTTTTGGAAGAGGGACAACTAAAGCTAAGAAAGGTGCATACAAGTGAAAATCCTGCAAACATGCTTACAAAGGTGGTCAACAAGGAGAAGTTGAGCTTTTGTTCATTTTCAATCAGCATTCAAGGATAAGAAGCCAGGATGGAAAGCAATCACAGGTTTGGTTTCGAGATCAGTCTCCAAGTGGGAGATTGTTAAGTACATGGAGCTTGATTTACCCATTGTAATTTTTGTGTTCAAAACGCACATTTGTAAGGCCCCATTATGAGGAGAAGCCATCGTGTGTGAAGAAAAATAACTCGCCAAAAAATCAAATCACTCGCCGAAAAAGCAAGATTTTCACGGCCAGTCTCGCCGGAATGTTATGGCCGGACGACGGTCGAAAAGTGATCGGAAAACGACCAGTCGGTTGACCGGTTGGCCGATGACCGGTAGACAGTGGCCGGTGGTGGCCGGTGGTCAGAAGTCAATGGCCGGTGGCCATTGGCCGAATTCAAAAGCGGACTTGTCTTCTCAAGGGCGGCCACACATGGGCGAATTGGAGGGTCCAATTTGGACCTATCTACACAAGGGCGGCTACAATGGCTTGTTAGGAAATAAGACGTAGCTAAATAGATAATTGAGTAGATTACTTAATGGAGAGAGACAGATTTATATACACGAGATTATAGAGTAGCGAGAGAGAGAGAGAGAGAGAGAGAGAGAGAGAGAGAGAGAGAGAGAGAGAGAGAGAGAGAGAGAGAGAGAGAGAGAGAGAGTACACACGATATACGTGGTTCACCCAATGTGGGCTACGTCCACGGGAAAGCAGCCACTCAATGGCTTTAGTACTTCAAAACAAGAAGTAGTTTACAAAGGGATTATACCCTTAATGGAGCTCCCGCCTTGCTTCACTCTCACCACCTCACACTCACTTTATTGCATCAACTTCACACTATGAAATGTGTGTAGAAATGGCCTCCTTTTATAGGCCAAAAGGGCTGCCCTCTCTTATGAGAGACAGCCATGTGTAGCCGCCCTTGTGCGAATAAGTCCAAATCGGACCCTCCAATCCGCCCATGTGTGGCCGCCCTTGAGAAGACAAGTCCGCTTTTGAATTCGGCCACCGGCCACCGACCATTGACTTCCGACCACCGGCCACCGGCCATTGACTTCTGACCACCGGCCATCGGCCATTGACTACCGGCCACTGGCCAACCGACCGGTTGTTTTCCAACCACTTTCCGGCCGCCGTCCAGCCATAATATTCCGGCGAAAAAGAATATTCTGCCTTTAAAGTTGCCCCTGATTCTTGTCCGTGAAAATTTTGGTTTCCGGTGAGTGATTTTCCTTCACGCACGATGGCTTCTGCTCATAATGGGGGCCTTACAAATGTGCGCTTTTACCATAGAAAATTACAAGGGTAAATCAGGCACAAGGCTTAAGACAAGCCTAATTGAGTTCATTTTTACAACAGGAGAAAATATTTCATTGAAGTCAATACCTTTCTTTTGAGAAAAACCTTTTACCACAAGCCTAGACTTGTACATTTTCTTCCCACCTTCTTCTTCTTTAGCTTGTACACCCATTTGTTTTGAAGTGCCCGCTTACCTTTAGGCAACTCAACCAACTCCCATGTTTGGTTGCGATGTAGTGAGTCCATCTCCACTTGCATGCTCTTCGTCCATTCTTCTTTGGATTCATGTTGCATAGCTTCTTCATATGATTCCGGCTCTCTAGAATCTGAGATCAAGAGATGGTTGAAGGAAGGAACAAACCTTTCTGGAGGTCTACTTGATCTTGTAGATCTTCGGGGAATAGGTTGAGGCTCCTCATTTGGTTGACGTTGTTGCACATTGTCATCGTTTGTAGTCCTTGAGTCTTCACCGTCCTCAAGCTCCATGTACTCATCACCTATTTCTTTTGTTTGTTTTCTTTCCAAGTAATCTTTGTACATATTTTGTTCGTTAAAAATTACATCCCTACTCCTTAAGATTTTACCATCTTCAGGATTCCATAGGCGATACCCAAAGTCTCCTTCTCCATAGCCAATGAAGAAACACTTTTTGGACTTTGCATCTAACTTTTATCTTAGGCTTCTATCTATACGCATGAAAGCCTCACACCCAAACACTTTGAGAAATGCATAATTCACCGGTTTACCTGTCCATGCCTCTTCTGGAACTCCCCTATCCAATGCCGTTGAGGGTGACCGATTGATTAAGTACACAGACTTACTTATAGCTTCCGCCCAAAGCTCAAGCGGTAGGCTTGCATGTAGCCGCATGCTTCGTGCTCGTTCCATGATTGTCCTGTTCATCCTTTCCAAAATCCCATTTTGTTGAGGTGTCCTTGGGGTTGTCCTTTGCCTCCGAATGCAATTGCTAGCACAAAAGCTTTCAAAATCTTGGCTACAATATTCGCCTCCATTGTCGGATCTGAGGCATTTAACCTTGGTACCTGTTTCATTCTCCACAAAGGCTTTCCACCTTTGAAATATGGAAAATACATCGGATTTATTCTTCATGACATAAACCCATGTTTTTCTAGTCGCATCGTATATGAATGATACATAGTACAATGAGCCTCCAAGTGATGGTGTACTTGCAAGACCCCAAACATCAGAATGAACCAACTCAAGTTTTTTTATTTTTTCTTTCATTTCCTGATTTTTGAAATTTTACCCTCTTTTGTTTACCATAAACACAATCTTCACAGAACTCTAAGTCCACTTCTTTCAAACCTGGTAGAAGCTTCTTTGTTTGAAGGATTTGCATTCCTTTGGCACTCATATGCCCAAGTCGGTAGTACCACACCGCACTGTCAACTTCTGTAGTTGCTGCACAAGCTGAAGGTTGCGTGCTAACAGTACACAAGTAAAGTGTACCGACTTTTTCACCCTTGGCAACCACCAAAGATCCCTTTGAGATCTTCCACCGTTTTTTTCCGAATGCAATGTTGTGACCTTCATCGTCCAATTGTCCTGTAGATATCAAATTTTTGCAAATAGAAGGAACATGCCTAACATCTTTAAGCTTCCATTCATTTCCGTTAGCAGTTTTGACAGAAACTGTATCTTTGCCGACAATCTCACAAGCTTCATCATCTCCCAAGTATACATACCCAAAATTACCTTTGGTGTAGTCTTGGAAATGTTGCTTGTGTGGTGTCGCATGGAATGAAGCCCCGGAATCTACTATCCAGGAATTATACACATTTTCTAATGAGAGAATTAGAGCATCTTGCTCTACTTTACCTGCCACATTGGCCTCCGATGTTGGCTTGTTGTCTTGAGACTCTGTCTCCTTCTTCTTCTTGGACCAGCAATCCTTCTTGACGTGGCCCTTCTTGCCACAGTTCCAAAATTCAAGAACTGACTTTGTGCGTGACTTGCTCCACCTTGAGCGATCACGACCCTTTTGGTTTTTGAACCTCTCCTTAAGACTTCCTCTTGTTTCCACTGATAGTGCAGCACTTGATGATTCTCCTGTGCTTCTCCTTCGCATTTCCTCGCTTAGGAGAAGACCCACAACATCATCAAACTTAACAGTATTTGTGCCAGAGATAGAATTACTTACAGCCATCACAAGGCTGTCCCAACTATCCGGTAGAGATGATAGTATAAGGAGAGCTCGCACTTCGTCATCGAAATTGATTTTCACTGATCGAAGTTGACTTATGTTTGTGTTAAAGTCATTTAGGTGTTTTGCAATTGAACCATTCTCTGCCATCTTTAGATTGAACAAGCGCTTCATAAGAAATACTTTATTGGATGCCGATGGTTTCTCGTAGAAGTCGTCAAGTGACTTCATCAAGTCCTCCGTGGTCTTCATCTCCGAAACATTGAAGGCGACCGTTGACGCCAAGCTTAACCGGATTGTTCCCAGTTCCTTTCGATCAAGGACAATCCATGCTTCATCTGCCATTGTTGCGGGCTTCTTCGCAAGACCTCCTAGTGGCAAATAGAGGTCCTTCTGGTAGAGATAGTCTTCAATCTGCATCTTCCAATGTTGGTAGTTTTTTCCATTGAACTTCTCAATCTTGAGCTTCCCTTCCTCCGCCATAACTCCCACTCAATTCAAGGAATCCTTTCCTTGAGATAATTTAGCTACGAGCAAACCTTGCTCTGATACCAGTTGTTAGGAAATAAGACGTAGCTAAATAGATAATTGAGTAGATTACTTAATGGAGAGAGACAGATTTATATACACGAGATTATAGAGTAGAGAGAGAGAGAGAGAGAGAGAGTACACACGATATACGTGGTTCACCCAATGTGGGCTACATCCACGGGAAAGCAGCCACTCAATGGCTTTAGTACTTCAAAACAAGAAGTAGTTTACAAAGGGATTATACCCTTAATGGAGCTCCCGCCTTGCTTCACTCTCACCACCTCACACTCACCTTGTTGCATCAACTTCACACTATGAAATGTGTGTAGAAATGGCCTCCTTTTATAGGCCAAAAGGGCTGCCCTCTCTTATGAGAGACAGCCATGTGTAGCCGCCCTTGTGCGAATAAGTCCAAATCGGACCCTCCAATCCGCCCATGTGTGGCCGCCCTTGAGAAGACAAGTCCACTTTTGAATTCGGCCACCGGCCATTGAATTTGGCCACCGGCCATCGGCCATTGACTACCGGCCACCGGCCAACCGACCGGTTGTTTTTCGACCACTTTTCGGCCGCCGTCCGGCCATAATATTCCGGCGAAAAAGAATATTCCGGCGAAAAAAAAAGTCTCGAGGGCTTCTGCCCCCGAGGCCTTTAAAGTTGCCCCTGATTCTTGTCCGTGAAAATTTTGGTTTCCAGTGAGTGATTTTCCTTCACGCACGATGGCTTCTCCTCATAATGGGGGCCTTACAAATGTGCGCTTTTACCACAAAAAATTACAAAGGGTAAATCAGGCTCCATACTTAACATGGCTGCCTCTCATGAGAGAGGGCAACCCTTTTTGCCTATAAAAGGAGGCCATTTCTACACACGTTTTATAGTGTAAAGTTGATGCAACAAGGTGGGTGTGAGGTGGTGAGAGTGAATCAAGGTGGGAGCTCCAAAAGGGCATAATCCCTTTGTAACCTACTTCTTGTTTTGAAGTACTAAAGCCATTGAGTGGTTGCTTTCTTGTGGACGTAACATTGGGTGAACCACGTATGTCGTGTGTACTCTCTCTCTCTCTCTCTCTCTCTCTCTCTCTCTCTCTCTCCTCTCTACTCTATGATCTCTTGTGTGTGAAAATTATCTCTCTCCATTAATCAATCTACTCAATTATCTACTTAGCTACGTCATCTATCGTAACATATCTGATAGTCCATCGTATAAGAATCCACTTCTACTATCTCATCAGCTTTAAAACACACATCTCTTAACAAAAGTATGTTTGGATTGAGAACAGCTTGTCCCACATCAATTTCAAAATGCATATCCATTGAAATTTCATCATTTTTAATTTCAAAGGTCATTGCATGGTCCACAGAACCTGTGAAACCTGTTTTATACTCCTCAAAGAATTGCTCCTGCCATTCCTTATGCTCAATCTAATATGTGAGACCTTTTTTCTAATTCATCCCTGTGTAGATCGGAACATCAATCAATTTGCTTCTTCCAATTCTCTGCAAATGAAGCATATCCTTGCTTGATATCGACCTATGACATCAAAATCTATCCTTCAAAACATTCAAAACCAAAATTTTGATTTGATTGATCATCCGCAACATTTGGCACAGTGGTTTGATTTTTTGTCTGCATTTGTCGATCATCAAAATCAGTATCTATAAACTCCTTCAATGTTCCTTCACCACCTTTTGGAAACATTTTCACACGTAGAGATATCTTTGGTGGAGACTCCTCTTGAATTGATATGTTTCCAGAAATTCCTCCTCAGCAAATCTGATTTCAAGAAATCTGATTTCCAGCAATTCCTCATGTGCATTCATCTCACTATCCACCTCTTCAAGTGGGCTTTGAATATCATGAGCAACATGATGGTTATGTATGACATGCTTCTCCCCACAAATAGGGTAACAACATTTTCCATATGCAAACAACATAACTTTAAGAAATGGATATTCCTCTTCCACTCCATGGGTATACTATAGTGGTAGGTTAGGGGTATATAGGGGCTCTTCTAGGCTTTTTTGGTCAACCTCCTTTTGCACCTCCTTCTCCTCCATCTTTGGTATCCCTACTTAATGGACTACATGACCCATTCTCCATCCATCATCATTATCATCACTCGAATCCCCTTCAAACTCATTCTCATATGCATTCCTCAGCTTCTCACATGCTTTTTGCAACTTGAAAACCTTCTTTCTACTAGAACATATTTTCGCATATCCCCTTTATGATTATCTAGCCATTCATATGCATTCTCCAAGTCATCTTCAAAATCATCAACTTCTCTAACGCTATTTCCATTTTGTTAAAGGAAGTTGCCTTTTGCAATTTGCGGCTAGTGTTATGAAGTTTTGTGCACAAATCCACCATGCACCACTTCCTACAAGCATCTCTCTTTGAGCACTCATCAACTACACACGGACAATCATCCATCTCATGTTTCTTACTCATGCAAACCTCACATTTCTCTTTCTTCCTTTTACCCCCCACAACATTCACTTCATTAAAATACAACAATCATCTTTAGCCCTCAAGGTCAATGCACCACACCAATCCGAGACCCATTAAATTCGCTAAATGAAGAGCCACGGATGTTGTACCGGGATCCGCGTAGCCTATTTAATTGGTTGCTTAAATTGATTGGGATATTAGAGTTTAGTGATGTACTTAGATATTTTAGTTTGTTTGCTTTGACATATCTGATTATCAACATCAGATTCAGCATCAAAAATCTTTTCCTGGTTTCAAGAGATTGTTCTTTTGTCTCTACAAAATCATCCAAATTTCTGCCATTTGCACAGTCTGAATTTATAGCACCTTGTTGAATCTACAGCACCTTACTGAATCTTTGAAACTTTGACAGGTCTGATTATCAAAATCAGATTCAACATCAGATTTCTCTTCTTGATTTCAAGAAATTGTACTTTTGTCTCTATAATCAGACTCATCAATAATCAAAGTCAGCGAATAATCAGACTTAGCAAATATCTGACTGACCAAATATTAGACTCAGTAATATTTATAGTCAGCAATATTCAGAGCATCATTCCAATTTTAGACTCAACATATAATATCCAGTCAACATCTAGCTTTGGATGGGTCAGAATTGGATGAGTAGCTAGAGTGTAGGCTGATCGGGAACGTAGTTTGAAAGTCAAACTAAGACACATTGAGGGTACATCTAGTAAATAATAGAAGTGGTTCCTTAGTATATTTCCATTCACTATGCTACACACTCTTTCACTAGTTTTACTCAGTTAGATCATGTGAGACTTAAATTGTATATGTAAGATAGGGATATGATAGTTTTCTTCATTGATTATCATATAAACATAGAAAGGGGGGTCAGATTCCCTAATATGAGTCATATATAGGGATTTTATAAAAGTATATAGTGAATCCCTCAAGATATAGCACAGCCTCATGGTTTTCTCGAGAAAGGACAAGAGAATAAGGTGTGAAAATGTAACAAAGCTTTGTATGGGTTGAAGCAATTTCCTCATGCTTAGTATGAGAAGGCTGAAACTCATTTGGTTAAACGAGTTTTTTGTAACAGTCCAACAGAAAGCACATTATATGTAAACCGTGAGGGTGATGTACTTCTCATTGTGGTTCTTTATGTAGATGATTTGCTAATCACTAGACCAAATGAGAGACGTATTGCTAAATTTAAGGCTGATTTGAATGTTACTTTCAAGATGAAAGATTTGGGGCTGTTGCATCATTACTTGGGTATACAGCTTAAGTAGTGTGCTAGTGGTATTTCCTTGTGTCAAAAAGATTACATAGAGACATTGCTATGTAAGTTTGGACTTGAGGATTGCAAACCTATTACCACTCCCATGGAAACAAGTTTGAAATTAAGTCTTCATAATGTTGGTGATCCTGCAGATGTCACTCTTTACCAAACAGATGTTACTTGCCTCATTTATGTATGCAACATGAGGCTGGATATTCAGTTTGAACTCTCACAGGTCAGCAAATTTATGCATAGCCTAGGCTCTAAGCATTCGCAGGCTGTCAAGAAGATTTTTTGCTACTTGAGTGGCACTTTACATCTTGGCTTGTTTTATCCCAAGGGGGGATCATTGCTGCCAGACTTACATGTTTTTCAGACTCAAATTGGGTTGGTTGTTTTGACACACAAGTGGTTTTTGTTTCATGCTTGGTAGCTCATGCATATCATGGTTGAGCAAGAAGAAACCTACTATGGCAACTTCCAGTTGTTGTGAGTCTGAGTACAGAGAAATCTTCACAACTATGATTGAGTGTGTATGGCTTAAACGCCTTATGGCTGATTTGGGTGTTGGATAGGACATAGCCAACACTATCTACACTGACAGCCAAAGCGCATTGACTATTGAGAGGAACCCAATTTTACATGCTCGCACAAAGCACATTGAGGTGCATTACCACTAGAGGCTTTCAACAAGGGAGATTATCTTGGCTTATGTGTGGCAACACAGGACAACCTTGCAGATCTTTTGACAAAGGCATTGTCTCACGGGAAGTTTGAAGCTTTCTGCAAATCTTTGGGCTTATTCCCCTTTGTGGAATGATCATGTCCTCAAGGCATGGCACTTTCCTTTACTCTATGTTCTAGCTCTCGTTCACTGTATCACTCCATGGGGGATTCGTTACCATAAACATGTGGTAGTGATATGTCTCAACACACTTAGGACTGTTAGGGCATTTTTCCCCTCTTTAAGAGATTTTTTCCCTCGTGCATTGTATGTACACCATCATTCTAGGGCTATATATTTTTTTGTTGCACTAAATAATACACTCTCGGTTGTGTGCCTTGAGCTTCCTTCATCATCTCCAAGCTGTGTGCAACCCTAATTCCAACAAGAAGTGTATAAGACCATAGAGTGAATGGAGTACCAAACTGGAAAAGGTGTAGTAACTGCATCAAAAAACTAACCAATGTTAAGATGCCATGCCTTATATGAAAATAACTGCAAATTTCAATATGTATTTTCATACAACAAGCCCACAGGTGTATCAAGAAGAAGTCATAAGTGCTTTTATTTAAAAAATCCTTTTTAAAAAAAAGCAATCGTAGTATGCAATACAATTGCAGATCACAACAAGTAATACCAGTAGTATGTCGATCATCCCAATAGTAAGCATATGTCACATTGTCCGGCTGGCTAACGAGCAACAGCTCTAGCCACCGTGATTAGCAAAATGGAATTGGAGCTGATCTCTTTAGATAGCTGATTCTAGTGTTAGAGTTCAGCTACTGGTGTTTCATTAGTTCAATCAGTAAGACTGGAGGAAAGATAGTAACTGAGCTAGAACAATTACATGAATTGGAATACATCTGCTGAGAATTAGACAAGTTGAATGACTGGAATTAGTGTTCAGATTCAGATTCAGAAGGAATGGATACAAAGCATATTTGGTTGAAGTATACTCGACTATTGTATTAGGAATCACAGAGTAAGAGTACAAGTGGGGATAATGTAGCCTAGGAATAGCTTCATGACTACAATCACACACTAAGAGTAGGAAGTCAAAAGATAAAACAACCCAAAAGTACATCCAACGCCAACCAATTACAATGTAATGGGTCCTATTTATAGTCTTTTGGAGTTACTGTGGTAATCGTCATGGTAATTACTGAATGATTTGCTGCTCGGCTTTCCAAGAGCTGGTTTCCACCTAGTGAAACTGCCTCCACCATCTACATCCTTCCCTCCTTTCTTGAATTTTGGTAAGACTCCAAAATTTTTGGAAACAAAAAATCCACCGTCTTATCCTTCTAAAACATGGCTTTATACCATATTTCATGCTTTGTTGAGTGCTTGACACCCCCTATAGTTGTAATTCCAAGGGTGTCAGCCAAAGAGATGTCCACACCCAGCTAAAAATATCCGGTGTCTGATTCTAAAAATGTTGTGAAAAATCCACCATCTGATTCTGAGACGGCTGGAAAATTCCTCCATCAAATACCAAGATGGAACTACCCAGTATCCTTCCACTGAACCCGCTTTCTTTTTCCCTTAGGTCTTGATGGTGTCTCCGAAGTCCCAGTGCCAGCATTGTCCTTCTGAATGAGTCTGTAAATGGCCTCTTGCTCAAGCTGATCCCGTCTCTCTGTGGTCGTTTCTACTTCATAAGGCATGCAGGTGTCAGGATCATAGAGCATGCATTTTCCTTTTGTGAGACGAGTTCTGGCTAGTTTATGACAATGCGAGGCTGTATGGATCCATCCTTCTGGAAGAGGCTTATTAGTTCTGATCCTAGCTTCAAAAAGAATCTCAGCCATCTCTCTATACCGGGGTCCTACACCTGTTTTAGCTGTAATGTCCTTTTCAGGCACTTTAGAGGACTCAACAGTGAGTTGCAGCAGTTGGTTGGTGATCTTAGTGAGACCTTTGAGCTGAATTTTTCATTGTCCCATACACAGTTTGATCCTCTGCACCTCATCTCTTAGCTCTTGGAAATCATTCAGTTGGAGAGTGTCATTGCAAAGTGTTTGCGAGGTTTTCCATTCCACAGTCGATCGCTCATACCAATCCTGAAGATCATCAATAATCTTGAAGTATGTGAGCCGATCTACTGGTTCTTTGTGTTGAGGATAGAGTGCTGAAAAAAATCTTGGCAACTCTACCTCTCTTGCTGGTAAAGTATACAGGAGAACTGGGGAATCAGGCACAAATTCTAAGAAATTAAGGTCATCCTGGTTCTCTTGCTGCATTATCTTTCCGGTTACTTTAACTAGCTGAAACAATAGTCTCGCCGGAGAGCAGTTGCGTGTTCTCCCACTGACATTCAAGTTTGAGGTCCCTTGTTGTTGCTGGTGGCAGTCTGATCTTCAAGAATAGCCCGCACCCTTTGATCCAGAATTCCCCTAGCAATCTGCATTTGCACTAAGACCTCTTTTTATTGACTCGTGACATCCTTCATGCATCTATACGTTGGCTTGTTCCCCAGGCAGAAGTTCTAATTCCATGGCTAGGGAATGAAAATTTGCAGTAGAATGTCGTTGCCAATGTGGATTAGCTACTCTCTCTTCAGCAGTCAATATCCATTCAGGCACCCTTTCTAACAGTTGTATTGTATTGGGATGCTCAGGCAGTTGATAGACCTCCCGATCATGGAAAGCAGTTGATTTCCAATGCTCAACCATTTCCTGGCGTCGACATATAGTCATTGAAATCGCTCCAGATGAGAGGTAAGATCATCATCCTCCAGATACAGCCTAGTTATAGGAGCCTGCTGATCTCTCAATTTCTTATTCAGCATGATGAGTTGTAATGAATGTTTCTCATCACCTACTAGACTCTCAGTCATAGCTTTCCCTTTCCCTTTAGCATCCCTGCTGTGTTGTGATTGGTGTGGTGTTGAATTTCCAGTGTTGCTGGGTTGTTGCTCTCCCAGGTGTTGATCACTCGACTGCCATGCTGGTGTGGTTGGTCTTCCTATGACTGATTTCCTCCTGTTCTCCCTGCATCACCAGTACCAGATTCTGGAGGTGGAGATGGAGGAGCGTCATCATCATCATCATTACGCCCTTCTTCTGGTTCATCCTCCTTCTCTCCTTCTTCTTCCTCCTTATCATCATCCTTCTGCTGTGAAATATAATCAAGGATAGCTTGATTTTCCAGAGAACTGTTATATTCAAAAATTTTATCTTGCAAATCACTTTGCACTGTCTCCATAAGAGACCTCAAGTTATCCATGTTGAAAATAGCATTCCCTTCTGGATTCATGATCTCGGCCAAATTATTATAGATATATCTTTTTGTTAATGTGGCCTTCAGAGCAGTGTGGCTGGTCAGTAAGGAGTTGAACTCAACTCTCTTCATTCTCAGGATAGTCTCGAACCTATCAACAGCTCTTTCAGCTTCTACCTTTTCTTCCCGAATGGTCCATATCTCGGACTCCACCTTGACTAGCTTACTTTGTAACTGTTGAATACTCGTAGCTGACTGAGCTTCAAGGATATTGTGGCACAGGTTTTGGGCTACTCTCCCTTGCTCCGGCTTTTCAATCTGCTCCTCAGCCTCCTTTAGTTCAGTCTTTACTTTAGTTAGTTCATCTTCTGACCCTGCAACATCTAGCATTTGTCCCATGCAATTGACAATAGTATTCCATGATGACTGAATAAGTACGGAACAACCATCCTTAACTGTTTCTAGGTCAAAGTCAGTTGGCTCATAGACCATGACAGGAGCTAGGTAGGGTAACGCAAAATAATCAGATTTTTGCAAAACTAGTCGTCCCTTGAGAGGATGAGTCTACATCTGTTGTAACCTATAGCAGGGCTGCTTCACTGTATGGGACGGAAACCTTGCCAAGTGGACTTGGAGATGTTGATCCTTTTCCTTTATTAGTCTGGTCTGCTGGCTGCTCAGGACTGGCCCTTTATGATTGGTCTTGTCCAGTACTAGTGATTGCTGAAATCTGGCCTGCTAGCTGGCTGACTCCACTAGTGGTTTGGACAATATGATGTTCAGTCTAGCTAGCTGAAGTCATTTGAATAGACACTATTTTGATTTGACTTTCTAGCTGCTTCAGGAGAGCAGTTCTTTTGGTCAGTGTCATCCTTGGCCTCTTTGAACTGCCAACTTCCTCTTGTATAGCTTTTCTCTTCTGTCCAGTGGGAACTGATTGGCTTTCTGGGGCTTCTTCATCAGATGATAATTCTACATTCTGGGATACTGGGAATGGCTTCTGGCTCCAATCCATTCTCACCTGATCATGGGCGTCTGGAGCAGTTGCCTAGTATAGAAACTGCCAGACATACCAAGCCTTGAATACACTTTGAGACTTCAACTTGGCAATTTGCTGAAGTACATATTGACTTTAGAATCTAATCTATTTGCTAAAAGCATAGCAAAGAGTTTCTCTAACACATATGTCAGATTACTTTTCAGGCTCACAGCTTCAGCCACAAATCGGTAAGCAGCAGGAACGTATAGACCTGCTACTAGAATCCCTAGCGCATCGGCTTTCCGTTTCCTTTTAGCAGCATCATCCTCCTTCAAAGCTGTGCTGGTCTGCTCTACAATTGCCACAGATGGATTTGGCTCATTTGGCATTCAGAATACAAAAGCAATATTTTTTGGAGTGACTGACACTTTTGTACCATAGACCATAGCACTTCCATCTTTAGCATTAAAAGAATCCAGGACTTGCCTTATGATGGCTGTGTCAAACTCAATGCTTGTGGCTTGCAGAACCACACGCAAATCCCATAGTTTGATTAAATCCTTGGCTTGCTCACATAGCGCTGAATCTTACTATGTGGAATGAGCGGAAGAGTTTCCTTTGCAGCAGTAATAAGGGCTTGGGTTTCGTCGATAGCCTCTTGCATCTTCTCCAACATTTGCTTCCTACCCATGCATCGTGAGGACGATGCAGCAATAGACAAAGAAGAAGATGACTTACTTAATTCGTCGAACCCGTATCCAGGTGTGGTTGGCAAGGACAAGCAACAATCCACAGTCTCCTCAGAAGAAGAGGTTTGTGACTGCAGTGAGGAAACTTTGGAGCTCGGCGATGGTGAATGGACAACAGAAGGTAAGTGTCACGTAGGAGACTTGCGAGAAAAAACGCTTACTCACCTTACTGTTATATGTGTTCCCGCCATAAAAGCTCCACTACTTACCCTTCCTAGAGTTCTGTGTATCGCAAGTGACGTGGCAGACATGCATTGGACAAGAATTTCATTTGTCTTTGAGATGATTACCACTAATATTTTATCTGACCATTGGTCCCCCAAAAATTGATGTTGGTGTCCATACTTTTCTGGTTCTGGTCTGGATGAGGTTTGATCGCACTGGTACTGTTTTGGCTTTTTGACTGGTTCTCGAACTCGTTGTACATGGAAAAGACCTAAAATAGCCGATTCTGGATTTTCTTGGTCTTCAACTCTAAGACCATCAATGCCTGTTTCCCCGGCTTCTGAATAATAGAGCTTGATTTTAGCTCCATTATATACCCCTGGCAACAATAATCTTGACAGATCTTTCAGCCTTATCGTGCCATTTGAGAACACCCAATCAACTTCAAATGGTCTTGCCCAGCATATCTTTAAGTTTGGTTTCTAAGGGCCTAATTTGGACTGATATAACAGAACTAGATCCCCTTTCTGAAACTCTCGAACCTTAATTTGTCTGTCATGGCAGTGTTTCCTTCTTTGATGAACAATTTCTTGTTCCATCATAGCTCTCTGTCTCAGTTCATCTAGCTGGGTTAGCTCTTCCAGTCTGGTCTTCAGATTGTGATTAAAATCTAAACCATACTCTACATCCATTCTGCGACTTGGTATAACAAATTCCATAGGGACAACAGCTTCAATGCCATACACCATTCTGAATGGTCTTAACCCCGTAGTGACCTTATAAGTTGTTCTGTATGCCCATAGAGTAGTCTGAAGCTTCAAGTCCCACTGTTCTGTATTTTTCTGCACAATCTTGGTGAGGATAGTCTTAATGGCCTTATTGCTGCTTTCGGCCTGCCCATTGCATCTAGGATAATATGGTGTGGATTTCCGATGCTTGATTGAAATCATATCCATGAGGATATCCATAGTGTCATTTATGAAGTGTGTCCCTTGGTCTAACACAATCTCCACAGGACATCCATAGCGACATACAATATTCTCAAATAAAAACCTTGCAGTGGATTTTTTTGTGTTGTCAGGAAGAGCCTCGGCTTCTACCCACTTGATTACATAGCAAGTAGCCATCAATATATACCTATTCTTCCTAGGAGTAACCTTCTTGAATGGTCCCATAAAATCCAAACCCCATTTCATGAAAACACCCAGTGGTTGTACTGGTGTTAAAGGAGTCATGTCTGCTGCTGTCGGTCTACCCATTCTTTGGCATATGTCACAAGTTTTGCAAAAACTTCTGACATCAGATATCAATGTTTTCCACCATAAAACAGCCTGCATAATCTTCTTGAAAGTAATATCAGTAGAAAAGTGTCCACCAGATTCCCCATTATGTGCTTCTAAAATAACTTGCATTCTGCCCTCAATGGGCACACATCGATGAAGAATCCCATCGACACCCAATCTGTAGAGTGAGACACCAATAATGGTAAACTTTAAACTTTTAATAACCAGAGCCTTCTTCTGGTTCAGCTTCTAGTCATCTGGGAAGCCACCCTAAGAAAGAAACTAATATACTTCATATAATTCAGGATCAATTGATTCTGTCGCTTCCAGCTGAAATAATTCAGCATCCACTGGTTCGTCTCTTAAAGACGCTTCAGAGTAGCCCTCCGTACTCCTAGAGAGGAAATCAGCGCCACAGTGGTTTTTGCCAGGTTAATGGAAAATTCAAAATTCAAATTCCATAAGGAACATCATCCACCGTATTAGCCTACCTTGAATAATGACTTTATTAATCAAGAATAATAGGGCTTGATGATCCACATAGAAATGAAACAATTTTCCTAGCAAATAATGCTGGAATTTCATAGCACTGAAAACCATTTCTAAAGCCTCTCTTTCAGTGGTTGTATATCCTTGTTCAGCCTTGCTGAATCTGAAACTAGCAAAGTATATAGGAAAATCAGTGCTGAATCTGCAACTAGCAAAGTATATAGGAAAATCAATTCTTCCATCTGGCTGAGCTAGTATCGCTCCCATTGCCGGTCCCGAAGCATCCACATGTACATGAAAGATAGTGTCCCAATTTGGTAGGCAAAGAGCTGGTTTACTGATGATGGCACTCTTTAAGTTTTGAAAACTTTCCTCACAATCAGGAATCCAAATGAGCTTGCTGGTTTTCTTTGCAGGCTCATACAATGGTAATGCTTGAGAAGCAAACTTATGCACAAACCTTCTATAAAAATTAATATATCCTAGAAAAGAACTTAATCCTCATGCATTCCTAGGTGCCTTGGCCTCTTGGACGCTCTGGATCTTGTCATTGTCCATTTCTATTCCATTTATGGACACCACACGTCCCAGTAGTTGTACTTTCCAGACTAAGAAAACAGATTTGAATGGATTTAGACAAATCTGCTTCTCCTAACAGCGCTTAAAAACCATCTTCAGAAATAGTAAATGCTTTTCCTCTGTGGAATATACAGTGAACTCATCCATGAATATGGAGAGGAATTGATGAAGAAATTCACTAAAGATTTCCATCATACATCTCTGAAAAGTAGTTGGTGCATTGCAAAGGCCAAATGGCATTACCAGATACATAAATACTCCCCACTCCATAATGAAAGTGGTCTTTTCCCGATCCTCAGGAGCAATTTGTAACTGGTTACAGCCACTATATCCATCCATAAAGATATACATCTCATATCCTGCAATTTCATCAAGTAACATATCTGTGAAGGGTAATGGAAATGGATCCTTAATGGTTTGGGCATTCAGTTTCCTATAATCTACACATACTCTCAGCTTCCCATTCTTCTTAGGCACAACTACAATAGGAAACAACCAGTCACTACTGGCTATTTCAGTAATGAACCCAACTTTTAGAAGGTTGTCAATCTTCTTTGATCTTCTTAGAATAATTTGGATTCATTCGATAGCATTGCAGTCGTACTGGCCTAGCATCGGGTTTCAATGGTATTCTGTGTTGACAGACCTCTGGATCCACCCCTTTCAGATCAGTATTCTCCCATGCGAACACATCTTTATAGTGTTGGAACATATGTCGTGCCTTCTCTTTCATCGTAGGATTTAGATGTTTATTTACCTTGATCATTCTAGGGTTTTCTTCAGACCCTAAATTCCATTCCTCTATCTCCTGATCATTTGGAAGCAACCAGTTAGGCCCTCCACCCTTTCTCTTGGTTGACTCCTCAGCATAATCCCAGGACGATCCTCTGAGCTCTGAATTACCATTCTGATTTCCAGTAGCTCCTCGAGAGCATGACGGTTCTTCTGGTGTGCTGAAGTCAACTGGTTCTTTTGGCCTTCCAGTTAACCTCACTGGACATTCTCCTGAATTCAGTTCAGTGAACTGTTCTAGACTTATAGCTTTTAACCCCTTATGTGTGCGTACATGTTTTTGGAGCCACCTTCCTGTGTACTCTTAACCTTGTGTGTGTTTCTGAGATACTCAACCACTAATCATCATGTGCATTATGCAAGTGGAGATTACCTAAACCTATTGTGTGTGTAATTAGGAATAAAAGACACTCTATGTGCTTTGATCATTGTGTGTATGATAGAAGACATCACTTACCTTCTAGGTTATGTCTTATTCCGCTTGTTTAGTATGTACTCAAAGGTTCTCCTTGGTTGGTGTATCCACTGATTTTGCAAATCATTGGGGTGATCGGACTGTTGGGTAGCAATATCACGGGACCGCCTTGCGATTGTGTGCCTCTAGTTCAAGGCTTACTCGATGATAAGCGATCCAAAAACCCTTCTGTGGTAGCTCTTTCACTATGCATTAATAATACGTAAGGGTAGCGTATTGCCTATTACTGAGAGTGTGTGTTTGCTTATCAGCAACCCAGGCAGTGCCTTTTGCTCTAGCAGATAGAGTATGCATGCAGAAGGTACTTTGTGTATGTGCTACAGAAGGAGCCTTGTTTTCTACTGCTTGTGTTGCAAATAGACTATGCATGCATAAGGTACAGAATAGCCTTGAGTTTTCTACAGCTTGCGCAATCTGCTTTTATAAGCATAGCCCGCATGCGGTGCCTTTAAAGTTACACGCTGTATTCCTTGCTTATCTGGGAAGGTCTCAATACCAACCGGATAACCTTTAATTTCCCTCTCAAGTGACTTTATCAAATTCTCACTCTTTACAATGAGCGCTTATTATCCTTGAAAAAAGCATGGGAAAAAAAGCTTATGTACATTAATTGATAACGATAAGCTATAAAATAAGAACACCTAGTTAATATCGCATATCTTAAAAAAAACATATAAACTGTGGGGTCACTCAAAAATCTGACGGTATTTCTCTTCGCTTCGCATATCCACCAATCGAATGTTAGTGTATCCACCACTTATGTTACTTGGTGTTAGTGTATCCACCACTCGATTTATTAAAACCAAATGAAATAATATTATTAATACTAGAATTTTACTTTATCAAAAGGGTGGTGTACATATTTTTCATGACTTTTTCCATAAATACCAAATTGTTCTATGCTGGAATTATTTTACAAAGAAAAAATCCATATGGCTTTATTTAAAAAAGAAACTATGTGTCCAGCTTGGAGTCCTTATCCACATCCCGTCTTTGTTTGTCACTAATCTGCTAATGAGGTAGTTACTTGTGTCAAGTCAGTGGATTAGTAAATCAATGGTATCCTGTCTTTAGCCTGTGTGCCACGTTATTTATTGTTTGTATATGTTACTGATATTGTATATTATGTGTGCATATGTGCGCGTGTGTGTGTGTGTGTGTGTGTGTGTGTGTGACTTGCAAAGGGTGATATATGTACAATTTATTTTTTGCGTGTGTGTGTGTGTGTGTGTGTGAGTGTGTGTGTGTGTGTGTGTGTGTGTGTGTGAGTGAGTGAGTGAGTGAGAGAGTGAGAGAGAGAGAGAGAGAGAGAGAGAGAGAGAGACAGAGAAAGAGAGAATTGGAAGATGAAACAAAAATAGCTTTATTTGCACCCAAGTTGTCAAGTATATTTTTTGCGATTCTTCGTATGGCATCAAAATTTTTCTTCTTCTCCTCTCTAGATAATGAATTTTTGAGGACTTGTCATGTTACTTTAAGATCTCTTTAAATTGTTCCTACACCCTTCGACATTTTGCTCTCTTTCTCTCTCCCTCCTTCTCCTTGCTGCGTCATCTCTTGGGAGATAAAAAAATTTCCTCTCTCTCTCTCTCTCTCTCTCTCTCTCTCTCTCTCTCTCTCTCTCTCTGAGTGTGTGTGTGTGTCTGTGTGGTTGATTTTTTATAAGCACCCCTATGTGTCAAAATTTAGAGGATTTAAAGATTTTCAAGAATGTCCCACAGTTTGACTCTGAAAAATAAATAGAAAATTTATCCCAGAACTCATAAAAGGTTCATCACAACTAGGCAATCTCTCTCTTTGATTGGGTTGCTAGCATTGAGGGTTGGTTTTTGTCGGGCATTTTATCCATTTTCTACAGTGGGTGAAAATGGTTAGCTACCCTTTTTAAAATACAATATAATGCCAAGAAAACCATAATATCTTGATTATTTGAAGGGCTTGAAGGGTGCCCTTAGTGAGATGGAGTCTCTATGAGCTAGTAAAAAGAGGAAAATCGTATAATCTTTCTATCACCACCCAAGTGTGGTAGACTGGTTATGATGTTTCCCTCTTGAATCACATGTCTTGAGTTCAACTCTCCTCACCGGATAGATCTTTAAGGTCTCTTGGAATAGTTTCCTACGATGTTAGCATCTTCTTCTTCTTCTTCTTCTTCTTCTTCTTCTTCTCTCTCTCTCTCTCTCTCTCTCTCTCTCTCATGGACAATAACGTGAATAACAACCCTTCATTTGCATGCATTTCCTCAAGGAAAAACAATCCCAAGTCGACATCAAGCGAGCTTTTTTCTTTTTCTCAATCTTTTTAAAACAAGTGAAAGAGTCACGATGGCTTTTTAAAACAATAAGAAAATGATAAAATAATTACCTTGAGTTTAACTAGAATTATATAAGGTGAAGCATTGTTCAATAATGTCTCTTTTATTAAGAAACCGAGTTTCTCCTTGCAAAGAAGCGAACTGAAAATACTAGCAAAAATATTAAAATTTGTGGATTTTTGAACTAAGTTCTCACATATTTGATCGGTTTTTCTTCCCTTTACCATGGTTTTCTCATTAATATATGTGTGTGTGTGTTCCAGTAACAATTATGGCATAAAATCCAAAGAATCCTTTCAAATTACAAAAGACACTAGAAACTATGTCAATGAAAAGGTGGTATAAGTCCCATTCATAGTACAGAACAGACTTTATACACAAGTCTAAGAGAATCAAGAGCCTAAAGATATATAATTCCGCCATCTTCAAGCCAGGGAACTTTGAGAATCATAGTTGAGAAGGTAACCCTCACCTGCACCCATGGAAGCAACACAACTTTCAGTTAGCATTGGCACCATGTGCAGGTGATGCATGGGTATCCCACATGTTATAGATGTCACCCAACTAAATTGCTTTCAAAGATAAATAATAAAAATGGTGAAGCTATTCAATTATTCAAAGATGGTTTTATTTACAAGGAAAAAACCATTTTGAGCTCCTTTTACTTTGCAAGCTCTAATGAGATAAGGACGGAGACAAGTTTTATGAGGCAATTTAGCCCCGAACTGGGAAACATATCTTTGTTTCTTGACTTTATAGAGTTTGGCATTAATTACCGCAATTTTTCTAGGTCAGTGTGTAGTCAATCTATACTTTGGAGTCATCTGTAACATAAAAGGATGTTAGTAAGTAAGTGCTACTCCTCCCTAGACATAGTCGAAACACATAAAAGGTAGTAAGTATAAGTGCTACTCTCCTAAACACATACAACATATAGCAGGGGTATTCCATGGTACCATATTTCATCCAAAAACTAGGAAAATGAGCCACCATGGCCCATACCCTTGAAGTAATAAGCGACCACTTATAGTTCCATGGGCGGCTGATTTGCAACCTCATCTACCATAATCCACAACTTTATACAACCATACTCTCAACCATATTCGTCCATAGTCAACATAACCCTGTCTCCCAACCAAACATTTAACCATGTACGTCCAAGTAGAGAAATTTTACAATGGATCACAAAACTAAGCCAGCCTAGACCTTGATTGAGCAAGAATAGTAATCTCAGTACCAAACCCAGTAGCTCAAACCATGTACGGCCAAGTTGAGAAAAATTTCAAGGGATCACAATACTCAGACCGCATAGACGATAATTGAGCAAGAATAGTAAGCCCGGTATGCAACCCAGAAGCACATCAAAAGAAGAATACTTGCGGCAATTTATTTAAAACAAACAAATTACTAGGTCGCGATTTTATGCCCACCAGTAGGTCAACCTCATCATGTAGGTTCCTTCCCCAAGTGCTAAGAAGGACTTCACACACCATATTTTAACCTAAACAAAGGTTCAAGGTAACCGTATCCTCTAGTATTGCAAGAGGATACCTCTATTCAATGAAAAACGATGCCTATGAACCAGTATGTATCTATGCCAAGCCATTGTTTCTCACCCAATAAGCAGGTCAACCTTACCATATAGGGTCCTTCACCAAGTGTTAAGAAGAGTCCCTTAAATCCTAGTTTTAATCTTTCTTAGGGCACCATATTTCATCCAGTATTGTAAGATGCTGCCCTCCTTCAATGTTAAAACAACTCAAGCCAATGACAGGACCATATATGTGTATGAATATAAAACCCTACACTTTTGAAAGGAAATCACACACCAAGGCTGCAGATACAAACAATTGCACTTCTTTATGATTTATCAATAAATTGAAAGCATTTACTAAAGGTAAATAAACCAACCGCTCTATAAACATAAAAGGCTTAGTAGCAATAACATTACAATCTATGCATGAGGAATAGCACCATAACGTCAAGTGGATCACACTAGACCATTTGGACAGTTGTAAATACTAACATGGTACAACATAAGTTGCCATTCAAGTACCTCTACTGGTATATGCATGAGGAATACCAACTAGAGAATTACAACCATCAAATGGTCAAACAGTAGTCCATTTAAATGCCAAAATTCATGTGAGATTGAGTCAGAGCGGCCAGCTCCATAATGGCCTGCTTCTCCATACCCTTTGCCATAGATCCAATACTTAACACTACCTCTTAGTACAGAAAGATGTATACAGTCCTAATGTACAGACTATTACAACCAAGTACACACACACACTACCAATGCCAAACTGAGCTTGTACAACTCACCTTTTTATATGGTTTGGAGTAGGTAGCACCTTCCTTCACAATTGTTGGGGGGCCCGACCTCATTAGGTGAGTGGTGAGCAACTCCGTCCAGTACAAAGAGAGAAGGGGGGAGTGAGAGAAGGAGAGAGAGCGTGTTTGAAGCTAGTGGCAACCTTCCACCTACATTGTAAGGCTGATTGGCCCAACATCAAGAGGTAGAGGTAACCAGGACCACCTCGTACACAGAAGAGACAGAGACAGAGAGAGAGGGGGGGGAGGGGGGATGAGATAGAACAATAGCGCAGACCGGCCAGGAGGGAGCCACCCATTAGGAAATTTCGGAGGTCATTTGGAGGGCCATATGAAGGAGAGAGAAAAATAGAGTGCGTCCAATGAGAAGGAGGGCTACGTTACGTAGGAAAGTACGTGGAAAGACTCAAAAAATAGGAAAATACCCTAAAAAATTTCACGAATCTAGGATTTTGGCATCGTAATTTCCTTGCTTTTACCAAGCTATTAGGTTCGTGTGTGGTCCCACTGCTGCTGATATTCTCTTATGGTCATTAACGTACTGGAGGGTGACCATTAAGCCTACCCAAGATATTGGAATTCTAAAACACTTTCCCTCCATTAGAATGCTTTCAAAGTGAATCCCCCTCCACTAAAGCTTTTCTCTAAGAGCTATGGCTTCCACGTCTTCTCACCCAAGAAGCTCTAGGTGTTTATGGTCTCTCACACCAACTACCAATAGCTGCACTTTGCCTAGAAGGCCAAGTAGTAGCATATCCTCAATTACAATATCAACTTCAATAAGTGCAGAGAACCAATGGGTTGGACAAAGGATAAACAAAGGTTCGTGGGTCCTCATGCAACCAAGAAGACGCAAGAGGTCTAGTGCTATCAATGTTTACCGCTCAGCATGGAAGGCCAGAGTGTTGGATTTCAAAGTTGAAATCGGGAAAAGATCTGTAAAGGAAGTTATTGTTCAGCATGTGTTTACCCATCCAGACATGATAGAAAATGGTGGAAATTTGTCAGATATACATCAACCACGTTGCAATTGTAAGTATTCTTGACATCTGAACTGCATTTCATTTGTCATTTCACTTATTGATACTCTCATTCTAATTTTTCTTATATATTTTGCAATGTTTATCCCTCTTCTTATGAGCAATGTCTCCATTCTTCACATCTCAACTACATTAGATTTGTCATTTTGACTTATTGATACTCTTAGTTTAGCTCTTGTTATATATTTTGCAGATGTTTATCCCTCTTCTTATGAGCAATGGGAGCCTGTGGAGTGCATAATAGGCCTCTTCCTTGTTGTTCATGCCCACATTGGTTCTCTACAGTATTCAGGGAGAAGCAGCAAACGCCTGGCTGATGAAGGAATGACCACTTCTACCAACTCATCCCAGGGAATAAGAATGGCATGTTGGTGAAAGTGCCTCTACCAACCGATTGGAACACTGTGGACTGGCCAGTTCCTGAGGAAACAATGGTGGAGGCAATGCGAAGTAAGCTCTACAAGGATATACAGAGGTCTCTAAGTAGCCCTATTCCCACCAAACTGGTTAGAATTGCAAACTTTTGTCCTGTTGCACTGTTCATAGAGTTGTTTCATAACTACAATATATGTGTTACGAAAACTATGTTCATGTGCAAGTCATTTCAGCAGTCATCCTGTGACAAACTTCTTGACAGAGGATGGTATATAAAGGAAGAGATTGGCATACGGTGCGAGGTCACGCTTGACTCTCTAGTTCTCAAGTACATCATTGCAAGCCAATCACTGTTAGTCTCCTTTTGGTATATGCGATCACAAATTCTCAGAGGTAAGTACATTCCTATGGACCAGGTTTTTGCAGGTTTGGAAGATAATCCTGCCGTGGATGTGGAAGTGATTGATAAAGAGAAAGGCCTAATGTTGGTGGTTACAATAAGGGAGCTATGCAGTCTTCTGCAGTTGCGGAACGACATAATTGAAGACTCAATGGACAGGGACCTTTCAAATTTTTCCTTTTTCCTAGCTGGCCGTAAGCTGATGCGGCATAGGGCAAAAGATATTTTGTGCAAAGAGTTGGATGGTTGGGTTGAAATAGTGTCAAGGTAACAGAGATTCTTGTGAACCCAAGTGTATACGAATGACTTTCAATACATGAAGTTTTTTGAGCTCATTTTTCAATTGTGATCTGTGAATATAAGTGTTCTCGAAATACATTTCTTTAGCATGTCAAATCTCTCTCTCTCTCTCTCTCTCTCTCTCTCTCTCTCTCTCTCTCTCTCTCTCTTTCTCTCTCTCTCTCTCTCTCTCTCTCTCTCTCTCTCTCTCTCTCAATGTTAGGCAAGACAAAGACATGATGGAAGAGTCATCTTAATTCATTAGAAAGTACAAACTCATCCATGAACAATGGACTGAGATACAATTTCTATAAGTATGAAATCAAAATGTCTTCAAGGTAAAAATCAAAGGAATGCCCCTCGAAAGAGGGTGGTGAGATAGTTGTTCCTGGTGGATTTAGTTCTCTCTTTTCATGAGTATCATCAATCAGTAGTGTATTATTTGCATCAAAGGGTACATCGATTTGGCTAAACGGTTTGTACAAAAGAGGTAAATGTGGTTTTTTAGGGTGCTAGTGGCCCTCGACGGTAATACATTTTCTTTGATCATACAAAAAGACAAAATCTGATGTGTGAGCGCCGCATACACCATAAACTATTGTAACTAGTGGCGACAAGTTTTGCCTTTGCATTGAAGACCATACGGCAACTCTGAAGCGTGGAAGAAGAAACTGAATAAATTCTTTGGTTCCTGAACGAACCACGACTCGACAAGTTCCCATCCGAAATGTTTGCAAATCCTCGAAGGGGTCTGCTATATCCAAAGGCACGCGCATCAGCAGCAATCCATTGAGGTCCAAGATAATCAACCTCTGTAAAAGTTGACAAGTACATATAAGTAGTTAGAAGCTGAACATATTTTTCCATACTTGAATAGACATTACCGGAACAATTGTATCTACAAGTAGCAAGGGTCCATACCGGGTCTCTATAGTGTTGTTGTTGTTGTTGCTATCCTCTGCTTTAGCTTCATCGTCATAGTCATCATTCACATCTTCATCAAGGGTCTCCCCCATGGCTCTTTCTGTCTCATTCAGGGTTTCCTCCAAGGTCTTTTTCTTTTCCTCTGTTGGTGGCCGGCTTGCATCATCCATATCCTTTTTCTCATCCGTATGCCTGCTTTCCTCATCCATCCTTGCCTCATCCATATCACTTTGCTCATCCGTAGGCGTGCTTTCCTCGTCCATATCCTTTTGCTCATCCGTAGGCCTTCTTTCCTCATCCAGCGTTTCATCCATGGGCTCTTTTGGCTCCTCCACTGGCTTACTTGGCTCTTTCATTGTCTCCTCCATAAGCCCCTCTAGTTGTACACTAGCACCTTCCATATGCTCATTTGACCGTTCTTCATCCTCGACTCTTTCATCTTCGGCTGATATGACCCCCTCGGCCTGTTATGATTCCAATGTATCTGATGCAGGCGTTTGTCGTGGTGGCACGTCATGTATTGTCATATCAATTGTGCGGTCGTCCAAGCCGCTATCTTCAGGTTCTTTGGGGCTCGACATAGTAAGCAGGTGTTGTATTAGACTTACCTGATATCTTTGCAAATAATCATATGTGTAGTTTTTTAAAGCACTCTGCAAAATTGAAAGACCACATGGTGAGAAGTCTTGTATAGAGAAAACCAAAACTGACTGAATGCATTGCCAAATGGTTACCTTAGGACTTCATGAAAGGTTTTAATGCAAAGTAGCTTTGCAGGACATATTCTGCATGGAGAAGACATCTCCAGTTGCAAGAATTTCCATCGGTTTGATTTGGTACAGGTACATCTTTGATTGGGGCCTTGTATAGTTCATACCTTCCACATAGCTTGCCATAAGCAAGCAACAACCTCTTTATACAACTGCACAAAGTAGTATCAACATGTTAGCTTGAGGCTTCAAATTTACATGGATATCTATAAGAAACACTTTCTGATACATAACAGTTACAGCCTAATTTCAGGGTGGGTTCCTTTTATTGAATTGAACACCCACACTGCTAGTTGGTCAACATCAAGGCATATCAGACTCCAGTGATGGTTGTTCTCATATGGAAAGATGATGACAATTACTTCCAGCATAGCACAATGGAGAAACCAACTCTCAAATGTGCCAGATGGACTGTTCTTCTGTCTAATAATCACT